>NW_008358866.1:2605610-2629306 GCF_000622305.1 Nannospalax galili | reverse complement strand
TCTCTCTCTCTCTCTCTCTCTCTCTCTCTCTCTCTCTCTCTCTCCCCACTCGTGTTGTGGTCAGGGACTGGGGATTGAACTCAGATCATCAGGATTGGCATCAAGTACCTTTAACCACTGCTCCATCTCACTGTCCCCTATTTTTTTTTTAATAGAGAACTTTTATTAGTGGTGCCACTGTTTGCTGACTGCTCCACTACTGCCTTTTTTTCCCCTTTTCCATGAACATTAAGAGCCCACTTTGATTGTTGGGCAAGATTATGGGACTAGAGAGGGGATCATTGTCTTGGGGTAGACACATGATCTGCTATAGCAAAGGCTTCAACCTCCAGTTCTTTTTAAAAATATATTTTTATTTGTGCAAGTGTTTTTCTTGCTTGCGTGCACACTGATATGTGTGTAGGGCCTGGGAAGGCTGGAAGAGGGTAACAAGAGCTGCCATGTGGGTGCTGGGAATTGAACCTGGGTCGTCTGGACCCAGCAAGTGCTCTTAACCCATGAGCCACCTCTCCAGCTAAAATAATTTTTTTTGAGAATTGCATACATATATACAATGTATTTTGTTCATATCTACTGCCCCATCTACTCCCAGATCTGTCCCCCCACCCCACAAGTACTCTAATTTTCATGTCCTTTCCTTTCTTCCTTTTTTAAAAAAATTGCTGACTGAGTCCAATTAGTACTGCCCATATGTGTATGGGTGTAGGGTCATCCACTGGAGCATGGGCAATACCAGATATATCTTGTATTTCATATTGGGCTCCTCACCCAAAAGATTTTCTCAGTGGGCTCTTCTAACAGGCTTTTCATTGGAGAAATTTCACTTGCAGGTAACAAAACTCTCCCTAAAGTGATTACCTTCACAAACTCAAATATTTCCAAAATTAGTGCTGTGTTGTTTTCTGTGCTTAAAGTTCACCATGAAACCAAAACATAAAATACAGAGATCTAAGTATGTGAAAGCAAGAAGCAGCTAAATTCTTTCTTAGCTTTCAAGTACAGAGATAGACCATTCAAATATGGAATCCACATACAATGAGAATCAACTAATTGTAGCTGCTTGGTAGAACACTTTCTAAAATAAAATAAGATGGAGCAGAACTTGTTTATTTTGCTGATGTATGCTAATCATCATAGAGATGGTTATGAAGATAACCCCACAATTGTCAGTCATGCTTGACTCTACAACAGTGTCTCCTGTCGTTCAGCATAGTCTTCTTCACCACCAGCTCATCCCTTGTTCTGCCCCAACAGGTTCTTCTCAAATGGAAACTTTTAGGCATTTAACAATCTTCTTCTTTTTCCTATCTAATGAATCCTATTACCTAGGAAAATCCTGGGACTTTTAGAAGAAAGTGGAAAAAAATTAATTACACAATTAATAGTTTTTAGAGGTGAGTTAGAGATGACTTTAGTATATGATGAGAAGGAAATTTAGTTCTTTAAACTCATGATTTTCTCCCTTTAGACTTTGCATTTTTCTTCTCATGAGTGAAAGATTCTAGAATTCCAGCACTTTGGCCATAACATCAGCAAACGGGGATAATCACTCAAGTTCAGGTTAACATCAGCCTCATTCTCCTCCTGTGGAGGTGAATTGTTCCTGGTCATTTTGACACATTCCTGCTTCTGCATCACATTGCCTCCATTTTATAAGATTGGAGATCGGAGGCTAGAGACAGCTGAATATTACAGAGTAATAGCGGAGCTTATAACTTGCGTATTTTGTGTTTTACCTCCTCCTATTTGGGCTAGCTTTAAAATGCTGTGGCCAATTTTTGAGAGGATTTTCTAGTCATTACATTTCTTGGTTTACCTGGTGCCTTGCTTCATGGTCTACTCCACAATACCAGTATATGAACTTTCTCCTTTTCTTACAAAAGTCACTTGTTTAAAGGTACCTTCTACCAAAGGACCCATTTTTGGATATGACTTTTGTTATAAATTGTTCATTCCTGTTGGGATATTCTTTTAAACTCTGATTACATAAATTAAGTTTCTGTTGTATTTTTGTTGTACTGCATTAGTACCTGATGAGAGGGCAAAGATGAGCACTACCTATGGACACAGAGACGTAACTGAATAAGCACTGATTGCACATGGAAAGGATAGATCTAGACTTTCACATATTACTTAGTCAATAGCCATATGTGGCTATTGAGAGATTGAAATGTGGTTAGTGCACATGAGGTGTTCTGTGCATGAAACACACACCAGATTTAGGTGATTTAATTTGTTAAATAATCGTAGTTTCTTACTAATATTGTGAATTTAGGTTATAGGAGGTGAAAATAGCTTATTAAAAATAATTATATCTTTTTAACCCTTTTAATATAGTTACTAGAAAAATGAAAATTGCACTTTTTATTTGTAGCTTATACCTCTAGTGTACAGTATATAATATGTAGCTCATATGGATGTTATGCCAGATCATTCAAATGTTTTAAATAAATAGCTATAATACTTTGTTAAGCATAAGTTGTCTTGGATTTTTTTTTGTTAGTCAAGTACTGAATATTGCCAGAGTGTTCAGCAGCCTTAGGTTTTTTAGATAGAGTCTCCCTGTAGCCCCAGCTGGCTTGGCACTTGCTATGTAGACCAGGCTGGCCTCGATCTCACAGAGATCCACCTGCTTCTGCCTCTCAAGTGCTGGGACTAAAGGTGTGTGCCAGCTCACCTGGCTCAGCAGGCTTAAGTTCTTTGGCCCAGCATGACGACACGTGCCTGTGACTCCAGCTCTTGGAGGCTGAGGGAGATTGTGAGTTGGAGAACCTCCTGAGTTACGTAGTAAGATTGTTTGAAACTAGAAGCTACAAAGACCCACAACTGGTCAACATGCACTGGAGACTGGAGTGCTCAGCTTTAAATGTACATCTGTATCACACACCCTTCCCCAAAGGCTCAGAGAGCTTCAAGGAAGAGAGAGCAGAAAGATTGTAAGAGCCAAAAGTAGTGGATTAATACAAGGAAACAGTGTTTTCCAGACAGCAGTGCAGGTGCACATTGGAACTCACAGCAGTTGTGACAGCATGCATAAGGCCTGTGCAAGCTCAACCCAGACGAAAGCCCAGCGTGGAGTGTGGAGATGGGTACAAACTCTCAGCCCTAGCTAAGGAACTATTGACATTAATTTTTTAAAGATTTTATTTTTATTTTATGTGTATGATTTTGTCTGCATGCATGTAAATGTACCACATGTGCACAATGTCTGTAGAGGCAGAAGAGGGCATCAGGTCCTCTGGAACTGGAGTTACAAACAGCTGTTAGTCACCATGTAGGTACTGGGAACCAAACCCAGGTCCTCTGCAAGAGCAGCCAGTGTTCTAAACCACTGAGCCAGCTCTCCAGTCCCTAGTCAGTTTTCTTTAAGGGAGTGAGCCCTGGTAGGTTGATTGTCCTCCAGGACAGCCTTTAGACCCAAAAGTATTTGGACAATGCAAATTTGACTTGATAGGAACAACAGCAAAAGAACATGAAGTTGGGTGGGTAAGGAGGTGGAGTGGATCTGGAAGGAGTTAGAGAAAAATATGATCAAAAGACACTGTTTGAAAATCTCAAAAGATTTAATAAAAATGCTAAATAAAAAACTCTAGCTGTCATTTACAGAGACTGATTCAGCCTAGGAAAGGGTTTATCCTATGTCATTTATTGCTTGGCTTGTACAGCTAGCTTCAGGTACATCATTTGTGCAGTTATTCTATGCTGGGCCAGTGTTCTTTATGTTATCCAGTTAGAATGATGCGGATTAAGGTAACCAGTCCTTATCAGCTGCCTGTGGCCTCTTCAAGAGGGTAGAGGAACAAGGAGAGGAGCAGGGAAACTGTGTTTATCATTTTTTATTTGATTTAGAATCTTTATTTGGGCATTGCCTTTGCTCCCTGCCCCCCTCCCAGGACTTTAAAAAGCCTGGGTAATTGTGCCTGTTAAATAAGAAAGTTTGGGACTGGAGAGATGGCTCAGTGATTAAGAACACTGGCTGTTCTTACAGAAGACCCGGGTTTGAATCCCAGCACCCACATGGCAGCTAACAACTGTCCATAACTCTAGTTCCAGGGGATCTGATGGCCTCTTCTGTCCTCCGTGGGCATTTCATGACACGTGTGCACTTACCTACACACAGGCAATACACACACATAAAAAATAAAAATAATAAATAAAAAATAAGAAAGTTTGTGTTTATTCTGGCATTAATAAAAATTTCAGTTGTACATAACAGAATACTCTTTCTAAAACTTTATTGTACAAAAATGCAAATATTTAATAAAGGTTGTTGATAAATTTGGGCATATGCATATACATCTGTGACATTATCATCACAATCAAAGGACAAAATGTATCCAACATCTCCCAAAATTTCCCTTGTGTTCTTTTTTTATTGATAATACTCCACATGAGATCTATTTTCTTAACATTTTATTTAGTGTTGAGGTTTGAACCTAGAGCCTTGTGCATTCTAGGAAAGTGTTGTTACTGAGCTATACCCACAGTCCATTAACACATTTTAAAGCACATGAATCATAGTGTTATCTACTTGTGTATGGGTGTATGCCTATATGTGCATATGTGTGTGTGGCAGGGGGTGGTGGTGCACATACCTTTGTGTGAGTGTATGGAAGCCAGAAAAGGATGTCAGGTGTCTTCCTCTATTGCTCCCCACCTTAGTCTCTTGGGACAGGTTCTCTCACTGAACACAGAGCTTGCTGCTTTTCAGCCAAGCTGGTGGCCAGCCCCAGTGACTCTTTTGTGCTTCTCCTCTCTTCCCCAAGCACTGGGGTTACAGGTGCCCAAAGCTACACTGAGCTTTATTTTCCATGGGTTTTGGGTTAAAAAATATTTTTGTGTGTGAGTGTTTTGCTTACATGTATGTAAGTATACCCATGTGTAATGCCTGCAGAAGCCAGAAGAGAGTGCCTGTTCCCTGGAACTGGAATTACAGACAATCGTTAGCTGCCATATAGATGCTGGGAACTGAACCTGGGTCCTCTGCAAAAACAGTCAGTGTTCTTAACCACTAAGCCATCTCTCCAGTCCTCAGGTTCTGGCTTTTGAACTCAGGTCTTCATGCTTATACAAAAAATACTTTTACCCATTAAGCCATCTCCCCAATCCCTGACATACTGTAGGCTTTCTCTAGAATTTATCCATTTTGAGTAACTGAAACCTTGTACCCACTGAGCAACAATGCACCATTTTCTCTCCTCCCCCATAACCCCTGACAACCACTGTGCTGTTCTCTGCTTCTATTCTTTTGACTTTTTAAGGTGTGGGTATAATTGGGCAGTATTTATTCTTCTGTAAATTATTTCACTTAGTATAGGGGACTTTAGGCTCGTATGTGTCACAACTAGGGTTTATTTTTCAAGGCTGAATGGTATTCTTTTGTTATGTATTTTCCATATTGTTTGTCCATTCATCTGTACATTGTTTCCAATTCTTACAAAGCTGTTGTGATGCTTTGATGAACATGGGAGTGAAATCTTTTTTGTGATCCTGATATTCAGTTCTCTTGTGTACATAGGCAAACATGAAATTACCAGATTATAAGGTAATGATTTTAAAAATTATTTTTATTTTATGTATATAAGTGTATTGTCTGCATGCATATAAGTGCACCCATGTCGTGCAGTGCCCACAGAGGTCAGAAGAAGGTGTCGGATCCCCTGAACTGGAGTTACAGACAGTAGTTGCTAGCTGCTATGTGAGTGCTGGAAACTGAACCTGGGTTTCCAGTGATCCTAATTGCTGAGCTATCTCTTCAGTCCCAAGGTAATGATTTTTAAAAATTTCTTTGAAGAACCTCCATACCTCTTTACATTAAAAAAATTATTTTTATGTGTATGAGTATGTGCCTGCATGTATGTAAATGCACTTGTATCATGAAATACTGATGGAGGCCAGAGAGGGCACTGGGTCCCCTGGAACTAAATTTATGGACAGTTGTTAGCTACTAGGTGGGTGTTGGGAACTGAACCTGGGTCCTCTAGAAGAGCAGAGAGTACTCTTAGCTGCTGAGCTGTTTCTCCAGCCCGCCATACTGCTTTTAGTTCCAACAGCTGTGAGGTGATAGCTCATTGTGATTTGACCTACATTTCTCTGGTTGGTGATATGGAGCATTCTTTAATATATCTTATGTTCTTTAGTATATCATCTTTGCACACATATGTAGTCAATTTTGCCCATTTTAAAATTAATTTGCTTTTGTTATTGAGCTGTTGGAGATATTAATGAAGATTAGAGATTTCTGAGTTCTGATGGTCCCAACTACTGCCTTAACATGTTCAAGACTAATAGCTACCAAACAGTGAGTGCTCCTTTCTGACTGTTGAGAACCTTTCTATGAACTAGAATAGGGGAGAGGTACCTTCTGTGTGGGTGTAGTTTTCACCAGGCATATGATCTCTTCAGTACAGTGTGGGCTGGATTGTAAGAACCACTCAGTGCCTTCAAGAAGGTATATTCAGGTAGTGTACAAATTGTGCAGTTGCATTCAGATGCCCTGTACTTATGATGTGCTAAGTAGTGCAAGGAACATCTTAATATTATCTAATTAAATGTTTCAAATACCTCATATCTATCTGCATATTTTAAAAGTATTTAAAATATTTTGTCATTTTTATTCTATGTGTATGAGTGTATTGCCTGCATGTGTGTAATTGCACCTGTGTTGTACAGTGCCCACAGAGGTCAGGAGAGGGCAATGGATTCCCTGGAACTGAAGTTTCAGATACTTGTTAGCACCATGTGAGTGCTGGGAATCGAAGTCGGGTCCTCTGCAAGAACAGCCAGTGCTCTTAACTGCTGAGTCATCTCTCCAGCCCCTCATCTGCATATTAAATAGAAGTGCAATTACTTGAAATGTTTATTTATTTGTTTGTTTATTTATTTCGAGACAGGGTTGCACTAGGTAGCCCTGGGTGGCCTGGAACTTGCTAGATAGATCTCAAACCCAACTGTCTGCTTCTTCCTCACAAGTACTAGGATTTAAGGCATGTGCCACCATGCCTGGAGGAAATGCTTATTTTTTATTACTACTTCTAATTTTGTATTTCTATAAATGAGGAAACTGCAGCTATGAGAAACAAATAATGTTTGCTGTGCTGTCCATCTGGCAAGCGGCAAGGGAGAGAGACCTCCTCCGGGCATTGCTCCATGTTTGTGCTTTTATCTACCACCGTGCTGGATAGCTTTAGTTGTCAACTTAACACACCTTGTTAGAGGGAACCTCAGTTGAGGAATTGTCTCCATTGGACTGGCCTGTGGTCATGTCTGTGGGACATTTCCTTGATTGTTGAGTGATGTGGGAGGCCCAGCCCACTATAGGCAGTACCACCCCTGGGCAAGAGGTCCTGTACTGTATAAGAAAGGCTGAGCACAGACCAGGGGAGCAAGCCAGTGAGCAGCTATCCTCCATCGACTGTAAGCTCAGCACTCAGGAGGATGAAGCAGGAGGATTGCTGTGAGTTTGAGGCCAGTTTGGGCTATCCAGTGAGTTCCAGATCAGCCTGAGTAATAGCGTAAGACCTTGTCTCAAAAGCAACACAATAAAATAGTTTTAGGGTAAAATATTAACTGCAAATTCCACCATGAAGTTTAACAGTAGCTCTGAGCATGTATTTCATTCTGAATCCGGAGAAAGCAACTTTTAAAGAAATGAAATGGTTTAGAAGTGGACTTTTTTCCTTTCAGAACTGAGTTTACATGCAAAGAAGCTTCAATGGTAGTATTTTAAGAATTTTATACACTGAAATTTTTAAAGGGTGTTCTTTAAATTTCCCCAAGTTTATTGAAAAAAAAAACCAAAGAACTAGTGTATCTTTATGAATCTCTCCATTCTAGTGTGGAGAGTGTTAATAGGCTTCTTTAAAGATGAACTTATAAAATGCTTTGTGAGCAGACAGTGCTTATTAGCTTGCTTCACAACTGGTATTAACATGGAGTTTTTATAAGGTTAGAGGTAAGAGATCAGCAGTAGCAATCTTTCCCTGCCTTCTCTCAGCACAGACATTTTTTTCTTCTTTATGGACAGCTGGATTAGCCTCTTGTCTTTTAGCATGAAGCAGTGATTCCTCCCTCATAGTTCCTAATCCCAAAGCACTGGGTCCCTCCAGTGACTGACATCTGGAATTTATATCTCCTGAATGATCTGGCCTTTAGCTCTGCTATTTCTTGCTGTATTCACTTCCTCCAACTCAAACTGTCTCTTTACAATACAATAAATTCTACAATTTGCTTTCCTCACTCTACTGCTATATTTTGTCATAAAGATATGGAAAGATCATTTATTTTTGTCTTAATTCAATTATCTCTCTCTCTCTCTCTCTCTCTCTCTCTCTCTCTCTCTCCTCCCTTTCTCTTTCTTCCAGTGTACACTTTGCTCTCTAGTGATCTGTTTGTTGTCTGTCTATCCCTCTACTCCACTTTCCCTTTTTTCTTTTCTATTTATTTTTCATTTTTAATATTTTTATTGAGTTTTGTACATTTCATATAATACACTTTAATCAAATTTAGATCTCTTTCCCCCTCTCCATCCCCCATACCTTCCCCACCAGATTTCAGGTATTTTGACATGTATGTTAAGTCCTATTCAGCCAAGCCTTTCTATCTGGGTGTTCCTTTGTGCAAATTCATCCACTGGAGCCTGGTCAGCTTATCTAGAGTAAACCCCTTAAAGAAGATCTACTCTCTCTCACCCCACAGTAATTAATCATTTGCAAATAGTTCCTTGGCTAGGGTTGAGGCCTGCTGCTCATTTTCCCTATTCTGTGCTAGACTGTTGTCTGATTGAGTTGACATGGGTCTTGTGCATGCTCTCAGCATTGCTGCAAGTTCTTATGAACATAGTAGAACAAGAAGTAGAGAGAATGCTAATACATCCTCAAATCTTACCAATGAAACTTCCTCACGCAACAGAGTGTGATGCACACAGAAGGTCAAAGCTGGCTAAGTTTTAGAGAATAAGACACTGCAGAGTGTGTTCCTGGATAGGACTCCTATATTAAACCACCTTTCCTTTTGTAATACTAGGAATTGAACCTAGAGCATCCTGTATGCATGGCAAACACTTTTCCACTGAGCTATATCTGTAGTCCATTGTTCTCTATTTCTGTTCTGTATGTTGAAATCCTGCCTATGGATGGAATCTCCCTTTCCATGAAGGCACCATTGGATCTCTCAGGCTGAGGGAAATGACCTCTTAGCTTACCTAGTTTGTTTTGTGTCTTTACTTTGGTAATTAAGACAAGTATGCTTGCCTGCCGGTTAGTTGAGTTCTTGTCTTATCTATCATATGGTGATTTTAGAGACATCTATATTTTATAGATCTTTTTCCTGTGGAGACAAGAAAAGGGTGTTGGATCCCCTAAAACTGGAGTTACTGACAGTTGTTAGCTACCACATGGGTGCTGAGAACTGAATCCAGGCCTCTGCAAGAATAGCAAGTCCTTCCCCCCAGCCTGATTTTTAATGACTTTTTATTTATTTATTTATTTATTTATTTATTTATATTTTTGGTCTTTTTGAGCCTGGGTCTCCTATAGCCCCAACTGGCTTGGCATATAGGTGTGTGTAGAGACCAGAAGTCGACATCAGGTGTTTTCCTCCATCACTCTCCACTTTTTGAGACAAGGTTTCTCCTTGAACCCAGAGCTTACTGATTGGCTAGACTGACCAGTGAGTTTGGGGATCTGCTTGTGATTCCATGCTGGGCAGATACTTTATCAACTGAGCCAACTCCCTAGTCCCTGGAAATTGACTTGTTATGATTGGATTCCATAAACCACTGCTAGCACCTTTCAGCACATAGCTAGGGCTGAAATTTCCTGCAATAGGTACCTACACTCTGGTTCTTACACTATGACGATCAAGCACCTCTCCTACTTCATTCAGGAATTCACATGCTGCCATGGAGAGCTCATTACTAGTAGCTCTGGGCTATTGCAAAGAGAGGTCGTAGCTCTCCTTTTTCCTGCTCATTATGTGGAATTCACTTTTCCAAGGTTAGCAGTTTTCTTTGTGGCCTAATCTTTATTTTTTGGCAGAAGATATTTAAAGTTGTCTTATTTTCTCTTTGCTCTCTTTCATACTTAGCAGTTTAAGCCTTCCTCCACTGTTAATATGTTCAATGGCTTTCATGGTGAGAATGTATTATCTGTAATTAGATGTGCAGCTGATGATGTGCCGCCAGCAGCCATCACATGTGACTATGACAGTGTGTAAGAGCTAGGAAAAATGTGTTGGGCGACTGTGCTTATCTCTAGTTCACCACTGCTGAGCAAGATTAATGGCAGATGACAGCGCAAGCAGGCTCAGGGTTTCCAGGAAGAGATGGTTTCTGCAGCATCTTGTGTACAATGGCCTGTCAAAGATGTTTAGAGTTTGTGTTGCGAGATCTATATGGCCAGTGAGGCAGCAGCACATATTTGGAAAGTGGACATGTATTGAATTTACATTAGCTTCTTTTGTAAGGCAAAGTGAAAGTACACAATAAAATAAGTAACACGTATAGAAACATTGATTTTTATTTCATACTGGAGCACAGAGGCCAGGTCTATTCACTGCTGTGGTATTTGAATAGGGGCCGATCTCCAGCCTGCTGCTATTTTTCCTTCATTTTGGAAACAAACAGTAGTGTTCCTTTGTTGTTCCCATCCATCCAGGAGACAGGGGCATCTGTTGTCATATCCATTATTTATCTGTGAGAAACAGTTTAACTTAATTATCTTTTCTGCTGCTGGAGGCTGGCTTGGTGCTCTTTCCCTTTAGAAAGGCTAATAGGATGTGATGCTGCAAATATGTTTTAATTAGTGAGCTCATGGTGCTGGCGGCACCTCACTTAGTTTCTCAGATGGTTTTGTAGTTGAGAACCCCACAGACTGGGAGTGTGTGCACTTCCTTAGAGAGCTGTCCCTGCAGCTCATGCAGCCGAGCAGACTGCTGATTTTCTTAGTACCATTGTCCCTGCTTGATTCTGTCAAATCTACACAGATCTTTCCAGGTTGCTTCATGTGGTTCTTTCGCATTGTACTTTCATCAGCTTTGGAGAAAAATAGACTTTTACCCCAGAATAGCTTAGCTCACATTCTGGAAGATTCTCAGAATCCCCTCCCCCTATGCCTTTATTTCAAAACAAAGGCATCTGAATTATGAGAGATTGCAGGTACTTTTGAGCTCCAACTTTAGATCTTAGCATGACTGTTGAGGTTCTAGAGATTTGCAGTCCATCACATCAGAAGCTCTAGGATTCAGGAGAAGGGTTCTCTGGGTGGCTCCACACATATTATGGCTGTGGAAAAAAATGTGGATTCAGCTGGATCCTGCAATGTCAGCCTGAGTTTGCCTTTGAAAAAACATAGGGAAGAGACTTCTAGTGTCTAATTTCTTTTCTAATTTTCTTTGGAATTTCTCTTTTGCTTTTTAAGAGAGGGCAGAGCTGCAGAACACACGAAACCCTCCTGGTCTACTTAAGAAGAAAAGTCTCTAGGGAGAGGGAAATTGTAGTATAGTAAGTGCCTTTCCCCTCTTCTTGTGAGGGTCGTTGATCACATTCCCCTCTCTAAAACCAAGACCTAAAAACATCCTGGGAACATCTGGTGCACATCTGTCCTGGGAGATCTTGAAGGAGTATGCTTTACTGTACACCTTGGCTTAATCTTAGTCTGCTGCTCACAGAAGTGCCCCATGCTGGAATGAAGAGCTAGTAGGTGGAGCCTCTATCTGCCAAAGACTCACAAAATCCTAGAAGACTAGGGATAAAGGGAGCTGTAGTCTCCTGGTCTTCAGTATTTAGGATGCAGATGTTGGTTGAGAAGCAGGGATTGCTCTGCTTTGGGAGATATCTCCCAACCCAGTGAGGAGGTACACACCTCATGAGTATTCTGCTTACCCCTGAGTGAGCTCCACACAATGTAGGAAGCTCCCTTCTCAGAATGTCATGTGCCTTCAGGCAGCAATGAAGCCTGACAGCATGCTAGACCTGTCCCCAAGAACACTTGGGTGGTAGAAGGCAGCTGTATTTGGCACTTATAAGGAAAGAGCTCATGCTGATAGCAGCAATTATTTGTCACCAGCATCAACAGAGCAGAAGGGGACTATTGCTTCATAGCCTCTTTGGTTTCTCCCTGCTGTCACGTGCATGAGCTAAGAAAAGAGCAGGCCACTCCCTCCCCTTCTCAAACAGCAGCTGGTAACTAACTGCACAGGTGAAGCTGTGTTAGAAAGGTGCTTAGGCTTTGAGCTGGACTGGGTTATGCTTTAAACTGGAAATGATTAGAAATATTATTGGTTTGGCCAGAGATATATTTAATTGGCAAGTTAAAATTTGACAGCTATCTGGCTTTTTGGGTTCTTTGGCATAGGATGGTGACTTTTACTGAAAAAGGTAGAGTTATATGTGATACTCTATCCAAAGTTGACATTACAGCAAATCAACAAGGACATGTAACTCTGGTGGATCACAGTTTATTCCATTAAGTTTAGGTACGCACAGATTCACTTCATTTTTCATGACCTCCCTCAAGAGGTATCCAGCCTGCTGAATAAAAGGGGACAGTAGGTGAAGTTTAGAACATCTAGGCAAGCCTAGTCTGACCTTCAAATTTAAATGAACCTTTTTAGGAACACTTTGTTTTTTGGATATGTGTTCATTTTTATTTAAGCCAATATTTTCTGTCTTCAGTACCATGTAAGTGAACTGGGATGAGCTGAGTTTAGGGGATCTTGTAGTGGAAGGAAAGAGGGGCATTTGAATCTATGGGGTACTCCTTGTACTGTTCTGTGACTCCTCAGAGCACCTACTTGGCAGATAAAACTGAAGACCTGCATCAGGGAACAGGGTCCCTTTGCTGTCTTAGAGCTCGATAGTCTTGCTTGCTGGATTGGTTACACCTTATCCTGGCTTGGTGCTGTGGACTTTGGCAGTCTTGTTCTGAGTCCTTCCACCATATACCCCATCACTTGGTTCTGCTGTGATTATCTAGCCAGATACTGAGCTCTGTCCACATTTGCCCCCAGGACGTGTGAGATATCTGGGACTCTTCCATCCACACAAAATGTACATGCACATTGAGACATTTTCTCTTATTGACCTCACTGATGTTTTAGATTATCATAGGTATCCCAAGTAAATCAATCTTATCTTAGAGTTCTAATCAGGAAACTAGGTAAAAACTTCCTTGCCTTTCCTTTTCCCTCATCCTGTCTACCACCACACCTAGACTCTCTGGGACTTTAGCTTCTTCTAGGGAAAGCAGGCCTACAGAATGTGTGTCATACAGGTATCTCACCACTGGCTTGTGAACCCTCCTGACTACCTCACAGTCAGCTCAGGGCCTAACATAGTGGGCTTCATTTATGTCTTACCTGGCAGAATGGTTTCTACAGAGCCTAATTTATGACAGAAGAAAGGAAACAATACATAGCATCTCATTTCATCTTCTCCATAGTTTTGGTAATACATTACATTGCCATTTATAAGGAAAAAACACTTTTAGATGAAACTTGGAGAAGTGAAGGAAGTCACCCACATCTAGTGAGATGCAGAGCTATACTTTAAAGTCCTTCTTGCATCACGCTACCCCCTCTTCTATCTAGAACATGCAGCCCTTCTCTCTCAGCTCACTTTACAGCGTACACTGACTTTGCCAGAAATTCAGCAGTGCAGTTACTTTTTATATGGGTCAGTGAATGATGTTTTGTTCTTGTGATTGAAAACACTGAAAAGATAGTGCTTTTCCTGCGTTTTTTAATTAGCGAAGCTGAAACTTGGGATGCACAACCAATGGCTGGGGTTCAACTTCTGTTTTATATTCAGTTCAATGTGTGGAATGGGGTTGACACTTGCTGAGGTTAATAGCAAAGGCAGAGTAATAAAAACAGCAGTGGCAAAATAAACCGTTGGCTCAGAATTCCCAACAAATGAGTGACATTGCAGGCCTGAGTCAGGTACAGATGCTGGGCCAGTGTATAAAGACAGGCTGTTCTTTTAAATGCTGTCAAGCATGTCTGGCAGGAATTGTGTTTACATGACACTTTAATATTTACTGGGAAAGGGGTCAGGAGTTTTCATTTTTGGCTTAGAAAGCCACCCAAGGAAAAAATTTAAGCCTTTGTGTCTATGGCTTGGGGACAAGGAGGGACTTTTTCTTAATTATTCTTTTATTAAGGCTGAAATTACCCTGGATATACCACTTGACCCTATAGATTCATGAACATTGTGGGTGTGCACGCACGCCTGTGTACTTGTGCTTGTGTGTATGTAAGATGTTTTCTAAGAGAAGGATGAGGAATATTAACACGGACATGTTCACAGGGGGTGGTATGATGGCTTGCAGGGATGGCCATCATATTTTGCATTTAGCTCTCTGTGGTTCAGGCAGCACTTTGCCTTGCATATGAATGGTAATGCTTTTCTCTGTGAGGTTAATTTGGCTCTTTGGATGTGTTTTCCAGTTCACAAAGCTCCATATGGCACTGTTTTTATTCTTGCATCATCTTTACTAGGTGTTGACCTTTAGACCTGAAATTGGTCTGCTCTGAAAACACATGAAATATGAATGAGAATCATCTTATGTACATGAATCTTTGTTATGAAAATGTAGAGTTTATCCTTAGTGCTTTAGGCCATGAGATTATTCCAAACCACAGATGCATTCAGATGGGGGGAACAGAATGTCTTGATCCAAACTCCTAAATCACAGGTAAAATATGATGCTGTACCTATGCTAAATGCTGCTACTGACAGATTCAGTTATTGTTCCTTTTGCCCTGGGGAGGCTTGGAGCTTTATTATGTGCTATGGTGAAACTGGGTGTGTTGTCTCCAGAAGCTGTTGCATAATTCTGAATCAGGAAGGAGACCCAGAGTATATGGTTATAGGAGCTGATCTAATTTTCTAGTTCAAGTCACAATTCTAAATCATTTATTTTCTTTACTCTGCATTTTACGTACTCAATTGATTTTTATAGTTGAATGATCAAGATAGTAATTGATAGAAAGTTTTATTACTAAAATTAATTAAGATTTACTCTATAAGACTTACTGATAGGGATATACATTTTTTTACTTTTCACCATTTCCCTTCCAAACTTTGTGTTGTGAAGAATTCTTTATCACTATAGCAAAACCTTGCACATGTTCTAGTGATTAAAGCAAACTCTGCTTTTTTAAATGTTAGAAAAATAAAATTACTGAATACATTATGTGAGTTACATGGGACTGTACCCTCCATGTTCTTAAGTGCCCTCACTGGGAAGGGCTAGGAAAAGGCTACTGGTGCCAGAGAGGAACTTTGTCAGCTCTTGTTTCTTGGCTGACACTGACAGAGCAATTTCTTACGTGCCTTTTTATTTCCACAACTGCAAAATGTGGATAATATAAAAAGTAGGAAGAGAGACGGCAGAGAGAAAGCCAGTTTGACATGTTAAAAAAAATCAGACTAGTATGCAAATAAATGTTTTTTTTACATGCCTTGAAATCTATAGAAAACCATGCCGCAGCATTTTCCTACATCTATAGCTTTATGTTCCTTTCAATTACAAGGTAGTATGGTTCTCTCTGGTTTTGTGGGAAAAAAGACAGAAAGTACAATTTCTGGGGAATTACGAAAAGAATGTTGACAGGATAGATTTTTCTTTTACAATGAGTTTGTGGGAAATAAGTGATCTTATAAATCAGAATTTCCTTATTATGTATATGCATAGCTTCTTTTAACCTCAGTAGAGTCCTATAAGTGAGCTAGAGAGTAGTTTTCAGTTGGGGAAGGATGCACAGTTCTCCCCAGGGGGACAGTTGGCAATTTCTGAAGGTATTTTCAGTATCACGGTTGGGATGAAGTTCGTATAAGTACTGGCATCTGATGAAGAGAGACCAGCAGTTCTGCTAAACCCGAAGCAGAGTACAGAATGGCCCCCTCTACCCCCAGCAAAAAACTACCCGTCTCTAGTCTGAAGTCTCACTTTAGACCCCTTGACCCAGAGGTAGAAAGCCTTAGATTTGAATTCTAGTTCCGGTGCTCTCTAAACATCAATCGTTAGGAAAAGCTGCTGGAAGTCTCTAATATTCTCTTTCTTCTTTATGTAGAAATACAGACAACACTTAATCATCCATCCTGTTATTAGCCTTGTGACGGAGATCAGCAAGAGCTAATGGTTATAAAATATTTGATAAACTGAAGGGAGGCATGCAAAAATTGTATGATAATATAAACACATTTGAGTTTTCTATATTTTATTCAGCCAAAACACTTTCTTGATGTAATCAGAATTTTCTGATTATTGAATGAACTCAAGATAGGTCTTGTGTTTACAGGTCCTTCTGTCCTCAAGCATAGTGCAATGTTTATGACGCGATACTAAATATGTACATGGTGCTACTGCATACCTTCTATTAACCATACTTTTAGTTTTTAATTTTTTCTGTTCTAGTCAGTGTATCTAGCTGCCCTCAGATTTGCATCCTGGGATGCCCATCACATGCCATGGGATTCCTATGTTAACTGAATGCTTTTTTATAAGTAGTATGAGGCAAGGGGAAGTATCCCTGATCATAAGATAGAAAAAATCTGAAGAAACAATTCTTTATTCTGTTTCTGGATATTGTGTTGCCTGGAGGTGATATTTTTGAACTACTACAACTTCTTATTGCCAATTTAAAGATGAAGCCAAACTTGATAAGAAAAATGAATCCAAGCCCTTGAGGCTATCCAGAGTTGCTGACTCAGCCAACTCTGAAAGCTCTCCTTTCTTGATGACTTCATGTAATAGGACAAAATTCAATTTTCTCATTTAAACTAGTTGAGTAGAAATTTTATGTTACTCATAGACCAAGGTACCCCCAAAAATGTTTTACGTAACATGGTGAATGAATGAATGGTGTGTGGAGTGGGAAGTGTGGCTGTGACTATGTTATGGGTCATGGGAGGGGGGAGGGTCATAGGGTGGTTTATATGTCTATAAAACTCAGACTTATTTTTAGTACCAGCTAAAGACTAAGCCATTTCTTCTTATTGCCACTTCTCCATCAATTCTTAAAGGACCAGTTTCTTTTATTATTTCATTTTGATTTTGCATTGGCAGTGAAACCGGTCCCCTCCATTCCAACTCCCCAGCCCTCCTCCCCTTTAGCTCTCTACCCCCTAACCCTCCTCCCCCAGTGACTAGGGAAGTTCCTTAGAAATGACTTTTTTTGTTATAATGTACTAGGAAACCCTAAAAGAAAATGTATTTTGGACAGTAAACAGAAATTGCTTGACCAGCTCAGCTGTTAAATAGTATATGTGTTAGCAGAGCTGCTCTTCAGGGATGTATATATTATTTATGCTTTGCCACATCCTTTAAGCATCTAAGATGATTGAAAAGAAACTTGTACTAATTTGACAGCTCTTATTTGAAGATTTCAAAACACTTGACAAATGACTTCTATTTACTCATTGTCATGCCTCCTAATTCAGGAGTGTTTGAATTTACTTCTCTGACTCTTTGTGTGTTTGGAGGAAAAGAAAGTGTAATGCGGTTTTATCATTTCCCAAATGACATCTTATTTCTAGTCTATTCTTTTGTCCATACCTCTGCAAATATAGGGATTACCCCTATTGTTCATACTCAAACATTGAGTTCATACTCAATTACCCAAATTGTTCATACTCATTCACCTTTGCTCCTGGGCTCAGATGATACAAAGTATTATGAAAATTCCAATTCCTAGAGATTATAGTTTTATTGTTCAGGAATCTAAGACTTGCAATAAGTAAGAAAATCTGAGGAATCTTACTAGTGGCACAGGCAAAAACTAAACAAAAACAAAAAACCCTCAATGAGATCAAGGAGAGACTGGGATTTTCAATAGATTCCATTGAGAGGAGCATTGAATGGGTTTATCAGAAGAGAATTAGCTGACTGTTGTGTGTGCACATGATGCAGTTGGATCCTGAATGTCTCCCAGAGGCCTCTCTATTACTAGCTTGCTCTCCAGGATGGTGTTGTTGGGAGGTGGTGACCCTGAAGAGGCAGCTCCCAATGGGAGGTCTTGAAGTCATTGGGAATTTTCTTGAAGGGTATGGTGGGAGCCTGGCCCCTTCTTTTTCTCCTTTGTTTCCTGGCACTCAGGAGAGCAATTATTATTATTTTTTCTACTTTGAGCTCCTGCCATGATCAACTGCCTCTCTGCAGGGCCCAAAGCAGAGGGGGCAACTGACCATGGACCAGAGTGTCCAGAACTGTGGGCCCAAACAGAATAACCTGAATAACATAATTTCAGGCATTTGTTATAGTGATGGAAAGCTAACACAATGCCTGTGTATAGTGGGTGGGTAAAGTTGTTCATGATGGAGGAGGCAGATAGGCACACAAGATATTTAAGATTGGTAGTAACATCAGCTTAGTGGGACTATTGAGATGGCATAGAAGCTGAATTTGGGTATGGCTGTGAGGACTTCAATGAGAGTAAGTGGTTTAGACTTTATTACAATCTTAAGTTCATAATTGTTTCTAGTAAAAGAAAATGAAAGGTTATAATTTGACTTAATATAAAAGCATTATTAAAGTTTGAGGTTTATTATCATTAGGAACTAGACTTTAATATTTGAAAAATTCCCCTCATTTTAATAATGTTCCATTTTCTTTCCTCTTTTGAGTTTCTGCTCTCAGGACTTACGGTATTTTACTGAAATAACTAATTTTCCCAATTCTTCCATTTATTCAGGAGGAAAGATCTATGCCTCATTTATGGTTATATTTCCAATATTGTTGCATAGCACAGAGTCATCCCATGCTGGTTCAGTGAGCTCTGGGTTCCACTTACTTCATTTTGTAAGACTAGTCATGCTCTTAATGAATCTTTTTAATTTTTATAGTTGTGGTATTTAACTTTTTAAAAATTGAATTTATGGGACTGACTGGCTTCTCTTGCAGAGGACCTGGGTTCCATTCCCAGCACTCACCTGGAGGCTAACAACCATCTGTAACTCTAGTTCCGGGGGATTTGATGCTCTCTTCTGACCTTCTCAGGCATTGCCTGACACCAGTGCACTCACACACATAAAATAAAAAGAATAATAAAATATTAAAAATTGTATTTACTTATTATTGTGTGTGCATGATGTGTGTATGTCTGAGCGAGAGCATGCATGGACCACAGCATGCATGTAGTGATCAGAAGACAACTTTTGGGAGTCAGTTTTTGCCTTTTGCCCACCTTGTTGAGGCAGACTTTCTTTTGGTTTCTGTCTGGCAGCATGCTCTAGGCTGGTTGGCCCTCCAGCTTCTGGGGTGATTCTTCTGTCTCTGTCTCCCATCTCATCGGTAGGAGTCCTGGGTTTACATATGTGCACCACTGTGTTTGACTTTTTATATTGATTCTGGGATCAAACTCAGGCCTTGGACTTGCACTGCAAGTGCTTGTCCCCATTTGCATCTTGCTGGTCCAGTTGTGGAAGTTTGAAAACCAGAGAGGGTTAGGGTTATGGCATTCTTTAAAAAAGATTCCAGGTTCAGTTTGCCAGTGAATGTAGAATTTCCAAAGTCTAAACTTCTGAAGTTATTTTTGATCAGAACATCAGCAAAAATATTAGACAAACTGCTTAAAAAAAAAAACAATAAGGCTTTTTCTCCACAGCAGTATAAATACAAGTAATTTCACCTTCTCATTTAATACAATTTGGCAGTCCGTGCTGGGAAAGACATGAGATCAGCAAGTTATGGTTAAATAAAATAGCTTTTGCCTGATTTTTTCCTTATTACTGTAGCTTAGGAAATGACATGGACCTTATTTTTGTAGCATAATATTGTAGTAAATGTATATCCATTTTTATGAGGGTTTGATCCCTGACTGAAGGATAGTAAGTCATATCTAGAAATTCATTTCCTAGATACTAAGTTTTTTATATGTATTTATTAACTCATTTTTGTGTACATGTGGGCATACATGTTACAGTGTACATGTGGAGGACAGAGGAAAACTTGTGGGAATTGGTTCTTTCATTCCACTATGTGGGTTTCAAAGATTGAATTCAGGTCCTAAGCTTGGTGGCAAGTGCTTTTATCTACTGGGCCATCTTGCCGGCTCTTAGCTATTTTTAAAGTCAGTTTCCTGTTGCAGCAGTTTATTTATTTTTCTTTCATTAACACTATTTTATTTATGCACTGGAGGAAGCAGATGAAGTAGTTTTTTTCAATAGCCACTCTCTTTTTTGTATGTTCTTATAGAAACCTACATAGGATGCCTGATTAGAAAACCTTTTCCTAGGCTTTACAGCTTGTAGTCATTGACCAAATTTTGGCACATGAGATATAGAGTGATATGTCTGGTAAGATTATTAGGATTCAAAATGGAGAGGGCATGCTTTCACAGTTTTGATCTTCATTTCTTTATATCTTGCTGCTTTTTATATAAACAAAATGCCTGGCTCTTTAGTGGTTGTCTTGCATCAAGAGGAGACCTAGAAGGTGGAAGCCAAGAGGGGTAAAGCCTGAAGGGAGGAGCACAAATGGGCTCATGACTTCATGGTTCCTTGAAGCAGCTCTGAACTGCTTTTTTGTTGCTTGCTTTTATATAAAAGAAAAATTCTGGCATAAAAGAACTGGAACAAATTTTCCCATTTGTCAGCAATAATTCAGAAATTTGCTTTTATAATTGCAAAAGCATGAGTATTTTGAAAGTAGAAGACTAGTTCTCACAGATCACAAGTATGATGATAATATCACTAGACACAGGCAAATCTAGGTGGTGAGAATCTATTTTAATAGAAGGACAGGCAATATGGTATGGTAGCTAAAACATCAACCTTGATGAATTAACTAGCTTTAGTCATCCCACCATAAACAAATACTTCAAAATAACCAGGTCATACAGCGTTAATATATACAATTTTGTCTGTCAATTAAAATTATGACTAGTAGGGGCCCAGACCTTTCAAAACTGCCCGAGAGTACTTGACTTGGCTTCTGGGCTAAGAAATGGAAGCAACTTTAGTGTCCCTTAACTAATGAGTGGATAAAGAAAATGTGGTGCAAGTACACATTGGCGTTCTACTCAATAATAAAGATGAAATCATGAAATTTGCAGATAAATGCATGCAACTGGAAACTATTATGCTAAGTGAAGTAACAGAGATTCAGAAAAACAAACAATGTATGCACTCCCTTATTTTTGGATCTTAGCACCAAATCCTTATATGTGAATATATATCCTGATATAACTTCAGGAGCCAGTAAAATGGAGAACTAGAAAGGTAAAGGGAAAGAAGGAGCCCGAGAAAGAAATTAGGAGACGGGAAATGGGTAAAATGGGGATATTTAGCTGGGAGGGGAAGAGGAAGGGTTATACAAGGGATCATGGGGATAAAGGGAGGGAAAAAAACTCAAGAGATGGGAACCATGGGAGACAGGTATTATCAAACGTGAAATGGGGGAAATGTAGATACTTTAACTGGGGAGGGAGGAGGATGGGCTAGATGAGGGGGGAGAGATAAATAATGCTTAGCTTGTTTGAAAAAACAGAGTGAAAAGTATTAGTTCAAAAGCCCACTGACAAATTACACATAAAATATCTGTATATGAGTCCATGTGTATAGCTGAAGGCTGCATAACAGAAACAGTATGAGGCAAGAGAAACCAAGGTAGTCCAAGAGATGCCTAAAACTATACAGGCTATTTTCCCAGCCCTTGATTGTCTCCCAGAACTTGACAGTAAGACCCTACTGCTGAAGACAGGACATACTTTAGACAAAGGACTTGGAGTAATGAAGCTGGATCTGACTTGGAAGCCTTTTCCATGAAGACTAGCTCTCTTAATTTTGGAGGACCCTATGCAAGCTGCTAAGGAATAAAATCAATCAGTTGTCTAACCCCAGCTTTAAGGCTTAATAACCACAACAATGACCAGCACAGCAAATAATATTGGTGTAGTAGAGGTACTTTTATCTTGGGGGTAATCAGCAGCTACCTAATTAGATTTAATGCCCACAATGGGAGGGAACTCATGTGTGATACTGTAAACATAGCCAAATACACATGGCTGGAGAGATCATAGAGTTTAGAGAAAAACCCCAAGGCTGTCACATCTTTAGACAAATGTAATTTCTTACTAGACTCTAAATATGGATCCTTATATTTATAGACAAATATGTCAGTTACCACTGTTCAAAGAAGCTTCTTTTGCAATAGATGGAGGCTATTACAGAGTCCTACAACTGGACACACACAGAGAATAAGACTATGAGATGCCAAAACCTATGACACATCTACAATGGAGTCTGTACACCTAAACCTCACAGAATAGAATAAAGGGTAGAGAGAACACTAATGCATCTCTCAACTATCATCAATGAAACTTGTGGGGACCTAAAGGCCCCACCTTGCATAGGTCCGAAAGGAAGTTCCTGGGGGCATGGCCTGGCTTGCTTTGAAAGTCTGAAGAATACTTCCGCACTGCTGAGGAGTGCATGATCAGCACGTGACCATCCTTAAGATACACCCTCAGGAGGGAGGGGGGAGTTCCAGGCGCCTTTATAAGCTCTGTAACACCTGTAATAAATGAGTCCCTGCTTGACTAGACTCCCCATTGTGTCTGAGTGTCCCTGGTACTGGGGGCAGTGTGGGCTGGCGAATGGTGTGCTTACTCATCCCCAATCATCACTGCCCGGGGGTTGCTGGTTTGAACCCCCGGGAACTGGCGCCCAGCGTGGCACTCGAAGGAAGGTGAAAAGAAGAAAAGAAAGAAGAAAGAAAGAAGAAAAATGGATTGGGGCCAATCGGAGGAAGTTTGGGGTAAGCAAGACCCAAAAGATGGGTAACGCAACTTTTAAGTTTGAGGACCCCGTACTTAAAGTGCTGAGAGATATGCTTAAAAGCAGGGGATTGGATCTGTCAGATCCAGTAGCTCAAAAGGTTTGGGCGGAGGCTATTCATTTGGCTCCCTGGCTACTTGGGGCTAATGTTTTTACTGGAGATACATGGGAACATGTGGAACGTCTAGCTTGACAAAGGGAGGTTCAATTGGGGGTTGATCCATCACTGGACTTCTACCCTATTATTTTGGCCTTAAAGGCATGCTTTTGGCCCGAGAGGCCTAAGCCCTTGGCGCCACCTCCTGATGAGCCTTCAGAAACCCTGGCATGGGAATCATGGGAAGGGTTTGAGGAAGAATGCAGAAATGCAACAGAACTGAAACCAAAAGCAGCCAAAGTAACAAGCGGCACCTCAGGCATGCCCTGGCCAGTGTCAGGGCTTCCTGAAACCCATGAAAACTGTCTCCATTTCCAGGATTCTGGCCCCGCTCAGGAGGCTTCTGTGAGGCCACAGGTGGAAGCATATCCTATTAATGTAAGCCCAGGAGGCACGTGCCCTGACCCCTGGTATCCCTGGGAGGTGAAGGATTTAAAGGAATTAAAAAAGGCAGTGGCTGAGGATGGCCCGGGATCACCCTGGGTAGATACTCTCCTCCAAGGCTTGGCTCATCAGCAGTGTACTACAAAGGACTGGCTAGACCTCACCAAAGCAGTCCTTCCTAGCCCTATATATATTAAATGGTGTGCCCTCTTTAAGGAGGAATGCAGGATACAGGCTGAGAGGAATGCAAGTGCCAATCCACCAGTCCCCATTACTTTTGGGATGTTGACTGGTTCAAGTGACTGTTACTCCACAGGGGAGCAACAGTCGGGCATTCCAGCCCCATATACAGAACAGGTCAGGGTCATAGGATTAAAT
>NW_008358866.1:2602334-2604293 GCF_000622305.1 Nannospalax galili | reverse complement strand
CTGTCATTGTTATTAAGCAAACGGAGAATGTTGCAAGACTTGCGTAATGTCAATGCTAGGATGACCCCAGTGGATACACCCTTAAGACCCTTAAGGGGGCTGTCTTGGATCCCTGCTATTCCCTCAGATTTATTTCTTATAGACATTAAATATTTTTTTTCTATCCCTCTACAACCTCAGGATTGTGAAAAATTTGCTTTCTCTGTACGTTCCACCAACTTTAAAACGCCTGATGAGAGGTATGAATGGACTGTTTTACCCCAAGGTATGGCCAGTAGCCCAGCATTCTGCCAAAGCTATGTGAAGACCCTTTTGGGGTTCCCTCAGATTTATTTCTTATAGACATTAAATATTTTTTTTCTATCCCTCTACAACCTCAGGATTGTGAAAAATTTGCTTTCTCTGTACGTTCCACCAACTTTAAAACGCCTGATGAGAGGTATGAATGGACTGTTTTACCCCAAGGTATGGCCAGTAGCCCAGCATTCTGCCAAAGCTATGTGAAGACCCTTTTGGGGCTGCTCACTTGCTGCCACAGTGTACATTTACTGTGTACATTTGTATGGATGATATAATCTTGGGAGCTCCAAGCCCCCAACAATTAGAAGAGTTATATAAGGTTGCTCAGAAATGTTTACAGACAGACAGACTCGATGTATCCACTGATAAAATATAGACTATTACTCCCTTTAAAATTCTGGGAACCATACTCTCTTTGGAAGGAGTAAGTCCTTTAAAACCACAACTGGCTGTCAAGCCCACCATAAGCCTGACAGCTACAAAAATTATTAGGAGAAATTAATTGGCTATGAACCTGGATACCTATTCCCACTGAGACTTTAAGATCACTTTTTCAGTTGCTAGTAGGGAAACAACCTTCAGAACTAATTCACCTGGCTCCTCAACACCTGGACATCTTACATGAGGTCCAGGATGTCCTGGACCGAGCCCAGCTTGCCTAGTACACACCTAGTAAAGATCTTGAGTTATGGGTACTCTCTGGTGAGACCCTGATGACACGTCCTTACACAGGATGGGAAGGCCCTTCAATGGGTGCATGCCTCTCTGGGAGGCGTACCGCAGGTTTATACACCCACGGATCAATTGGCTGACCTGATTGAGAAAGGACATGATGTAGCTCTGAGACATTATGGCATAGACCCTCTTAAAATTGTTATCCCTTATTGGCTTAGGGATTTTGAATGGCTCTGCAGAAATAATAACTGAGTGGCCATAGCCTTGGAAGGGTTCCTGGGAAATTTGGACTGTCATTATGGCCCTCATAAATGGGTGACCTCCTTTCGCACCCTTTGTTAGGATGCTCCCCGGCTCTTTGTCAGGGAGCCTTTAGTAAAAGCCTACAGTGTTTTCACTGACGGGGGCAGATTTGGAGCTGCAGTGGTAGTATACCAAGGGGCAGATGAGAAGCCAAAAAGATATGTCCACACTTGTGATGGCTCAGCTCAATTCAAGGAATTCATGGCCATTGCTTTAGCATTAACAAAGATAAGTGAGCCCATGAATTTGTTTTCTGACAGTCTGTATTTAGTCAATCTTCTTCCAGGGCTAGTAGGTTCTCATATCCGGTTGGATGGGAACCCCATTACTCCCTTGATGATTCAGACTTGTACGCTCCTTAAAGAGAGAGAAGCCCCTATCTTCTTATAGCATTTTAGGGGGCACCAAGGATTGCCTGGGCTTTTATCCCAAGGCAATGCAGAGGCAGACAAGGTGGCTTCCACCTAGGTCCTGTCAGCAGGCCTGAATGAAGCTCAGGGCTTACATAACCTCACTCATGTAAATTGACAGGGACTCCATAAGAGGTTTCCTCAAGTTCCCTAAAGAAGATTGTACATACCTGTAAGTCTTGTCAACCCTTTCTGCATGTACCTCCTCTGCAACAGCCATGGGTAAGCCCCAGGGGACTCAAGCCCAATTCCTTGTGGCAGACGCATGTCC
>NW_008358866.1:2589939-2601682 GCF_000622305.1 Nannospalax galili | reverse complement strand
TTCAACCCCCATATGGGTGCCTGGGAAAAACCTTAAGTGGGTAGGCCAGGATCCAACTGACTAGCATGCCGGTCCATGGACAATAGTTCATGAGACAAAATTCCTCTCTTTATTTATATCCATCTGAGGTAAAGGACTCAGTTCCTTGGCTTCATTGCCAGTCAGCCTCGACAACTGGCTGATTGGCTAAAAGGTACATGGTCTCAGAAGTATTTCAACTAGTCCTACTCCACGACTTGCTTTGTTTCTCTTGACAGTGTTTATCTTTAAGTGTCTTTACCAGATAATTCGGCAACAGAAGACCCTTGGAACTGCCACGGCCCACCTCCTCATGATTACGGACTTCCCCAGGAATATACCCCCTCTGGTTGCCCACGCTTGGCTAACCGAGTTAGGCAGAGACTAAGATTGTCATGGGCTGGCATTACCCACGTGGCTGCCCTTAATCATGATGCATTTTTAGTCAAAGATGGGTAAGATGTCCCATGACAAGTACTCCTAAGACAGGACATGCACATGGCCAGGTGCATGATCCAGTGACGGGCAAGGCTTGATCAGAGGTAACACAACCTAAGACAGGGAAAATGCATAAGATTAGAGGAAGGAGATAGCCATCTCTCCTCAGGGAGCTGCCTATGAGGTGGGTAACCCATGAAATAAAGTCAGTCTGGCCTTAAAATAAAAATAAAAAGGGGGATATGTGGGTACCTAAAGGCCCCACCTTGCATAGGTCCGAAAGGAAGTTCCTGGGGGCACGGCCTGGCTTGCTTTGAAAGTCTGAAGAATACTTCCATACTGCTGAGGAGTACACGATCAGCGCGTGACTATCCTTAAGATACACCCTCAGCGGGGAGGCGGGAGTTCCAGGTGCCTGTATAAGCTCTGTAACACCTGTAATAAATGAGTCCCTGCTTGACTAGACTCCCCGTTGCGTCTGAGTGTCCCCGGTACTGGGGGCAGCGTGGGCTGGCGAATGTCGTGCTTACTCATCCCCAATCATCACTGCCTGGGGGTCGCTGGTTTGAACCCCTGGCAAAACTCCCTCATGCAACAGAGGGCAATGAACACAAAAGGCCACAAACAACCAAAGTGTAGAGAATAAGAGTCTGCAGAGTATGTGTCCCTGGACAGGACTCTTATATTTAACACCCACCCAGGGCTCAGGGACCATTGTGCAAGAGGGAGTGGAAAGATTGTAAGAGCCAGGGAGGAGGTTCAAGACCATAAGAAAACAGAGTCTTACAGGCTCCTGAGACCTTGCTCATATGAATCTACAGCAATGGTGTCATCACGCACAAGATCCATGCAAACTCAAGCAGCAAAAAATGCAGCATAGAATTGGAGGAAATTGGCAGTAGTCTGCAATCTTAGTCAAAGAACTATAAGCAGCTGATTACTGCAGGTGAGGGAGAGAGACAGGATGATTAGTCCCCAGTGTATGAACTAGTACTGAAGGACATCTGGGTGCACTAACTTGATGCAATAGGCCTTGTCATAAATGACAGAATGCATGAAATCCTGTGGGGAGCTATCTATGGGAGAGTGTGGCTATAGGAGCGGTCATAAAGATGATTAAGATGCTTTGTATGAAATACACAAAAATTCAATAAACATATACAAAAAGAGAAGAAAATTACAATAAAATAATTGCCAGGTGTAGTGGTGTTTGCTGGTAATACCAGTACTTGGTTGGTGTAGATAGTAGAATCAGGAATTCAGGACCAGCCTGGGCTAGATGAGATTCTGTCTCAACCATACCCCTAAGAAATGACAGTCTTGAGAGTAAGGTGCCTTGGAATATTTGCTTTAGCTGTCCCTGACCTGCTGTTCAGTAACAGTAACACTCTTGTTTGCTCACCTGTAAAACCAGTGTTCATCACAGCATAACAAACGTGTCAGTCCACATCATCCATGTGCAGTAGACACTCTGCTAATCCCCAGGACTCTCATAGCACTTGGTCCATATCTCCCCTGTGGTACTCACTGCTTTATATTATAATATAGGACACATCTAAAAATGATACCCTTATAGTCTATATGATTATATATAATGATAGGGTAATAAACAGTGCTGGTGAGTTGATAATTCAGATGTGTTTGACTCTCTATGATAAATGTATCCTCTAGATTAAAGGAAGTGTTTCCTTTGGCAGCTATGTTTTCTGAGATTATGGCCAAAGATGCTGGGCAGCTGAAGTGTATATCCCAGGGAGATAAAATAAAAAATATCCTTGTCATTGGCTTTGGAGAGCTTACTGCCCTCTCTGGGAACACTAAAGAAAGGACTCTGTTATGATGAGGCTACAGACTGTTTGGGGTTAAACTGGATTAGGTTGTTGGCTTGGCCTTTTACCTGGCTTTATAACTTTACTGTTGATTCTGGGTACTTTTGTGGGCCTCAGGAAGCAAGGAATCTCCAACCTATTATTACCTTTCTAAGAAAGGTAATAGCTAGTTCTGTGCTTTGAATTCTTAATGAGCAAAGATATGTAAGACTGTTTCTTCCTGGGCAACTCAATATGTTTTGGCCTAAAGTGTCTTCTCTAATTTTACCCAAAGCTTAATAGGAATGTTTGTAGTTTTGAAATTTAGGGACTTCTAATTTTGTTTGTTACTAATGATAAACTATTTCTATATACTGATGTTCTTCAAAGTATGATTGGGCTATTTCCAGAAGCTCCTCTTTCATTGAAAATGTTGGGTTTTGAAAATTTAATCCTCCTAGCCTACTGAATGATCATCCTAACTTAGCCATATGGTATATGTTTGTTTATCTCAGGGACTGCATGACTGTCTGGAAGATGTGGCTTGCTGTGACTGCCTAGCACTGTGAGGCAGTTCTGTGCTGTGTATCACTATCCTGGGAAAAGATCAGAATTCGCAATTTCAACTAGTCTCTACTGAATGCATATTGCTTTTGTATTATTATAAAGTCAGAAAGTCATAGGAGGAATCATTCTAACGGGGGACTGTGCATTTCATTATTTGCTCATTTCTTATTACCAGAAACCTGGGTTTAAAGACTAAAACTCAGTAAGGGCATTCCACTTCATACTACAAGAATGTGATACGTATCAAAAATGGTGGTCTAACCTTCCACTTGGAGGTAGAGTGTGACTATAAATGAAAATCAATCCTGGCTTATGAGCTTCTTTTCAGTCACTTCTGCATAAGTGGTATTGTCACATTGGCAGTTTCCTTTAAATATAAGGGATAAAAATTGTTATTTTTGAAATAGGGCTCTCTGTTCTTGTCTGCATTATAATTCTTCAGAAGGCTTTGGGATGCAGGAACAACCCAGAGCCCACTGCCCCTCTTACCATGCTTACTGCTGTCCAGCCAGCCCCAGGCTTTCCCAAATTAGGGACAAGGCAGCCAAAATAAGTTCGCAAGAATCTCCAGCCTTCAAATATGCACATATTTTGGATGTGCATATTTTACTCCCTTCATTATAGCTAAACAGAAAGATATTTGGGGCCCAGAGCATATAGCCTACATAATTTAAAAGGGAAATTATGTCAACATTGATTAAAATTGCATCTTTAAAAAATATCTACAATCTGGTGGCTTGCTAATTATGAAGCTTACAAAAATAAGTGATTGGTTAGCTTTATGTGCTCATTTTATTTTAATAGCATGTGAATATTTCATTATTTATGAGGTGCCTTGCAATTTTTATTTGCAGTTATTTATGGTTTTGTAACACTGTGAGTTAGTTTGGGTTATTTTTCTATTTAAATTGCTTGGATTCCTGAAAGAAAAAAAACCTTACTTGCTCCTATTTTCTTTAAATTTCTGAGAGAAATTTATTTTTGGATAAATGAAATATATATCAGCTCATTGTTTCACATAACAAAACATATGCTGTAAGTTTATGTGCAGTTTAAGGCTCTGTGATGGGTTTGTGAGATTTATAAAGAGACATAGTTTTTCTCTTGGTTGTTTGCATTCTCTAGAGGAAAGGACACATACATCACATAAGTGGAATAACAGCGCTTTTTTTGCACTTTGATAGTGCCCAGTAGTTTGAAGACTATATTTAAGCTTTTAAACTGTTTTAATAATGATCATGTGGTTGATAGTAATTATAGAGGTAATATGTACATAGCAGGAACTGTATTAAGTGCTTTCATATGTATGTTAACTAATTTAACTTTTACAACCTTGTGAGGCTGATGCTCCTAGATTGTAGAAGAGTGGGGGAATATTCCCTGGAGGCTGTGCTTCCAGGGTTGGAGGCTTGCACAGTGAGTAGCTCATCAGGTACCAGATGACTCTCCAGGTAGAGGGACCAAGTAAAAGTCTCAAGAAACTAGGCACTCTTGTTCTGTATGCGAGCATGGCTTAGTGGCAGATGGCAGGAGGTATAGCTGGAAGGTAGTTAGAGTCAAATTGTAAATGCCCCAGAATAACCTGGTGGAAGTGGAACGATCCCTTCAGTAGCTTCATGAAGGAGCAGAAGCCAGACCATAGTGACTTGGGTGTAATTAGTGATGATGATGAGAGACTACTCTTTCAGGGAACATATCTGAAAAGAAAGGGAAAGATGTCAGAGAGAACCTTGAGCTGCACCACTAAGTGTCCTGGCTAGAAGCAAATGATTCACATGACAAGTTCAACTTAGTAGAATTTAATATAAAACAAAGTCTTCTTATGTAAGTGTGGACTGACACCAGTGATCAATAGAGGAAGTACCCATAGACTCACAGGAAGTTGCTAGCACTCTGAGGCCTGAGAGGGTGGGGCTAGGAAGAGAATGGGATTCTGGAAGCTAGGTGGGTACGGAAGGTAGAAGGGAAATAAATCCCTCCTTCAACCCTCCTGCTAGTGTCTCCCATTGTATAAACATAGAATCCAGAGACAAAGGAGCTTAAGTGACAGTCCAGAGAGGTCAGCTGTCTAACTCAGAGTGAACAGGAGTGATGGATATGATAAATTGCTGATACAGAGGGTCAGTGCATTTAATTTTTCTTTTGGTAATGGGAAAGACATTGATCATTTATTTGTTGAGGAGGAAGTCAGACAAGAGAAGCATTAAATAGGTGTGGCGGCACATGCCTTTGATACCAGCACTTTGAAGACAGAAGCAAGAGGATATTTGTGAGTTCAAAGCCAGTCTGGTCTATATAAAGGAATCCTAGGTCAGCCAGGCCTGCAGAGAGAGAGGGAGGGGGGAGGGAGAGAGAGAGGGAAAGGGGAAGAGGAAGGGATGGCATCCTTCTGAAGCAGGAAGTTCTGAAGCACTAAAAGCAAGTAATCAGAGCGTAAAATACTCCTAACACATGTTAATATGCCATTAGTGGTGATATAGTGACGATGGAATTATATTTGTGCTATTTTTGACTTCTAGTGGTACTTTTCACATGCTGTCAGATCTCAAAACTTAGAGTCTCATATTGCTCACAATATCATATTTCCTCCATTATAGAGACACTATTCTAAAATGTACCAAAGTTTTATTAGTTTTCTGGAGGGTGAGAGAAATAACTACTGTGCTAAATGTATAATAATTCTTTTTGCAACCAACTAAATGTATCCGCGTTAATTTTATGTAATTTCTCCTTAATATTTCTATGAAAGACCAGGTGTTTGCCTTTATCTGAAGCATATGAAGATTCTCCTAAATTACTCATCTTTGTCTGCAGCTGGCTAAGGAGAGAACATTCTACATCCCCATCCTTGTTATTTAGAGACTGTAATGCATCATGGTGATGTGTGGTTGCCTTACTGCACCACAGATCACCAGACCTTATTCCTCCTGGCTGCAGCATTGTTCCCATTGTCCAACCTTTCCCTATCCTCCTACCCTATTAGTCCTTACGGCATCCCATAATTTAGGGCCTGATCTAAATTTAAGGCGCTCTCATATCCTATTGTTTTTAATTTGTTTTTCTGATATAAGTGATCTGAGTTCCTTTTTTATAAATATCTTTATAAGCTGCTTTTCCCACTAGGTTGTATTCATGGCTTTATCACTTGTGGTTCAACCTTGTCTCTTGGGGCTATTCAGAAGTGCTTGGAAGATAGTAGCTGATTGATAGTCCTGCATGACGTGCTTTTGAAATTCTGTGGTGAATTCTGAGGGAATTGCAATTTCTGCTCTTTCTGATAGCATTGCCTTATGTGGAAAATGCAGCCTCCTGAACACACTAAGGTTTGGTTTCTTTGCTGTGATATTATATAATCTTTTCTTTTCAGATACTGTAAGCAACAGGTTAAAGATAACAGTCAACTCTGATGATACAAATACATCAACTGAAGTGATAATCAAGTGACCATACAGCTGACTTGTTATTAAGTTTGTTCTATGACTGTCATACCATTTTGCATAGATTGTGACAAGTCCCTTTTGATGTGGATTTCAGAAGTTTTCAAATTTACATATTAAAATTGAGGGATGTAGTTATAGCTAACATGTTGCCATGAGAATCAAATCACAAAATATATGTGAAATACTCCCACAGACTGCTTTGAGTCCTTTTTGCTGAATGCTCAGTGTAATGTATGACCAGGGATGTAATAATCCAGTGACATGTAAACCTAAATATTACTATTCAAGTGTGAGACTAATCACCATGTTTAAACAGTGGCTTCAGTTATTTTAATTATTCTTAGAGCCCTTTAGGATAAAGAGAAATGTTATAATCTTATTAGATGCAGATAAGAAAATTAAGGAAGGCTTGGAGGTATCAAGCGGCTTTCCTAAGGCATAGAGCTGGGATGATGGGGATACAGATCTAGAATTAATGTTCCCTCATATTTCTTCAATAAATAGGTCTTCTTAATATCCCTGAGATGGTCATAGAGATTGGTATGAGAACAGAGATCATTTTTTTTAAACTTGTCTCACAAAGGCAAGGGAGCTATAAGTTTTAGCTGCTGAGTTGGGCAAAAAGTCTTTATAATTTCCTTTATTCCAAGGTGCACAAAGCTTTGTTATATTATGTGGAGAGATTGATGTTTGCTTAATCTTAGTGTGATCATGTTTTACATTGCCTAAAAATACGGATCAATGTCAGGTGTTGTGGCACATGCTTTTAATTCCAACATTCCAGAGGCAGAGGCTGGTGGATCTCTATAGGTTTGAGGCCAGAGTGAGCTACATTTCGAGTTCCAGACCAGCTGGGGCTACAGGGAGACCCTGTCTCAAAAACAAGCAAACAAACAAAACAAAAACAAAAAATATGGATTAAGACAAAACTGTAAAAATAAAGTCATCTTTACCCATTTTCTAATTTATCTAGAGTAAATAGTTATTACTAGTATATTAATAAAGGCTTATATAGTAAGTATCTCCATTTCTAAAATAAATATGCTTAGGAAAATGAAGTGGAAATGCCAGCAGTGGCTATTTATGGTTGATGGGGTTATGACAGATATCTGTTTTCTTTGTATGTTCCCTTATTTCCTAAACTCTTCATACTGAGTAAGTGTTGTTTTACATTTGAAAAGGAAAACAGTAAGAGTAATTTTGAAACTGACATATGATGAAAAGAGACAATGCTGGGTAATTAGAATGCTGAGGTAGAAAATGAAGGTATTTTGGAGCATGAACTATTTTTAATTGACTTTGAGGTTGTTTATACCACAGGTAATAAGAGAAGGAGATAGAGATCGAGAGAATGGGTAGTGGCTGCTGTGCTGGACAATTCTGCTTCTTGTGAAGTTCAGAGAGGAATAGCAAGGCTTTTTTATTTTTACTGAATTTTTGTGATTTTCATGCAATATAGTTTGATGATATTTAGATCTTCTCCCTCATCCACACCTTCCCCCATTACCTCCCACAATTTAATGCACTCTCATTTATGTATATATACACATATATAATATATACATATGTACATATATACATACATATCTATCTATATGTCTATATAGCTATATCATCTATATCTATATCTGTATCTATATCTGTATGTAATACGGCCTATAGAGTCTGGTTTGTGTCCCTAAATGTCCTTCAGTGTGGGCCCACCAAGAGTCCCATCCATGTAAGATACTGTCTTTTCCTACTCATCAATTGCCAAAAGTTCCTTGGGTTGGAATTTCTTACCCACTTCCCCATGTCTATGCTGGAATTTTTCTCTGATTTGAGCTTGTATAGGACTTGTGCATACTGTTGCCATTCCTGTGAGTTCTTATGAGTGACTGACATATTGTCTTTAAGACTCTGTTTCCTGATGGTCATCCACTCCCTCTGGCTCTTACATGTTTTCTGCCTTCTCTTCTGCAGTGATCCCTGATCCTTGGAAAGCAGATGTCTGAAATAGGTACCCTATTCAGGGGTAAGCACTCTGTGGTCTCTTGTTCTCTGCACATTGGCCAATTGTGGTTTTCTGTGCTAATCACCATAAGGAAACTTCTCTGGTAAGAGTTGAGAGATGCATTCATCCTATGTGTAGAGATTGTATTGAAGATGTGTCACTTAGGATTAAGTGTCTTACACTTATTCTCAGCATTGGACCAGTTCTGGAACTCTGTAATAGTTTCCATCTTTTGCAAAAAGAAGCTTCTTTGAAGAGGGGTGAAAGGTACACTTGTCTGTAAATATGAGGATGCATATTTAGAATAAAGAAATTATGTTTGTCTAGCGATATGGAAAAAAATAGGCTTTTCTTTAAGATCTATGAACACTTTAGCCATGTGTATTTGGCAATGTTTACAGTACTACACATAAATTCCCTCCCATTTAGTGGATCTTAATTTCAATTAGACAGTTGTTGATTACTCCCAAGATAAAAGTGCTCCTGCTGCACCAATAGCAATAGTTTGCTGGGTCAGTCATTGTTGTTTATTAGGCTTTATGGCTGGGTTAGGACCATTGATTTTTTTTTTCTCCATTAGCAGCCTGTTCGGGATCCTCAGATACCCTGACAGCCAGTCTTCAGGGAGGAGGCTTTCAGGTCAGTGCCACCTCCATTGCTCCAAGTCCTTTGTCCAAAGCGTGGCCTGTCTTCAGCAATAGGGTCTTACCTTCAACCCTGGGAGGCAATCAAAGGCATGGCAATAGCCTGTGTTGTTTTGGGAGTCTCTTGGACTATCCTGACCAATAACTTGAAGGGAGGTTTCACCTTCCTGGCACTGTGTTTTTTGTTAAATAACCTGTAGCTGTCCACATGCACTTGTATATTTATTTTATGTGTATTTTTCAGTAGGACTTTGAAATAATACATTTTCTTCTGGTTTTTCATGCCATCTAAGCATTATTTATCTCTCCTTTCACTCCCCCTGTATAACCCTCCCTACTCTTTCCCCAGTTAAAGTGCCTTCCCCCCTTTTTTCCATTTCCTCCTTAATAACTCCTGTTTCCTATTAGCCCCACCTCTTGAGCTCCTTCTTTCCCTTTATTCCCATGGTTCATTTCCATCTTCCTGGCTCCTGCAGTTACATCAGAACATACACTCACATCTAGAGATTTGGAGCTAAGATTCACAAATGAGAGAGAACATAATTCTCTTGTTTTTCTGAGTCTATATTCCTTCACTTAGTATAACAGTTTCTAGTTCTGTCTATTCACCCTGTAAATTTCATGATTTCGTTTTTCTTTACTGCCGAGTCTAACTCTATTGTGTAACTGTACCACATTTTCATTATCCATTCATTAGTGTAGGGACGTTTAGATTGTTTCTGTTTCTTAGCTATTGTGAAAACAGCAGCAACAAACATGGCTGTGCAAGCATATCTGTAATAGGATGAGTCCATTTGGGTATATGCCAAAGAGTGGTATGACCAGATTTTTAGATTTTTAAGAGTTCTCCATACTGATTTCCACAGTGGTTGCATCAGTTTGCAATCCCACCAGCAGTGGATGAGGGTTCCCTTTCCCCATATCCAGGCCAGCATTTGGTATCATTTTTTTTTCTTTTAATTTTAGCCATTCTGACAGGGGTGAGATGAAATCTAAAAAGTAGTTTTGATTTGCATTTCCCTAATTACTAAGGATGTTGAACATTTCTTACGGTGTTTGTTTGTCATTGTTACTTCTTCTTTTGAGAGCTCTCTGTTCAGATCTGTAGTCTATTTTTTAAATTGGGTCATTTGTTTTCTTTATTCTTATTTTTTGTTCTTTGTATATTCTGCATATTAATCCTCTGTCAGATGAATAGCTGGTGAAGATTTTCTCCCACTCTGTAAGCTTCCTCTTCACTTGATTGGTAGTTTCCTTTTCTGCACAAAAGCTTTTAAGTTTAATGAGGCCCTATCTGTTGACTGCTGACCTTAATTCCTGGCAACTGATGTTTGATTTAGAAAGTTCTTTCCTGCGCTTATATCTTGCCTATGTATTCTTCTAACAGTTTCAGTGTTTCAGGCTTTACATTGAAGTCTTTGATCCATTTGGAGTTGACTTTTGTGCAGGATGATAGGTATGGGTCTAATTTTATTCTTCTACGTGTGGTGATTCAATTTTGCCAGTACCATTTGTTGAAGATGCTGTCTTTCTTTCAATGTGTGTTCTTGGCACCTTTGTCAAATATCAGGTGACTGTAATTGTGTACCACTAATGTTTGGACCTTCTATTTTGTTCCATTGATCTACAAGTCTGCTTTTGTGCCAATACTATGCTGTTTTTATGACTCTGGCTCTATAATGTAGATCAAGGTCTGGTATGGTAATCCCCCCAGCATTGCTCTTTGTGTTCAGGATTGTTTTGGCTATCTACAGAAGCTTCTATTTTTATTCCAGTTTATGACAGTGGAGTTTTAAGAGATAACATTAGTTCTCAGAATGTAGCAAGGCAATTGCAGTGGTCATAAGGACATGCTTTGAAGGCAAACGGACTTATATTCTAATCCTAGGTATGCTGTAGATCAGGTGTAGCCCTTTGGGAAACTGTTGAAATCTTTTCTCATTTCCTTATCCACAGAACCTCTGCCTGAGGGAGGTGTGGACAACACTGAGATGCTTGTGAAGACATTAGCATACTTACTGGTGCACATGAATGATGGATGGCAGCTGCCATCATTTAGTGTAATCATACTTGGTGTGGAATTGGAGACATTCATGAATACGAATGGACCTTATAGAACTAGAACACATCTGTCAGAGCCCTTGTTTGCAGGTGACACCAACCAATTCTAAGCTTAAAAACAGTATACTTATTGGACAGCTCAAAGAGTTGGTTGAAGTAAAGAGTATCACTGGGACCTCTGGCACTAGAATATCTTTCCCTCATGGGAGGTAATTATAATAGCTACTTTAAACTCCTCATTAGAGAATTCTAATATCTGTATTATTTTGGTGTTATATGTAGATTGCCTTTTCTCTTGAGTCTGACTGTCCTCGTTCTGTGTATATTGGATAATTTAGGATTGTATTCTGGATACATTAAATGTTATCTTATGTGAGTCTGGATCCTTTTATGTGTTTTGTAGGATGTTAATTTGCTTGTTTATTTCATCAGGCAGTGGGTGTGGTTCTGACCACATGTTTTTTACCTTCTTTGTTGGTGGTCTAGTGTCAGTTCAACTTTCAAATTTTGCTGTTCTTGTTTTCTGGGGAGGGATGTTGAATGTTGCTTGCTTGTACCACTCAGGGTTTGGATGGTAACTCACACTATAGTTCAGCTCTCCACACTTTTCTGTGCTCTTTGGAAAATACTCTATACAAATCTGAAACTTGTGTTGGATCATATACAGTGTGTGTGTGTGTGTGTGTGTGTGTGTGTGTGTGTGTGTGGGGGGTGGTGATTTTCTGTTTCTCTCTCGGATCTTTATTTTGTGTGTTTTTTTTTATTTTTATTGTG
>NW_008358866.1:2584219-2589775 GCF_000622305.1 Nannospalax galili | reverse complement strand
GTGTGTGTGTGTGTGTGTGTGTGTGTGTGTGTGTGTGTGTGTAGGGGGTAGTGATTTTCTGTTACTCTCTGGGATCTTTATTCAGTGATTTTTTTTTCATTTTTCTTCTGACCAAAATATGGACTATTAGTTAGTTCCAGACTCAATGTCATACAATTCCATTTGACTGGATTGAAGTGACAAGAGAATGAAACAAGAAAAAGGGTAACAAGGATTTTCCCTGACAGTCTTCATGGCAGGATGCCTTGTTCTAGTCCATTCATCCCTTTAGACAGGATCTCAGATGTTTGTGTTACCCTGGTGGCACAAATGCAGTTCTCCAACTAGTGCTGGCTTTGGGGCAGGGCTTCAAGAGAAAGAAAACAGGAAAAAGATGCATGGACTCCTTATCCATACACACAAGCTCTCCAACTAAAAGGGGTTCTTTTCCTTGTCTTCTGATCAGAAAGATGGGCTTCTCTTAGTTTCCAGCCTACACCAAACTTGCAGTTCCCTAATTGGTCACCTTAAGCTGAAAGCTAGGAAAAATAGGAAAGACGTCAGGAAATTCGCTATCATTGTCCATAGTTAGAAAGCTTCGACTTCCATTTCCAGTTTGTCTGTTGTTATTTATTTTGCAGTCTCAGTTTTACATTTTTGTTACAGTGGGAAAGAGAAAGTGTCCTGGGCTTCGTCCATCTTGGCTAGCACTAGTGAGGTTAATAATTCATTATAATTGGTCAGGCAACATGTTCACCTTAGGACCTGGCCAAGGGTTGCAGTTCTGTGATTAATTGTCCAGTTAGAACTGAATGGAATCTTAGAATCGTTCCCTAAAGTGTAATGAAGGCAGAAGGACTACTGTTACCTGAAGAAATGGGAAAGAGATGGCAGGTGCACAGAATACAAACACCTACTGTTTCTAATTAAAAAGATACCTTTTAATGGATGTTTTAAGTTTGTTTCCTAGGCAGTGTTGCTATGATAAGAGATTCTAGTGCGATTATATTTTTCTTCTTCTTTTTCTCTTTAAGAAAAAAAACAACCAAAATTCTATTGACTTGGGAGTCTTATTGAGTCAGTTGAATTTAAAAGAACATAAATAACTGGCATATTTTTTATTTAGCTCACGAAATCTTCAAGCAAAACATGATTTGGCATGTTAAAATTTTCAGAGCCCTTTATATGCATGCCATTTCTGTAGATGCACTTTACAAGTGAATCTCAATTTCAAGTGGCAGAATTGACAAGAATTAGCTTTTGAATTTAAATTGCATTTTTTATAAATCCTTTCCATCTGAATTCTGCCAGTGGCTTCGCTGAATGTGAATGTGGAGTTGTCTTTTCCAGAGCCAGACTGTGAAGTCAGCAAAGCCTGTGGTCTAAACTCCTTCACCTCCTTCTTCTCTTTCCTCTCATTATTCCCAGCATCTATCTACTTTGTAGCAGAATCCTTTTTCAATCTGGGTGCCTGGATACTACTTAAATTCCAGGTCTTCCACCGAACTTATATAACCTCTGTTCTATGACCTTACCTATGAGTTTAAAGCCTTGATAGGCGATACACATCCACCAGAAACAAAACAAAACAGTTTAGACTGAGGTGCTAATGAATGGTGATGGAGTACTCCTTCAGTGGCATCCTTTAAATTTTTGCATGTCCTACCAGGTACTGTACTGTCAAGTTGGGGGAAATAAGAATTTTTTAGTGTCTTGGCAAAACAATTTCCTGAATTTATGGAAAGCAATATATTTTAACTATGGAAACATTTGAAAGTACAGAATCATAAGAGAAGCTAATATTGTATTTGTTACTCAGTTGTGTGTCATCAGTCTTGAGCTTGTTTGGCAGTTCCAGCAGGGGTTATGGTTTGTATACCCTTGACAAAGAACAGTCTCTCTCTACTGAGGAAGGTTGCTTTCTCTGACCAAGCAAACAACCTTGGAAGGGAATCCACCTAGCCAGCCAGATCAGCTGAATCCAACCTGACAGTCAGTGGGGTGACAGATACAGCAACCTGATTGCCCTCATATCTTGTTATCAGTCTTTTAGTGTGCATAATTTTGGTCTTTTTTCTACACATTGGTTGCAAACATACATACACTTTCAAAAGAATTCAGACTAATTGCTTTATGGCTTTGGTTTTTCATTTAAATATTTTATGAATATTTTAGTCTTTAAATATTCCTTCACATTATTGTTTTAGAATAGACTGTATAAAATCTCAAACTGTATGCACCATAATCTAATAACTAGTTCTCTTGATTTACATTTAGATTGTTTTGAAGATTTCACTATTTTAAATAATTCTACTAAGCAAACATACCATGATTTCCTTGATAGTATGCTTAGAAGTAGAATTGATATATCACAGGTTATATGTGCATATGAACACATGCAAGGGCATCACTGAGGTGGAGCTCAGGGTTTAGCTGTTTTCAGAGATTCCTTTCCCTTCTGCTGCAATGCTTGTCCCTGCATCTCTAACCCACTAGTTTCTATGTTTAGCGGACATGGCTCTTTTTTTCTTGCCTTACTGTGGAAGGAAAACTGTGGGGCCCTCATTTTCAAACAGATTTCCAACCTACTTTTCTGGTTTTAGATCTCTTAGTCACCTCTGATTCCTAGGTATTTGATGACCTCTGTTTTGAGTCTTCAGCTTTCTTATTCATACCCACCTATGTAACCTTTAGCTTTCAGGCCTGCTTTGATCAGTCAATTAGAGCTTACCTAATGCTTTCTGAGATCCTAAAGTACTTGTTGACATCTTCATATACTGCCATTTCTACTTCTTTTTGGGGTTTATTTTTATTTTATGTGTATGAGTGTTTTGCTTGCATGCATTTAAGTGCACCTATGAGTGCAATGTCTGAGGAGGTCAGTAGAGGGTGTTGGATCTCTTGGAACTGGAGTTACAGATAGTTGTTAGCCTTTATGTGGGTGTTGGAAACTGAACCTGGCCGAGCCATCTCTCCACCCCCCCCATACACACACACACACACACACACACACACACACACACACACGCACACACACACACATATATATGTATTAGCTTGCAGCATATCCACTTTTTATTCTGCTACACTTAGAAAGGTGTCCATTCTTCTATAGGTTTTTATGCACATAAACACCTTGAATTAGCAAAATTATTATGTAATTAGCATATACTTAAGGCTTTTTAAAATACGAGGCTGTACATTTATTTTCTTTAGGATCTTCTGTGAGAGTTATTAATATTATGTGTGTTTAGCTGTAGGTTTCTTGAGAAAATTGAACAAACCTACAATTTCCTCATGGGTTGTTTTATTTTAGAATACTCATCTTTTGAAAATTGCCCTGTCAGCACATGGTTACTGAACATGGTTGGTTTCCTTTTATCAAGAACAGTGAACATATAGGATGTAGACTATAACACATGAAAAGTTTAAGAGCAGCCTGAATTAGTTGAGTCACTGAAGGTTTGACATTTAGGAATTTAAGAGACAAGAGAGACTGGGTTCACATCTGTTCACTGTATAGCCCTTCACACAATGGAGCAAGGATGCATATCATCCTAGCTGGGTCTTGTTAAGAAGAAACCCTCACCCCCATGCCATTTCATTCACATTAAAATGTAAGCCCTCTAAGGGCAAGGGCTAGAAAATATTGTTTCTGTTTTTATCTCCATCATCTGTATAGGGTACATGGGAGGTGTTCAATAAGGATATATTGAATAAAAAGGAAAAAAATGAATTGAGTATATAGATGCTTGTTTAAAAAGACAGACATTGAAGTCAGATTTAGCATATGAACTTTTACAAAATATTTTCTAAAAAAAATACAGCTCCACAAATGAAAAGGATGTGTCATAAATAGATCAGATATATGTTACTTTATTTAGCAGAAGGTTTCTATGGTAACATGTTCCTTTTATAAAAGAAAAGTGTGAATATAAATATTGCTGTATGGTTTTACTGAGCTCATGTACTCGATCATGTAGATGAAAGGAGCCACGATAAGTTGTGTGTGTCCGTTTTGCATGAGGTGAGGTCTGCTCACTCACTGAAACTGGAGTTGAAGTACCTGTGGCAGGCAGTAGTCTCATACTACCTCCCTTCTGCTGTTGCATTAAATGTGCCAGGTACTTTGCTGAGTACTTATATTTAGGAGACTTCTCTTGGGGGAGTTATTGTCCCATCAAGTATGAGGTAATGAAGCACTCAACAGTTTGTATAAAACATTCGGATGAGGAACTTCACATGAAGAAATGAAGGATAGAAAATAAATTATGTCTATTTCTTTTTGTCCCATATCTTGTGTTCTTAGAAGTACTAGCATTTTCACTGCTTGGAAGCCTGAGAACTGCCTTTATCTGTCTGTCTGTCTTTCTGTCTGTCTGTCTACCTACCTACCCACCTATCATCTATCTATCTATCTATCTATCTATCTATCTATCTATCTATCTATCTATCTATCTATCATCTATCTATCTAATCAATCATCTATCATCTATCTATCTATCTATCTATCTGTCTATCATCATCTATCTTCTATGATTTATTTTTACATGGATTATATGTGGTGTGTGTACATGTGTGTATATGTGTTCACATGTGTGAGGGTGCATGTGTGTGCGGGTTCTTGTGCACACGTGCACACATGTGGATGCCAGAGATTGTCATCAGGTTTTTTTTCCCCTGATTGGTTTTCACTTTATTTTACTGGGGCATTGTTTCTCACTCAACACAGAACTTGCAGGTTTGTCTAATCTAGCTCCAGGGATCATGTCTCTGCCTGCTAAGTATTGGGGTTACAATACTTACAATACAAAAATTAGCCTGCCTGACTTTTTTAGTGGTTACTGGGGATCTAAATTCTTATCCTCATCCTTATGTGGCATGCACTCTATCCACGGAACCATCTCCAAAGCCCTCTCTTCGTTTTTGTGCCACAATTTTTGGTCATCTGCTTTCTGGGCAATTCTGAAGTTGCCTATGGAGAATAGAGAGAGATCCAGGAGCTGATTTGCTCATTGTGTTTCACTGATATGAACAAATCTCAGTACCAGCTCACTCACTGGTCACTCGCCCGTTAACCAGTCGTCTGTAGGATAACACATTTTACTGCACACCTTCAGGCAAGTTATTATCAAGTTTGACTTCCTGTGTATCATGTTGTGCCCAACTAGCCACATACGAAAGAATGGTTAAGTGCTAACCTGGTTGCTTGTCTTTCATTGTCTGCTTCACCTGCCTTTTCAGGCTGTTCCAGCTACAGGGATTTCTTCTGACTCTGATATCATGATACCCCAGTGTATCAACTTTTTGCAAACTATACCACATACTTTTCCAAATGTGGTTCTAATTTTTAAAGATTCTCATTTTTCCAGAAAATCTGGCCTCTAAAATGCAAGGTATCTGAATTCTAAGGAATAGGCATCTGGTAGAGTAAGGAAAAATTGGCTAAAATGAATTTATTGAGCAGTGGTTATTATACCTTCTGGATGAGTCAGACTTTTCACTGATCAGATAGAACATTTACTTGAATACTGACTTATGGTGCTACTGTTTCACTTTGGACCTTAATTCTTTACG
>NW_008358866.1:2577219-2584060 GCF_000622305.1 Nannospalax galili | reverse complement strand
ATTATATATCTTTATATATATAAATTGTGTAAATCATAGTATATAATATGGTATATGTTAATGTCTGCTGGAGTTTGGATCTTGGATTCTCTCCAAGGTGCATGTGTTAAAAGCTTGGTCCCCAAGAGGGTATCCTTGGCAGGTGGTAGAACCTTTAGGAAGTGGGGCCTGGTGTGTGGTTCTTTGGTCTTTGGGGACTATACCTTGGAAGAGTATGGTGGGACCCTGCCTCTTCTCTCCCTTTTGCTTCCTGGCTGATTTGGTGAGCTACCATGCACTTCACTGTGATGTGCTGCCTTACCATGGGGCTCCAACTGGTGTAATATATAAATGCAATCAACATATTAACATGTAATTACATTATTTTTATATGAGATTTATTTGACCTCTCATATATAGACTATGTGTAAACTGTAAACATTCTGCCTGCTTTGAACAATGGTACTCCAAAGTTTACAGTGAGCATCATGAGGCTTTTTTAGTGTATGACTTTGGTATCTGGGGAGATGGAATGGGAATCAAATACTCATTTGAGTGTATCCCTACATTTTGAATTTTCCGTGTAACATAATACAGTTTGAGCTTATTTGAGTCTCTGCCTGTACTCTAATTTATGACATGTAACTGTATGTGTTAGGGGGTGGTGGTGCCATGATTTCTATGGAAGGATGATTTACATTTAAGTGTTGTGCGATCAGGAGTCATACCATGCTCTGTTTCTTTTGGGGTATGTTGCCTGGTTCCTATATATTTGCAGGGTAAGGTTTCTGGCGATTGTGCTGCTCTGTACTGTACTTGGGGTGGTGTCTCCATGCTGCAACATCCTATGATTGGCAGACATGTTTAGGTGACATCCATCTTCAGTATTACAGTGGGCCTACACACTTACCCCAGTTTTTGGTTTACAGATTGTGGCTCATGCTCTGCTAGTTAGAATGTACTCTGATTCATATTAGTGTGTTTGGTGAAAAACCACCAGGATCTCAAAAGTGTAAGAAAAATTGTCAAGAATTTTCCCCTTGTCAGGTAGTGATCTGTTTTTCAGAGGCCTGCATCTTCCACTGCCTTTAAACAATGGAGAGGAAGCTAAACAGTAGTATGAATGTATCCCCCACACAGAAATGAAGTTGCATTTTGTCTTTGTAATGCAATTGATTATTACCCTCTGGATATTTACCAGTTTTACTTTAGTAAATTAATTTCACTTTCCTGATTGCCTATTTCTGTGTACCCCTGGAATTCTCCTCTGAACTTATGGCAATATTTTACTGACTTGACTTGCTAGTTAACCATGAATCTTTTGCATGTATTAATTTTATATTTGTATGAAAAACTATTTTATCTCCTTTTAAAAATGCCCTTTAACACTAGGAAATTTGTATTTCTGAAGGACTAGTTTGTATTCAATGTTTATTCAGTAGTTATAGGACTTTGGAGTGTTTTCTATAAATCTGAAAACTTATGTATAGGAATTCTCACTATTCAGTATTCTGAATATCACTCAGAATTTAGGGGGAACATATGTTATGTTTTCAACAATGTTTCTATACCATACTATTTTTAGATCATTTGATGGATTTAAGTGTTCCTTCAGAAACAGTCTAACAATTGTTATGAGCATGGATGAAATAACCTATTAAAAAATTTAAAAATAAATTCATCTGTCTTAGGCTGCAATGTAATTCCTTGACCACCAAGTGCTGCCCTCTGCATGAAACAGATTTGTATTTCAGTATTATTAAATTATACAGAAACACATTAAAGCTTCCTGCAGGCATCTATAGAGTTTGGTAACAATAATGTCTATAGCCCCTTGGAATTGTTGAGTATTATAGAGGTGGTAGATGGAATAAAAGAGTCTTAGGAAAGTTAACTGGCATATGACCTTAAACATTACAGTCAGAAAACACAACCCATTTCTATGTGCTTACTGCTGTTCTTGTCTCAAAACTGATGAGCTGAGTCACTCACAGGCTGTGGTGGAAGAGTGCTTTCAGGAGTCTACCTTTTTATCCAGAGGGCTTGCTTCATTTGAAATTCACACCATACTTCATAGCATTATTATTTGCTAGGATGATAAGCAATAAACCAAAATTTATACATACAGGCCCATATATTCTAGGTGGGATATGGAAATAAGAGCGATATCCTAATACAAATAGGCAGGAACAAGAGAAACAAGAAAGCCATTATGCAAATACATGACCAGGCTAGGCTTTTCTCCCATAGAGATAATAGAGATTCTGCTCTAAGAACAAGTTAAACACAAAAACAAGATCCTCAGATTGTAATCCTTAGAACCTAAATGTCTTATATGACAAAAATGAATGTAAATTGAGAATTTTGAGAGAGTATCACCCAGTAGACTTTAAAAGCAGTCACAAGGGGAGGGTTTGGAGTGGTCTAGCCATAAGCCAAGAATGCTGGCTGCCAAAAGAAGCTGGAAGAGACTAGGAATGGATCAACCTGGCCATACTTCTGTTATAAGTGGGTGGCTGGAGGTTCCTTTGCTCTATGTAGGTAAAGTTTATGGAGAGGCAAGAAGTAGCCCCATTAGAGTTGATGGCCCTAAGTGTCCAAACCCAGAGGCTTATATTTCTAAGCCTTGGATAACAAAGGCTCTAAGCTTTCAGAGTAGAAGCTTATTGCTATAGATGGTCAAGGCTGAGACTTTTTGCTCTGGGCTCAGAGTGCCAGTACTCACTGGCCAGAGTTACAACTCCTGAAGCCTAGCTGTAGGCACACCTGGCTCTTCAGCCCTTGGCAAATCTCCTGAAACTCTTCTAGCTACCAAGGCCTGTAGCACTCAATCTCGGTTCTGGCCTTTGGCTCTTCACAGCCTCCTGTCTTCTGTAGTCTTAACTGCTCATGGTTTCTGCCCTCAGTTTCTCGCTGGAGCTCTTCAGCTGCCTCCTAAACTTACAGCTTAGAGCTTTGGCTACTGAGGCCTTCAAGGCTTTTTCTGGCTCTCTGGAATTCTTCAATTGCTTCTTCACTATGTCTGCTGCTGCCAGGGCTGGAAACCCTGGGGACATGTCTGCTCTTTGGGAGTCACCCAGCATGTTCTACCCAGGATAAAGGCACAAGTAGGCAAGGAGGCCATTTGGGAGAAGCCTTTATTGGGTTTAATAGTGCAACATCAGGATACAGTTCACAGGAGAAAAGACTCCTAAACTAACCAAAAAAAGATGGCAAACAGCCTGCTTATGTAGCCACAAGAGAAGTATAGCATGCTTTTTTTGCTCAAATTTATAATTCCACCAACTAAAGCTTTACATAAAGCCCAACCACACAAACCTTGAATAAGGATGACTTGTCAGGAGTCTTCGAGAGGCACACCCTCCTCTTTGTCAATCACAGGCTTTTTGCTAAGTCACCACCTGGAGGTATTCTTGCTAGTGCCTGATCTTCTTGAGGAAAGTGATTGATTACAAAGTCTAGGATAATTGCCATTGGTTAATCTGGAGCAGCAGGGTCATGTGGAGGTCACTGAGGTTTGTAAGATTGAATTTGTCACCACAAAACAGAAGGCTTGCCTCAGTGTAGCTAAGAAATAGTTTTTCTGGAGTCAAATAGAGTGACCATGGCCAGGAACAGATTTAAGTTACTCCAAATTCCATGTTCCAGTGTAGTAACTGTTGAAGGTTTTTATAGTAACAGAACAGAGGAAGTAATAAATCAGGACCTTTTAAAATATGCTGATGGAAGCATTAGGGAGGTTGGTTACAGCAAAGTGGGGAAAACTCTGATGTTGGCCTCAGATGCTATCTGATTCTTAGCTCTTTGGTTGATTGGAAACTAGGTGTCTGTACATTGCAAAAGATTTACCCAATGGTCACAAAGATGTCAGGTCAGCTACAGAGGGTAATAAATGCCATTAAGGGAACTAAAGTTGCCCCAGGAAAGTTTGGCTCTGGAGTTGCAATGTTCCAGCCTTGGAAGTTCTAATCAGTTAATCACCTTTGTAGTAGGTTCAGTTTTTTCAGGAACTTTCCTTCACAGAGTTTTCCACCCTGGTTTAAGTTGGACTAGTTTGAGTGGAGCAAGGCCCCTTGAAGCAGAAGTTTGTAGGTTCAGCTGTACTTTAAATATTATTTGCAGGTAGAGTATGGTTACTTTATGGTGAGCACAGAGTTGCCAAAAAAGGGCTGCCTGACTGGCAGCTCCCTACTCCCTGCAGCCTGGCACAGGAGAGCAGTCTGTCAAGGTCTCGTTCAAGGGACTGAATAGCCAAGGCAGGAAAGTTTCGTTCATCTACAAAAGAGAAAATCTCCAAATATTAAAGAGTGCTCTTATGACCTAGGAATTAAAATTCTTTTAAAAAATATTTTATTATTTTTATTTTATGTGTATGACTGTATTGCCTGCATGTACGTGAGTGCACCCATGTCATGCAATGCCTTGGATGTCAGAACAGAGCATTGGATCCCCTGGAACCGAAGTTACAGGTGGTTGTTAGCCACTATGTGGGTGTTGGGATTCGAACCCAGGTCCTCTGCAAGAGTAGTCAGTGCTCTTAACTGCTGAGCCATTGCTCTAGTCCTGGAATTAACATTCTTAATAACACGTAGGAGTGTATAACCCATAACTAAACACCATTAGGTAGACTAGGCCCGTCTGATATGTCTGATTTTGGTCAGACCCATCATATTGCATTGGGACTTCAGGTCTGCAGAGCTGTGGGAAAACTGCTATAACAAACACCTGGAAGTGGGGAGGAGACTTCAGAATTTTGTGATTGGCAATGACTGGAGGGAGTTTGACTAGAAAAGCCTAGATTGTCTTGAGCAGACTGTTGGTAGAAATGGGATGTAAAATGTGCCACTGGTGAGCTCATAGTAAAAACTAAAGATCGTGGTAGAAAATGTCTATATTGTTTTATACAGTAAATAAATTCCCATGAGCAGAATATTATTAGAAATACCAAGCAGTGTTGTTGAGGGCTTGGAATGAAGTTAGCATATCTCATGGAAATTGAGAAGAAGGTGATCCTTTGTATGTAGTAGCAGAAAGCTTAGTAGTATTGTATCTGCTTATGTTGAAAAGCAAAACTTACAACCACTGAACTTGAATATTTAGCTGAGGAGATTTCCTTAAGAGCTATTGGAGGTATGGCCTTTCTTCTGACTGATTATAGTAAAAATGAAAAGAAAGAGATAAATCAAGAGAACTTTTAGTAAAGGAGCCCAGAATAGATGATTTGGGGGAATTTTTAGCATACCTAGGGTAAGGCTGGGATATTGCTCAGTGGTAGAACACTTGCCTTGTAGTTGTGAGACCTTTGGTTCAATCGCTAGCATTGTAAAATGAAATAAGATTTTGAGCTGAAAATACTTTGGGGTAGACTTGGAATGCTTCTCATTATTGAAACGTTCGTGTAACATTTTGTCATGACTCCTCAGTTCAAAACTTTCATATATGTAATGTGCTCTGATCAGAGGAGGTTACTGTGAGAATTTCAAAGCAACTAGAGGCCAGAGACAAGTGGATCTTAACTTGACAACTGCAGTAGTCTGTTTTAACGTCTTTGATGACTGGAAGTGTGCTGAAGTGAGTGTGAACTAAACCTCAGATAACTACTTTAAGAAATTATGCTCTTTTAGTAGTATTAGGATGATTAATTATTATACCTTTTGTTAAATTTTAAATAAAATAAGAATTAGGTCAATGGAAATGTTCTTGTCTTTGAAATGCTTGGGACAGTGATAGCAGTTGACTTTCTAGTTTTTTTTTCTTTCTTCTATCTATCAATTACTTAAAGCCTAAAAAGCTTTCAAAAGAGAAGCAGGAAGTATGCTGTAGCCCTCTGAGAGGATATGACTAAGCACAGTGGCCACACCTGAGAGTTGGCTTCTCATTAGACCCTTAGCGCCCACTCTGTGCATTACATGTACAGTTTTGATTGATGGCCTGCTGGTGTGGGTGGGGTTCGAGAGGATTGTGACTCCAGGAGAGGGTATAGATTGGAAAAAGGTTTGGAGGCTAGTTGGGATGGTTGAGAAAGCACAGCTGTCCCTTTAGAATTGGCTCTAACAAAGGCTTGTTTTTGTGATTGTTTGCAGAAAGATTACCACTTTGAATATACAGAATGTGATAGCAGTGGCTCCAGGTGGAGGGTCGCCATTCCGAATTCTGCAGTGGATTGCTCTGGCCTGCCTGACCCAGTGAGAGGCAAAGAATGCAGTATGTTGTGACTTTTTGATCATTTGTTTCCTGATTAAACTGTAAGCCCATCATATTAGTTCTGGATGCCATTATAATGAAGATAAGAGACCTAGCAGTATGGATATGTAGGGTTGATATCTAGTGGAATACTAGAGTTTTTCTTAAAAAAATCATTATTAAATTTTTATTTATTTTTATGTGTATGTGTGTATATATGTATGCATATGTGGGTGTGTGTGTGTCATGGTGTGTGTAGATGTCAGAGAACAACTTGCAGGAGTCATTTTTTTTCCTCCCACCACATGGGTTCCAGGGTTTGAACACAGGTTGTCAGGCTTGGTGGCAAGCACCTTTACTCACCAACCCTCTCTCAGTACCTGGAGTCCTCATATCTGAAGTGTGTAATGAGACATAGGCAATATTGAAGAAGTTTTTTTTGTCTTTTTTTTTTTTGCGACAGGGTCTCCATGTAGATCTGGGTGTCCTGGAACTGGCTATGTAGACTGGATTGGCCTCCATCTCACAGAGATCAGCCTGCCTCTGCCTCTTGCATGCTGGGATTAAAGGCATATGCCACCATGCCTGGCAAAGGATGTTATTTTTGAAATCTGTTTATCTTATTATTTGAATTGTAGAGACTAGAGTGACAAAATTTCTCTTTGATTTTTAATATAAA
>NW_008358866.1:2563486-2576988 GCF_000622305.1 Nannospalax galili | reverse complement strand
AATTAAAAAATACTATTTTTTATTTTATGTATATGAGTGTATTGCCTGCATGTATGTGAGTGTACCCATGTTGTGCAGTGCCACAGAGTTCAGAAGAGGGCTTCAGATTCCCCTGGAACTGGAGTTAAGGACTGTTTGTAGCTGCTGTGTGGGTGCTGGGAATTGAAACTGGGTCCTCTGTTAGAGTAGTCACTGCTCTCAACCACTGAGCCATCTCTCCAGCCCTAAAATAAAATTTTAATTGGATAAAATATGTATCATTTAAAATTCATCTTAAGTGATCCTGCTTGAGTTCAATGGCATTTAGTATATTAATCTTATTTTCCAGTCATCACCACCACTTAGTCACAGAACTCTTCTTGCAGTGGATTTCTTTTTTTTTTTTAGCCACAGAAATGCTTTAATTATTTTAAGTGTAACTTATAGGAAGACTATAGAATTGCTGAATATTACATTCAATAGCTTGCCTTATTTTTGGCAACTAAGAAGGCTTACAATGCACCATTATTAGTATGTCATGAAATTTATTTTCATTTATAATCTACCTTATAAAATGCCTTTTGTTTGGTGAATTGGGAGTTTCTGCAGTGAAGTAGACCAGGGGTGACCTAGGGTTCAAAGCTGGAAGATATATTGTTTTGATTTTCCTGTGGTCTTCCAAATGGTATAATTAAAAATACTTCTGTTTCCAAATGAATGAAACAAGCAAGCAAATTATTAAATGAATGGGTAATTACTTCTTGTTCATACAGTATGGTTATTATTAGATGAAATAGTTTTTAATATAACCTGTTTTTTACCACTACTGGGGAGACTGCAGTAGTTGGATGAGGAAAATCAGAAAGATGCATCATCGTTTTTTGGTGAATGTTATTAAATGAATGCAGAGAAAGTCTAAGAGTTTCTGTAGTCAGGACATCTAGCAAGAGTCATGAGAGACAGGGGCAATAGGAAGAAGGTGCTGCTAGGCTGGGGTCTCAATAATCATTGATACACAGGAAGACCTACTTCAGTGAGGGAGAGTGTAGTTAAAAGAGAAACAGCCTGAGTAATGCCTGTGCAGTTAGTATTAGAGAATATGCATTCTATTTGTCAGTACTCTTTACCTTTGCACTTAATTCCTTGTAAACAACCTTATTCAGACAGACAGTCTAACCACAGAGTACTAATTCTGTGTCTAGGAGGTATGGTGGATCTGGCTAGCACTAGCTACCCAGAGCTATTAGATTAAAATGGGCTGCAATGGAGGATTATATACCATGGGAATTGATAATCATTCCAGATCAGGGGCCTCTGTCCTCTTAGAAACCAGATTTTAAATATTTATCCATATGCCACTAGTTAACAGGCATTAGCCAAAGGTTTGAAATTTTGTTACAAAATTCATGCCTGGATAGGAATAGTTTCTACTCAAATGTTGCCAGAGACCTTTCCTACTCAGTATATGGATAAATTCCATTGATAACATTTTGAATTTTCCCCTCTAGCAAGAACTTTTTCTGAAACTCTGCCTAGTGTTGAAGTAACTTTTAGTTATTATATACTTTGAATTCAATACTTATATTTAAAACAATACTTGATGGCTGGGAAGGACAGTTTTTATGTTTGTGTTTTGTGAAAGCTGAATTTCTCAATGTTCTTGTGTAATTTTTTTTTCTAGTCATTGTTAGTCTGGTCTTAGATTTTCAGCTTTTTCTTTGTCATGATACAAGCAAGTTATTTCAAAGCTCACAGCTAAGTTAACAGATCTAATTAACTTAGAAGCACAATTAATTCATAACATTAAACATGTTGCTTACACATTCCCAGTCATTAGTGTTTGGATGCTGTGTAGTAATAATAGTATTTCCTCAGTGGCTTCGGTTTTCTATTGCTGATAATAACTACCATTTCTCATTCTAATGATGTGACAGACTTGGTACTTAGAGCTGGATGTTATTACCCATTGTATCCTTCCAACAGCCTCTCAGGTGTTTACTGTAGGCTGATCCTTTATGCAAAATGCTTGGCACCAGGAATGTTTTAGATTCCAGATTGGTTTCTTTGGGTTTGCAATATTTGCATATGCATAATGGGGTATTTTGGGGATGGGACCCAAATCTAAACACAAAATTCACTTGTTATGCCAAATATGCCCTATATACTCCACCTCAAAGTAATCTTATGGAATATTATAAATAATTTGCTACAGGAAGCAAATTTTTTTGTGTGGAATTTTCTCCTTGTGGTATAATGTTGGCACAAAAAAATTCAGATTTTTGGCTTATCAGATTAGGGGTGCTTAACCTGTAACATTTGTCTCTTCTACTGGAGGGAAAGCAGGGTGGTAACTTCCCTCAGATCTGGATGTGGTAGATCTAAGGCTCCAGTGCAGATGTATTTGATTCCAGAGCCTGCCTCCCTCCACTCTTTTCAGCTCTGCTGGTGGACTCAGCAGTTGGCTCAGAGGGAAAAAGAAAATTAAAAAGTGGAACATGGCAACTTCAATAAGTTAAGAGTATTTAGGGCAGTGGTTGTGTAGGATATGCTTTTCTTAGATCCTAGTGTTTCTAAATAAGAGCAAACTCAGGATTTGGCCTTTGTTGAAATTGCTATAGGTTCTTCAAAGTATAATTATGTAGCTCTTTTCCTCTTTTAAAAGGGGCAATAGAGGATGCTGGGTTTTGAGGAAAGTTATTATATGGCTGTTCATATATTAGCAATTCACTTTCTCAGAAAATTAGTGGGTAAGCTCTATTATGTATTGGCTTTTAGAATACCATATGAAATCTAGTTGCAAGGCTCCTGTAAGCAAGGTTAATGAGAAATCATGTATCAGTGTTTGTTACACTGAACCCTTGGGGTATATGTGAGCCTGAAGCTTTCAGGGCTCTGGAAAAGGCAGGGATCAGCCCCTGTTATTGATACTGGCCTCATTCCCCATTGTCCCTTCTAGCGTAGAAAACTTATCAGTTTCTAGTGCTGCCCTGGGCACTGAGCTGTCCTCATGGCTCTCTTCCTCTCTGCTAGCTTCAGCTCACTTAGAACTTGGCTGCATCTCTCAAGCCCTGGTGCCAAGAGTTTATACTGTATAGGCATCATCTACCATTCAGGGTCTTGCAAGTAGCATGCCATTCCTGAACCATAGTACTCTTTAACAAGAAGCTGTGTTCCTCTTTCTAACCCATTGCTTCTCTACTGTTGGATCACTTTCCTCTTTTATCCTTGTGGCACGAGTGTTTCTAAAATACTTCTTAACTCTTTGGGGTCCTTTCATGTTCTTAGATTGTCAAACATATTGTTCATCTTTGAGCCATTTCCTATTGAGACCACTCATAATGGAGACAAGACCTTTTGGCTTCAAATAAAACTTTAGATGTGAAGGATGAGGGCCTGACTCTCCTGAGAAATAGAATGGGGAAAAGTTCCTTTACCTTTACATACTTTCAGATAAGTCTAAACCACCGAGGAAGGAATAAACATATTGCTTTCTTTTGTATCTTATTTTTTTTGGTGAACTTGCATCATTTATTGCTTACCCTTTCAAATATTCCCAAGTCTATTATTGCAACCACAACATTAATGTGTCATTTTCTAATTGAGGATGACTGTTAAAGATTTAGTTCCATTTAGGATGTAAACATCAAGCAAATCACTTATTGTTTTATAGATCTTGTTTAATCTTATACTTCAGAATTCATATTGTATAAGTCAATAACACATGGAACATGTGTAATCAAATATACATGCAAATATGTATGAATATATGTGTAATATATTTAATATGCACATTTGTATAACTACCTTTTGAACTTCTCACATAGGATCTAATGACTTAAGGTTGATTTAATGAGATATGACTTTTACAAAGGTATTCATGTGTTTGTTTATATTTTAATCTTTCAACGACTGGTTGTAAACTAATAGTTTTCTTGGGTCAATAACTGCTGTGTTCAGATTAGTTTTACAAACCTTGACATACATGCTCCTTTTCTTTTGCTTCTCTCAAATCCATTTTAAGACCAATATTTAGAAATAGGCAGAGTTATATCAGACAGTTTTTTTACTTAATTGTTATAGAGACAGAGAAAATGAGAGAGGATATGTGTGTGTGTGTGAGAGAGGGGGGGGAGAGGACTATATATTGATAAAAAGGTAATGCAATAGGAAGATGGAAGAATTGTAAACGTATCCAACATCAGAATACCTAAATATATAAAGCAAATATTGGCATGCCTGAATAGAGAAATAGATATCAATAATATTAGAATTCCATATCCCACTTATGATAACTGAAAGGTCATTTATTAAGGAAACCAATAGAGAAATAATAGATTTGAACAGTTCTGTAGACCAAATGGACTTAACATATACACAGAACATTCTAGCCAACAGCAGCACAATACACATTATCCTTAAACACACGTTGAATGTTCTGAAGGATAGCTACCATGCTAGGATGCAAAACATATTTAAAAATTTTTAAGAAGATTGAAATTATTCCAACTGTTTTTCCTAACTACAATTGAATGAAATCAGTAGCAAAAGGAGATGTGAGCACAGGCAGTCTGGAAGGTTTTTAGGTCCAAATCAGATTCTGTCTGCTATGACCAAACCAAAAGATAAATGTTGACAAGGATATGAAGAAAAAGGAATGCTTATACATTAGTAGTGGAAATATAAACTGGTACAGCCATTATGAAAAACAGTATTAAGGAACAGAGACTCCTTAACAATAGAACTACTTTCAATCTAGAAAACCCATTTCTGGCCATATATTCAAAGGATTTGAAATCAGGGTCTAGAAGAGACACCTGTAGTTCTATGTTCACTGCAGCATTATTTACAATAGTCAAGATATGGAAGCAGCTTCCATGCTCCTGGAGAATTAATGAATAAAGATAATGTGGTATATACATAACTGAAATAGCACTTGACCTTTAAAAAGGAACTCATTATTTGTGACATCATGTGGACATAATAATGGGCAAGACGGGCAAAATTCAGAAGGTCAAATATTGCTTGATAGTATTTATATGGTGAGTCTCAGTTATCAAACTCTTAGAAGCTGGGGGCAGAATGATATTTCCAGAGACTGGGGAAAGGTGGAAGTAGGAAAGGAGAGATCAAAGGACATGAAATTTCAGTTATATATAGTAAATGAGCCCTAGAGATCTATGTACACGTGGTGCCTGTAGCTAACAACACTGTATTGCATTCTTAAAGATTTAGTAAGAGGACAGATCTTATGCTAAATGTCTTTTCATATAAAAAGCAATAATAAATAGAGATTAGGAAGAAACCTTTCGACTTGATGAATATATCTGTAATGCACATTCATTTCCAAACTCATCAAAGTTGCATGTATTAACTATGTATACATGTGCTCTGTCAATTATACCTGAATATGTTTTTTAAAGGAATAAGCAAACTAATAGTCATTTTAGTCAGTAGTTTTTTATTGCAGTTTGAAAGTGAAGGAAGAAGAGGATTTGTGTAAAAGAATTCTGGTTTTTATTGGGAAAGATTTTTAAAAATAACCCATTTTTTGGGGTTACAGCTCTTTTAGGCATAGATTTTCCTCCTTAGGATTCAACATATAGCTCGTTGTGATAAGAGCTATTGTTCTGACAGCAAGTGCAGTTGGACAAATTGTCACATTGGCTCTGGATGGCAATTGCATGCTATTCTCTGAACTTGCTCTATGGAATAATAATGTACCCAACATCAGAACAAGTGAAGCAAAAAAGTGTGTGAGGACTTTCTGTCGTAAAATACTGGTATATATACAACATGATGAAGGCTCTGTTTCTCAGATGGAGATGTGCGCTGCACATTTTCATAGTAAAGTTTCTAATAAACAAACATAAACTTTCCCTGTATGTTCAATGTGTATGTCTTGTCCGGAGGTTCTCAAATGTAGTTGATTAATATACTTTCTTTTTCAGTGTTGCAGATAGAACCTAAAGTTTCACACATTAGTCAGGTGTTCCCCAACTGAGCCACGCCCTCAGCATAATTACAGGACTCTTATCTAGCTAGGATTACTCAGATTAATTTTTACAAGATATTATTTTTAAAGCACACTGACATCCATATACAAGAAATAGGCATATTGATTAGGGAATAAAATAGAGATAAAGAATGATGCCATGTTCTGATGATCAATTAAGTTTTGCAAAGCTGTCAAAATGTACCATAGGAAAAGGACAGTCTTGTCAATAATATATTGGAAAGGTGGATATCCATATGCAGAAGAATAAAATTGGACCGTTACATATACAAATCAATTCAAAATGGGGGCTGGAGAGATGGCTCAGCAGTTAAGAGCACAGGCTGCTCTTACAGAAGACTCCAGCTCAGTTCCCAGCACCCACACAGCAGCTAACAACCATCTGTAATTCCAGTTTCAGGGAATCCAATAGACTCTTCTGATCTCTGTGGGCATTGCATGAGCTGGGTGTACTTGCATACACACAGGCAATACATATAAAATAAAAACAATAAGTAAAATATTAAAAAACAAATAAACTCAAAATGGATGAAGGATTTAAATTTAAGACCCGAAAGTGAAACTATAAGACTGTAGAGGAAAAAGCATATAATCTTTGACTGAACAGATATTATTTGCATTTGCCCCCAAAGCTCAGGCAAAAATACACAAACAGAAGTATAACAAACTAATAAACAGTTCAAAACATCAGATTAAAGAGGCAGCCTATAGAATGAGAAAAATATATTTGCAAGGTTTATAAGGGGCTAATAATAGATAAATAAATAAGGAACTAAACAATTTAATAGCAAAACAACACACACAACATTAGAATTTTTAAGAAAAGACTGAATACATATATTTTTCTCAAAAAGCATATAACTATATAGTCAGAAACTATCAGCAAAAATGCCTAGCATCTGTAGTCATTAGGGAAATGCAAATTAAAACCACAGTGAAGATATTCATGCCTTTCAAAATGGCTGTCATCAAAATGCTGAAAAATGTCAGATAAATGATGAAGAGATGAAGAAAAGTGGACTCTGCACACTGTTGGTGGGGTTGTAAATTAGTACAGTGGTTATGGAAAATAGTATGAAGTTTTCTTATTCATCTGTGAAGAAGAATGAGGTCATATCATTTGCAGGAAGATGGATGGAACTGGAGAACACCATGCTAAGTGAAAGAAACAGAATCAACAAAACAAGGTTCATGTGTTTTCTCAATATGTGAAATGTTAAGGGGAACGAGGGAAGGGAAAGTGTGTGTAATGGGAAGATATGATCATAGTATTTTATATACTTTTATGAAAATGTCATGATGAATTCTGCTATTTTGTACAATTAATACACACAAATAACAATCTAAAATCTCTGAAGGTAAAATTATCATATGATCCAGCAATCTCACTTCTGGGTACTTATCCATAGAATTTGAAATTAGTATGCAGAAGGGATGTCTGGTATGCTGCATTTATTGCATCATTATTTACTATAGCTATATTATAGAATCAGTTTAATTATCCATCAAAAAATGAATGGAAGGAGCTAGAGAAGTTGATCAGCAGTTGAAAATACTTGCTCTACAATCATCCTGACCAGAGCTTGGATCCCAGCACTACATAACAAACTGGGCATCCAGCATACACCTAGAGCCCCAACCCCAAGAGAGGCAGAAGCAGGAGGATCACTAGGGCTTGCTGCTTCCACCCTAGCTGAGAAAACACAAGTCCTGGGCTCAGAAAACATGAGATCCTGACTCAAAGGAATAGGGCAGAGAATAAAAGGACACAGAATGCTCTCTTCTGGCATTTCTGGTTTTCATTGCCTGAGCATTGGGGTCAAATGCAAACTCACAGAAGCAGATAGCAGAATAGTATTTCCCAGAGGTTGGGAGGTGAGGAATGGGAACATGTCGCTCAAAATGTATAATGTTTTAATTAGTCAGGAGGAATAAACACTAAGCATGCACACAAGTGCATGTACCTGCACATAGATGCACACATATACTCAGACAGACAGACAGACAGACCCCCCCCACACACACACACATTTGGGTCTAGTCTGGCTACATACATAGTGAGTTACAGGTCAGGCTAGGCTACAGAATAAAATCTTGTTTCAGAAAAACCAAAGTGAAACAAAAGAATGAATAAAGAAAATACGGCCTATGTATATATTATATTAAAAAGTTAAGAATCATGTCCTTAATAGGGCTGGAGAGATGGGCAAGTGATCAGCAGCTAAGAGCTCTTACTGCTCTTGCAGAGGACCAGAGTTTGGTTTACAACCACTTGTAACTCCAGTTCCGGGGAATCCTACACCCTCCTCTGGCCTCCATGGACACTGTATACATGTGATGCACTTATGAACATGCAGCCAAAACTCTAATACACATAAAATAAAAATAAATAAATTGTAAAAATGTTTAAAAATTTATGTAATGCATTCTGTCATATATGTTAAGTCCTATCCAGTTGAACATTTGTACTCAGATGTCCCTTGATGCAAGTTTATCCACTGGAGTGTACTCATCCTATATAGAGTCACTCTATTAAAGAAGATCTACTCTCCCTCACCCACAGCAATCAGTTGCCAATAGTTCCTCAGCTAGGGCTGGGGCATGCTGCCCATGGGTCTATAGGGGAGGGGGGCATGGATGGGGAAGGGGGTCTAAATTTGATTAAGATCTATTATATGATATGCAGTAAAACTCAATGAAGTATTTTAAAAAATTATGTCATTTCTAACAATGTGAATGAGCCTGGAAGTCATGCTAGGGGAAACAAGAACAATGCATACTGAAATGGAAAGGCAAATACTGTGCATTCCCAATTATTTGTGAAATTTAAACCAGTCGAACTCACAGAAGCAGATAGCAGAATCTACCAGAATCTTATTAGCGGTTGGGAAGTGAGGGAATGGAAACATGTTAGTCAAAGTGTATGTTTCAATTAGTCAGGAGGGATAATATTTGGAGTGATATATTGGAGTTAATTAGCTTGATTCAATTCCACATTGTACATGTGTTTTTCATAGCATCATTTTATATACTATATGTCTGCAATTAAAATTTACTACTGTCCATTAAATACTTAGGAGAGAAGAAAAATTATCACACGTATACTTGATTAATTTAGTAAATTTTTATATGAAATTTGTGCTGCAATTTAATGAATTTCATATAATGTCTCTGTAAGTTTCAGTTGCAACATTCCTGTGCTGGTGTCTCCTTGATGGCCTCTCTCAGCTGGTAGTCAGGTGAATGTATATGTGGGCTTAATCCCAGTTCTGAAACTGACTTGTTTGTCCCTGAGCAAAGTATTTATTCTATAGTTCTGATTGAACTTTAGCTTACTTACTGAATAGACATTTATTGAATATTCCTTATGTTTTTGACAAAAGGGATATAAAAAATGAAAATATTCCAGTTTTCAGGGACTTTCACTTCAGTAAAGGAGAAGCACATAAAGTAATTGCAGTACAGGGTTGAAGGGGCATAGGAACTACATGAGGATGATGTCATCAAGGAGGAAGGGATGCTCACAATGAATCCAAAGAACGTCACAGTGAAGCAGATGCAAGACTGAAGTTCAGAGTTGTCAGTTATCAGCTGATTAACTTTGGAAAATTATTAAGTTGTAATTGGGTCAAGTGAAAAAATGTATATCCTGATTTAGGGCTGGAACAGGGTTTAAGTACCATACTGTTAGGGCCAGCTAAATGTATTCTTTGAGGACTTCTGAGGTGAATTCAGAAGGAAGCTCTTTAATCTGATAATGGGCATTCTGGGAGCTTGAAGGAAGGTGCTGAGGAGGCAGCTCTGGGTTTTCCTGGGTCCTCTGTGAGGGCTGCATGGCTGGCTTTCAAGGGAGATGTGGGTGAGACGGATTATGGTGCATGCCAAAGCCTCCTCCTGTGTCATGCCAAGGACAATGGACTTTGACTTTAAGGTAGCCACCACAGGTGGCTCAGGGAGTTATGAGGTGATAAATATAGTATACAGTCCTTGGAAGCATAATTATGTGTGAAATTTAGTAGTAATAATAGTGAAAGTATTAAAAATAAATGATCCTTGTTAAATGGAAGAAGTAATTTTAAATGCTTTTACATGCATGAATGTAAATTCATTTGGTCTTTGTGACAACCATAAACTAACTTTTATTACCTCCTCTAAAAACATTTTTTTTAACAGGAGAGGAACTGAGCTAAAACTTGGAGTCACACATCTAGGTCACAGTCAGAACTGAGATTTGAAGTCAGGCAGTTGAGCTTCTGGGACCATCATCATCATCATTTCCTCCTCCTCCTCCTCCTCCTCCTCCTCCTCCTCCTTTTCCTTTTTGTAATTAAAAGAAATTTAGCCAGGTGTGGAGATATGTGTCTTTAATCTCAGCATTTGGGAGGCAGAGGCAGGCAGATCTCTCCAAGACTGAGACCAGCTTGCTCTACACAGTGAGTTCCAGGCTAGCTGTGGCTATGGGGAGAGCCTGTCTCAGAAAGATCAATTTATTTTTAAAATTTTGTGTTTGAGTGGTTTTGCCTATATGTATGTAAGTGCACCATATATGTAAAATGCCCATGGAGGCCAGAAGAGGGCATTGGATCCCCTGGAACTGGAGTTATGGATGGTTGTTAGCTACCATGTGGATGCTGTGAACAGAACTCAGGGGACCATCTTCTTAACCCCATGGTACTGGCTCTTTGGAGCATAGCACAGTGCATGTCAGACGACTGTGCATCCAATCCTTGAGGCATATGCACTTTCTTAGTATCTACTTCTTGATAAAAATCAATATGCTAGATAAATGAATGGATTTTTAAAAAAGGATGTAAAGGCTCAGATATAGTGCTTTGTGGGTCATTTAAACTGATTAAGTATCTCTGTAGATTTTATTTTTATCTGTATACGTTTTGTAGAAAGAGACAAGAATAACATGTAGGTCTTAGAGAAAATTTGTACTCATGTCTTCATGCATGAGAGGTCGCTTGTTTGGCTAGTCTATGCTAGCATATCTGTGCTTCACATATACCGTATGCTTTCATTATTTAACAAATGTTAAAAAAAATAGTTTTCAACTATAGAAATTCTTAATTCCGGATTTAATTCTTTCCAAAGTAGAATAAACGGAAGGACAGCTATGGTTCTCCTAAGAAAAGCTCTTTCCTAAGCTTTCTCCTAAGAAAGCTCTGGATCACTGCGGTACTGTATTTGTGAACCAAATTAACTTTGGTGTCACAAATTACAGTCTGACATGATACTGCTTTTGTTGGGAAAGCACAAGGTCTAATGAGACTTTTAAAAAAATTTTCTGTGTGTACAAAGACAAAAAGGTTCTATTCTCAAGAGGCTGGATTGAAATACAGCTGTGGCATTCCAGATAGGATCTTGAAGTGTTGAAGTCTAGTTTGCCCAGCATCATACTTGGTAGGTGAGAGGCTGGAGTGGATCAGAGCCTTAAGAGATGAGATTAAAAACTGTGGAAAACACTGGAAGTCAGGCTCCATGACAGTAGTGGTACTTGACAGTAGTTGATGAGAGCTGTGGTTGAGGGGAATTATCTAGAAAAAAAGCCTTTTTAAGGAGGTGAGAGAATTCAGCTCTGAAAACCGCTGTCAAGATCACAGAGACTTTTAGGAGGTGGAGGGTGACTGGCACTTTCTGAAGATGAGAAATTCGTGATACTAAGTGTCAGGGCATAATTGGGAGCTGAGAAAAGTCATTTCACAGATGTGTTGTTTTGCCTCCTTTGGTAACCTTATCAAGTCTTCTGAACTTTTTTCTTCCTGGGACCTTTGGTGGTGTCTTTTTCTTTTCTTCTGAACTGTGTGGTCATCCAGTTCTCAGTGTACTAGGATTTGTCCCCTTCCCCATAAAATATTGACGTCAACAAACCACAGCAAAATACGTTTGTATTTTTCATTTTCTTTTAAAGATGAAAGCACACTTTGCTTATTTTAACAAAGATGGCATCCTTTCATATAGTTCTGATAATTTAATGGGGATTGTCTGTAGTGTACATTGATCAGTTTTCTTTGCTGTCTGGTCCTCTAGAAGTTCAAGGATAATCGTACAGTGCTATTTGACAGGACCATGTGAAGATGTGGGGAAGGAGATCTGATGTGAGAATCAGTTTTCAGATATATAAGGCAATTACAAAATACTCTTTTTAAATTATTTATTTATTTATTTTTTATGTGTATGAGTGTTATGCCTGCACGTATGTAGGTGCACCCATGTCATGCAGTGCCCGTGGAGGACAGAAGAGGGCATCAGATCCCATGAAACTGGAGTTATTAAGCCACCATGTGGGTGCTGGGAACTGAACCCAGGTCCTCTGCAAGAGCAGGCAATCCTAACCACTGATCTATCTCTGTAGCCATTACCTCCCATGAAATATTCTTTAGAATAGCAAATTAGAAAAGGTCAGCCAACAGCTTCCTGGAGCCAGCAGCTTGTCTGGGTAAGTTTGGCTGCTGCGCCCACTGTGCCTTGACTCCCCCAGCCTCATTCACCCTCCCAGCTCCCCCACCCCATCTCTCCTCCTAGCAGGGGGACTGGCACATTTCCTGTCTTGGCACCCCAGACCTCTGGACTGACCTCTTCACTCAAAGTCCCAACTGCTTCCTGATCCTTTGAATCCAGACCAAACTAATTCCTCCCTCTAGTCCCCACCACCCTTTGCATCTCTGGGTGGGCCAGTCCACAGCTTCCCAGAGCCAGCAGCTTGCCTGGGTAAGGCACCCACTGTACCTTGACTCCCCCAGCTTCATTCACCCTCCCAGCTCCCCTACCCCATCTCTCTTCCTAGCAGGGGCACTGGCCCATTTCTTGTCATGACACCCCAGACCTGTGGACTGACCACTTAGCCCAGATCCTTTGTGTCCAGACCAACCCAATTCTTCCCTGTAGTCCCCAGGAGCTCTCAGGCCTCTTCTCACCCCTACCTCCTTTTGCATCTTTAGGGGTCATCATCTTTCCTGGGCCCTACTTCCAGGCCAGCCCAGCCCTCAAATTCCTGAGACCAGCATCTTTCTTGGAGGGATCCAGACCTTAGAAGAAAGCCTGAGAGCATCTGATCCTCATCTGACTTGGGCCTCTGTGGGAACTCCTGAGCAACAAGATGAAAGCAATTTGGCCACTCCAATATAAAATCAAAAGAGAGAACCTGAAGCCTAGACCAACCACCTTTTCATGACCAACAAACAAACCACAAAGACACATAAAGTTTACAAAAAGAAGCAGACCTAAACTTAACAAAGGAAGGTTTGAATCTCACACAAGAACTAGAATTTACAAAAGAAATCCACATGTCAAAGTCAGAAAAAATAACATGAAAAAATCAAAATAATATATCCCCACCATGTATCATCAGTCCTCTAGAGGAGTACAATGAGAACCCCCTAGAGATAACATAGACACGGAATTCAAAAGAACAATTATAAACATGATAGAAGAATTCAGTGAATTTAAAGAACACACAAACAAAGAAATCAAAGAACTGAAGGAAGATAGGGATAAACTTCTGAAT
>NW_008358866.1:2548181-2563419 GCF_000622305.1 Nannospalax galili | reverse complement strand
AAATGAAGAAGGAAGTGAAACACTCAGTAAGCCAATTAGAAATGACAGGAGAAAGCCTCACCAATAGGATGAACAAGATGGAAAACAGAGTATCAAGATTGGAAGATAAAGTGTATGAACTGGACCACTCAAGCAAAGATTATGAAAAATTTAAGAAATCACAAGAATGGAATATGCAGGAATTGTGTGACACATAAAAAGAACAAACTTACAAATCATAGGCATACATGAAGGAGAAGATCCCAAGATAATGGCATGGACCAGATCTTCAATAGAATCATGGAAGAAAATTTCCCAAAATTGAAGGACATGCCCATACAAATACAAGAAGCATGTAGAAAACCAAACAGACAGGACCAGAAAAGAAACTCTCCATGGCACATCATAGTAAAAATGCTAAACGCACAGAACAAAGAGAGAATACCGAAAGTTGCTAAAGAAAAACAGCAAGTCACATATAAAGGAAAACCCATCAGAATTACAGCTGGCTTTTCAGTGCAAACTATAAAAGCCAGAAGAGCCTAGACCAAAGTATTCCCAGTACTAAATGACCACAGATGCCAACCCAGATTACTTTACCCAGCCAAAAAGTCCATTATAGTCCAAGGGGAAAGAAAACTCTCCCATGACATAAATAGGCTGAAAGAATTCATGTCCATAAAACCATACCTTCAAAGAGTTCTTGAAGCAAAACAAAGCGCTGAAGAAAGGAAAGACTATGCCCAAGGGGTTATGGAAAGCAACTTAATGAAGATTCAACAATGGAAATGCACAGCTACACTAAGAATGTGAACAGAAATAAAAATGATAGGAATCAATAGACATCTTTCATTAATAACTTTAAATATCAATGGAATGAACATGCCAGTCAAAAGACACAGACTAGTCGAATGGATTAAGAAACAAAACCCATCTTTTTGTTGTCTGCAAGAAACTCATATCACTTTCAAGGACAGGCACCACCTTAAGGTGAAAGGATGAAAAAAAAATACCAAGTGAATGGTACTAAGAAAAAAGCAGGCATTGCCATTCTAATATCTGAAAAAATAGAGTTTAAACCAAAACTAAGTGAAGAGATAATGAGGGCCATTTTATTCTGATCAAAGGAACAATTGACCAAGAAAATATTACAATCATGAACATATATTCACCAAACTCTGGTGCACCCAACTTCATAAAAGCAGTACTGCAGGACTTTAAGACCCAGATTAATCCCAACTCATTAATAGTAGGGGACTTCAGTACCCCATTGTCACCATTAGATAGGTCAACAGGACAGAGAATTAACAGAGACACATCTGAATTAAACAATACTATATATCAAATGTGCCTAACAGACATCTACTGAATATTCCACCCAAGCACCAAAGAATATATTTTTTCTTCAGCACCTCATGGAACTTTCTCCAAAATAGACCATATACTAGGGCACAAAACAAACATCAACAAATAAAAAGATTGAAATAATTCCATGCATTCTATCAGACCACAATGCAATGAAGCTTAAAATCAACACCAGAAGAAACCCTAGTAACCACATGAACAGCACACTCCTGAATGATGAATGTTTAAAGGAAAAATTAAGAAAGAAATAAAAGCATTCCTGGAACTAAATGAAAAGGACAATACAGCACAACAAAACCTCTGGGACACATTGATAGTGGTCCTTAGACGGAAGTTTATAGCTCTAAGTTCTTACATTAAAAAAAAAATCAGAAAGAACACAAATAAATGACTTAACATTGCAAGTCAAGACACTTGAAAAGCAACAGTAAATGAAATCTAAACCCAGACGACAAGAAGAAATAGCAAAAATCAGAGCAGAAATAAATGAAATAGAAACAAACAAGAATCAATGAATCCAAGAGCTTGTTCTTTGAAAAGATAAACAAGATTACAGACCCCTAGCCCAGTTAATCAAAAGAAAGAGCACCTCGAAATCCACAAAATCAGAGATGAAAGGGGAAACATCACAACAGACACCAGTAAGATCCCGAACATTATAAGGGATACTTTAAAAACCTATATGCTACTAAATTTGAAAAACTAAAAGCAATGAATGGGTTTCTAAAAGCATGGGAACCACCAAAACTAAACCAAGAAGAGATCAACAGCTTAAACAGACCCATAGCACATAAGGAAATGGAAACAGTGATATAAAACCTCCCAGGTTAAAAAAAAAAAAAAAAAAAAAAAGCCCAGGACCAACTGATTGCTGCTAGATTAGGAAGAGCTGATCTTCCTAAAACAAGGAACTCTAGATAGGCTGATTACATTGAGCAGATGGACAAACACTGGAGAATGGCTGGGGGCGCTGCCAACATGGTGGACAGTAACAGGGCTCCAGTGGGGAAGGGGGGGAGACTATGGGAGGGTGCCATTTGAGATGTGGGTATATAGGTGAATAAGATTGTTTGGGATATTCTGTATGAAATACACACAAAAAAATCAAATAAAAAATGACCTGTATTTGAGGAAGAAGCATAAAAATTTGCTCCATGTTAATTAATAGAGTTGAAACACATTACCATTGAAATCTACATGATGATATCCATGCTCAGGTGGATCTCAGAAAGTAACTGACTGTGACTAGCAATAATCAGATACATAGAGGTTAGAGATGCATGTGCAAACTTCTAAGTGTTAGCATTAAAAATGATTTTTTCTATATGAAACAGTATATTTTAAAATGAAATGGAGATCTTTTTAAAAGGTTAAAATCTCATTGAGTTTTATGTGTTATGGAGTTTATACTGAGTTCAATGTTGTATAACAGTATTGGTTCAACTGTGAACCTAAAAATTTACAGCCAATTTTGAAAGAGATGCATCTTTGCTCTGGAAGTTGTTATTGAATATGTTAATGCTATAATGAAACGCTTCTTCTAATCATGTGGTTATTAAATAATTTAAAAAATTTAGTAAAAAAAAAGGAAAGGTCAGCCAGAATTGGTTTGTATTCATGTATTCTTTTGTGTATCTCTTGTGTTACTTTCATTTTGTAAAATGAGAGGCAACTTAAAAAATTTATCTTCTAAGAAGTTCACAACTAAAAAATTAGAAATTACATCTGTGTGCTCTACAACTTTTCTAACTCTTAAAAATATTTTGATTGATTTTTATTTTTTAAAATGTTTATTATTTTTATTTTATGTGTATGCGTGTATTGCCTGCATGTAGGTAAGTGCACCCCTGTCATGCAATGCCTGTGGAGGACAGAAGAGGCTGTCAGATCCCCTGGAACTGGAGTTACAGACCATTGTTGGCTGCCATGTGGGTGTTGGGATTTGAACCCCGGTCTTCTGCAAGAACATCCAGTGTTCTTAACCACTGAGCAATATCTCCAGCCCCAAATTGATTTTTATTTTATATGCATGGCATGAGTGTTTTTGCCTGCATGTATGTAAGTATACTGATGTCATGCAATGCCTGTAGAGGCCAGAATCTCATCTTCTGGGATTGGTGATATGTATGGTTATATGGGTGCTAGGGACTGAACCCTGTTTCTCTGGAAGAACAGCCAGTGCTCTTAACCACTGAGCCATCTCTCTAGATCCAAACATCTCAAACTCTTAATGAAAAATTAGAAAAAATTATTATTAGTGGGATTCAGCTTCAAGAATCCAGTTCTGATCATTTAACTGTCCAACTTCCATTGCATAGTAACTGTGTATGTTATTTCAAGTGGCAATGCTAGAACTAGAATTCATGTCTTTTGACTTCTGGGGTATATTTTCCTAATGGTATTGTTTGTCACTTTAAATGGAAGCAGAGGCTTTCTTAGTTTGGTTGTATTGAAATCTTCTGGCTTCCTGGCACCATGAGGAGCCTGTGAAATAGAGGGATCTGGAGTCTGTAGAGATGTTCAGCTCAGTGTTCAGTGTCACGTGGATGAGAAGCTTCAGGATCTGAGTCAATATGCCTGGAATAGTTACCCTCAAAAGTCCTTTAGTCATCCTGATAGAATATGGTTAATATCACCAGTTCCTTTTTTTCTATGATCAAGTCATGCCTCAAATCCAATAACTTGTTAGTTATAGTGGAACACTAATGTAGCTTGTTAATACATGTCAACATTTATTCTTACGGGAGTATCACAATGTCTGTTACTTATAGAATTGGGACAGATTACTTCCATGATCCTCGTCCTGCCTTAAACTGAGAATGACAGATAGGGCCAAGAAATGACCTGTTTTCATGTAATGATTTGAATTCTTCTCGCCTCATTTTCCTTTTTGTAAAATGAGAGATAAAGTTATTTTTTCTGCTTAGGAATTTCACAAGTAAGGACTTAAGGGAGAGTGTAACAGAGCTCTCCTTTTCACTGCCTCCAAGGACAGAGAGAAGCTAAGTTTGCTGGTTACTTTGCTGTGCATTTGTTCCTATGTGCCACTTCTTTTCACTTTTTAAAGAGAATTGTGATAAGCCTGTTAGGCACTTCAAGTATTGAGCATCTGATAATAATCAACAGACTAAATGAGTGATGGTAGCAATATGTACTTTTAGGTCTTACAAACTATTCATTATCCTCCTTTGTACTACCCTGTATTGGCAGTCTAATAAAGTTACAGAAGTGCCTCCTTTTGCAGGCAGCATGATGCTTATGGCTTTAGCCATATTTATTTTAGTAAATGAGACTAATAAGTCAAGAAAAATGTATGAGCTCCTTTTGGCTCTAGATTTAACATACCCTCATAAATATATATGTTTATAATTATTTTATGCTTTGATGTGAACTTAGGTTGACAAATAAGAAAGACTTTATAATGAATTAGGCACAGGCAGATGCAACTATGATTTATTTTGAGAATGACTAGATTATTATAGGAGCCTTGTGAGAGTAGAGATTATTCCTGTATTATTTGTCACAATATCCCTGGTGCCTAATTTTTGCCTAGCAAATGCCAAATACTCAAAAATACTTGGTGTATAAATTTTATTAGTGTGATACTTACCTATAATAAGATTACGTAGGCTTACTATATCATCAACATCTCATTAAACAGACAAATTGAAAATTCTTTTATGACTATCCTTATTGCTGTTTATGGTTGAGAAAACATTCTAGTAATGAAATACTTTGAATAAAAATAGTACAAATAAATGAATTATAAATAAATACAATATATATCTATAGTCTTAAAACATGATGTCTCTAGATGACGAAAAACCAAACCAAGAGGCACTGTGACAAGAATGTTAAAAATAGATTATTATTTGACATAAATCACAGAGGATAATCAGCACATAAATGATTCAATTTAGTAACTGTTACTTGACACATTGTACTGGTGTTTGTGTGATTATTATATTGTCTACACAGACTTTTTCCATAGTCTCTCTCTGGGTCATCACAAGCAGACCCACACAGTTAAAAAGCATGGGGATATTCCCAATTGAATGTGAGTGAATAGAAACACAGAGGGTCAAGTGAGTGGCTGAAGACTGCTTCTTGATACGAAGCTAGTATACACGTTATTTTTTCCCATATCTGATTTTTCACATCTGCATGTTTGACCCTTTACAGATTCACAGAAACAGAAACAGATATCAGGAAAGCAGAGACAGGAAGCTAAGAAAAAGAACAGTGAGTGTAGCACATGACCTCCTGGTTAAATGTAGACTTCAAGATATTGAAGTTTTAAATGTCTCTTTTCCAATAGATGCTGTGGTAAAACACTGTGAAACCCCATACTGAGCCCATTGCTAACTCTTAGGCCAAGAAGGCCTCTATTTTTGTGATGGTTTCTATTCTCCTCCTCTTGATTGTATTGAGAAGTGCCTGGAAGATCAGACAAGAACAATTCTGAGTATGTCTGTGAGGGTATTTCCAGAGAGACTTAACTAGAGGTAAGACCTATCCTTAATGTGGGCAGCACCATCCCCTAGGCTGGGGGCCCAGACGGAATATGGGCAGGAAAGGCAAAAGCCAGTGAGTGCAGGCATTCTCTCTGTTCTGTGACCATCATGAGGGGAGCTAGTCTGCTCCATGCTCTATCCACCATGATGGACTGGAACATCTGGAAGTGAGCCAAAATCAGTCCATGCTCCTTTAATGTGTTTTGCTTAGGTATTTTGTCCCAGGAATGAAAAGCTAACATAACTCTGTCCAAATTTCAGAGCTTGCTTATTATCAGTTTCATTCAGTTCTTGTGGCATTTTAAGATTGTCCAAGAAGAAAGCTAGTTTTTATTTTAGAATTAACTTAATTGATTCAGATGACATATAGTCAATCTACCCAGCTGCAAATAGCTATTTACAATAACTGCCTCTCTCCTTCTTGCTTCATCGAAGTGTCCAGTAGCATATTCTAAAATAATAAAAAAAGAATATAGTTCCTGCAATTCTATAAAAACCATATAATCCAATTAAAACCTGAATGTCAAGATAGCAGTGTTGAAATAGAAAGTAGAGAGGCATAGGTGGAAGATACCAGCAAAGGAAAAGCAGGTCATGCTTGTGGCCACTAGCAAGAGGTGGACAGCACTAACTCTCCACACAATCTTGTGAAATCAACTGAATTTGGATATGTGTAGCTCTTCTTTTGACATGTGGCTCTAGAATTAGTTTCCAGTATGAAAAAAAGATTGAATAGAATCAAATGATTGAAAAATGAAAAGCGCGGGGGGGGGGGCTGGAGAGATGGCTTAGCAGTTACGAACACTGTCTGCTCCTGCAGAAGACCTAGGTTGGTTCCTAGCACCCATGTGGCAGCTAACAGCCATCCATAACTCCAGTTCCAAGGGAATCCGGTGCCCTCTTCTGACTTCCGTGGGCACTGCACAACATGGGTGCACTTATATACATGCAGACAGTACACTCATACACATAAAATAAAGAAAATAAATTAAATATTTAAAAAAGAAAAATGAAAAGCTTTAGTTGTTTTAGCTTCCCTGCATTTTTAAAGGCCCCATGACTGTTTAACTTTGATACCATAGTTGTTCTGTACAACTGTACAGCTATAGAGGCATGACATTACCCATCTAGTGGCAATGTTACTGGAATGTGTGTCCATGTTCCTAATATAATGAGTATCTAATACGATTATTTGTAACATACGTATTTTGTGCCAGGTAAATTTTTGAGATAGTTATTATTACTATCTTTCTTTTATAAGCAAGGTTATTAGACTTAGCAGGAGTTAGGAAATTGTTAAAATATTTCTTAAATGATTTTTTTGACATGACACATTAAAAGTTCTATAACAAATATGAGATTGAACGATGATTATTATTTTATGGTACAGATGAGCTCTCCTGAGCAGTTGATAGGAAATGAAAGGTGATATGAAAGACTAATGGATTAGTTGGAATTATTTATCCTCTGTTCATTGGTTGATTATTTGACTTGAATTTTCATTTTTCATTACAGGGTAGCTATTTTAGAGTCAGACCAGCTAGACCATGAATATTAGCTTGCTACCAGTTGATTTGGTACTTTTGTAATCAGGTTATTTAAATACACTGTGATTCAGGTTCCTCAGCTGGTTTATGGACATAATAACTTCATCCTTCACAGATCTGTTACAAGTACAGTTCATCCTCATGATTTGTGGTTTTTATATTTGTGTCATTTTTTTTGTAATCCCCAAATTGATAGTTTATGCTTTCATGGTAATTTGTAGATGTGGGCAGAAGAACAAAATATTTGAGTCATCCAAACACCTGCTTGGAGACTCTAGCTTCTTAGCTCTTACTCTGTAAACAAATATCCTTATTGTGGTAGATGTTGTGCCATGTTCATAGAATTTTTGTTATTAATTTTCTTGTGAGTCTGCTACTTACAATGATTCTCCAAGTATAATGCTGAAGTGCCAGGTAATGACCCACATTGAAGAAGGCTGAGGGTGCCTTTTAGTGAAATACATGCAGTACGTAAGCTTTCTTTAGACTGATAGTGCCTTTGCATTTGCATTCACTGTAAATAAAAGGACAGTGTATGATAAATAAGATTCTTTAAACAAAAATAGACAAGGTGAGGTGTTGATGGGTTGAAGATATTGTGCCCAGAGACTATTAGAAACTTAACCTGGAATTTCCAATAGGGGCAATGGTTCAATATTTGCAAACACAGTGCTCATGCCAACCTTGTAGTTCCACTGTGGTTAGTAAGAACTTACCATGCTTGAAGTGTCAAGCACAGAACCTGCCATATAAGAAAGACTTAGGAAAAGACTTAGGAAATTCATTTTCAATTTCAAGTTTAAGATTTCCTTCTCATAAAACTGTGTGTGAAAGGGCTGAGTACATTCTTCCTGATTTTGACAGGGCAGCAAACACTCTGAAGTAGCATCACTGGGTTTAGAACATTCATAAACACACATTCCTTTAGCGTTTACAGTCCCTTATAATAATATATCATAAAATGTTCCATTAATTGTTAATTGAATTAAAAGGTCAGTTTTAGACCCCAAACTGAACTACCTTCCAAGATTATTTTATCAGAAAGTTAATATTTTCAGATTTGCAGGTAATGCAGTCTCTTTTGCAGCTGCTCCGTTCCTCTATTGTGATATAAAAGGAGCTATTAGAAAATATGTAAATGAATGTCTATGACTGTTTCAATAAAACTTTGTTTATAGAGACAAGTAGTGGACCAGATTTGGCCTACAGGCTAGTTTGCTGATCCATAATTGAGCGAAATATTGCTTTTTGTTTATGGTTATTTATCATATTAAGGGAATATTGTTAGTTCTGATTTCTATAGAAGACCCATAAATCATTGAAACTGAAAAAAATTGCTTTCCATAATTGTGTTTCTCTGCTGGTTGTCCTGGTTGTGATAATAATAGGCTATGGTGGGCATTTGTTATATGACAGGCATTCTGTTAACTACTCCATGCTGTATTTTGTTTTCTTAGCATAACCCTATGAGGCTGCTACAGTGATAGCTACTTCCTTTTTTAGAGATAGGAACTAAATCCTGGAGAGAAAATTGACTCATTTGATGGATAAAAACAAAACAAAACAACCCCCCAAAACCCAAGAAGTAATATAACAACCAAGATAGTCTTCCTCTCCCATCTGCAGAATACTTTTGACTTTGTAGCATACAGTATTATATGTATGACTTTTTCTGATATTCTGGTGTTTTACTGATTTGGGGGATATTGATTTGAATGTTAAAAGTTCATTGCACAGAGTTGCTAAGTTTTTCTAAAGAAAAGCATCATTAGTTCAGTGAATGAGTTTGGGTTTTAGCTCTAATTCTTTAATTAGTTTTTTCAGAGTCAGCTTGTTTTTATTTCTAAATCCCCTACTGTATATAGAAGAAGAATGTGCCTCACTGCAAGGCTTTGCTGCCTTACTGGACTGGGGGATTTCTTTTCATCAAATAATTTGGACATTTTATTTTGTTCTTGTTTCTTTAATGTCTAGATTAAGGGATTAGGTAACCCTTTCTAGGCTTGAGCAGTAATACCACCCTGTACAGGGACATGCGCTTTGGGAGCATTGATTTCCATTTATTGAATGAATTATAACTTAGCAGCCATTTACTGGCTTGGTCCAGTTCTCAGAGAAGGCAGAGAACTTGATATTAGAAATAGATGGTGGTAGTAGAAATGGCTAGGTAGGCATTATAAATATTGTAAAAGCGGGATCAAGGTTTCAGAGTAAGGATAATTTAACTATTACACTTCTCTCCTGTACCCTCTTTTTATTTTGTTCTTCACTGGATCAGCATTTTATTTGGACTTAGCATATGCTTTATACAACTAGGAATCCCCAAATAATGACCCGTGTTTCTTTAGAGCATAAAGTAACACATCCCTTCTTCAATCATCAGGCCATGTGTAAGTTAATGGCGGTGTTGTGGAAAATGGACTGTTGGGGCATGGAGGGAGGTAGGGATGACTGCTAGGTAGGAATGGATGGGGTCATCTGTCATCAGAAATGTCATTTTTACATAGGAACTGGAGTTTTCCAGGTGGAGAAGGTCATTTGGCAAACATCCCTGGCAAAGAACCACAATAGCAAAAGAGGTGTTGAAGTATTTTGAGAGCGGTATGTACTTTGTCTTAATCAGCAGGAGAAGTGAAGGATGAGTAGAGTAAAACAGTTTTGAGGCAGATTGTGAAATGCATGTGGTGATAATGGAGATTCTGGAAGGCTTTGCTTAGGGTGTGATACAACTGGAATTATGTAAAAACAATTCTGGTGACAAATGAAGGGAGACATTTAATGGAAGGGGCCACTGACTAATGGGTCATGTCTTCTGCCTTCCAGCTTTCTCCTGTGCCTCTGGAGAGTATCTAGAAATGAAGAACCAGGTATGCAGTAAGTGTGTTGAAGGCACCTACTCCTTGGGCAGTGGCATCAAATTTGATGAATGGGATGAGTTGCCGGCAGGATTTTCCAACATTGCAACGTTCATGGACACTGTGGTGGGCCCTTCTGACAGCAGGCCAGATGGCTGTAACAAGTAAGACCCGAAAAGGAACCTTTGGACTTTGAACACTTGACAAAGGTGTAGTCATTCTTTTCTAGAAGGAGCTGAGCATAGTTTTAGTATGGATGGAGATTGTAGATAAGCTCAGTGCAAAGGGTTATATTTTTCAGACAGCCATTATAAAGAGTGTAGCTAAATTTTTAATGAGGAAATAATTGGTCTTGAAATATAATGGATACTATATGTTGAATGCAATAGAGATTTTAAAGAAACCGTTCATTATTTCATATTTATAATCAAACTTTAGCCAGTGGTGTTTCTTCTAACCTTTCTCTAATTTTAAAGAGCATTTTCATATTTTTTCTTTTTCTTTGAAAGAAAAAAAGTGCTTGATTTTCATTTAGACCTTGATTATCTTCTATGAGAGAGTGGGTTGAATATCTAAGGTGTAGAAAAGTCCTTTGCATTAGTTCTCTGGGGATTACTAGCTTTGCCTGTGGCAACATTGGATAAATGTTCATCTTTGAGCTGTACTCCTCCTGTCCCCCATGGTGCCTGTATAGGTATTTCCTTCAATGTGGCCATGTTTAGGAGAATTAAAACTTTGGTAGTAAAATAGGCAGCCTCTGGCTACCTTCTGGCAAGAGCGCTTTCTCTGGAACCCCAAAAATCCTTATCATGGTGGAAGGAATGCTGAGAAATTATGTATCTGTGCTCACAGATGTGTTTCCTGGCTTCCTTTCCTCCCTTTCTTCTTCTTCCCTCTTTCATTCCTTCATGCTTTTCCAGCTCTCTCTCTTTCTGCTGAGTGATAATGATTTATTTTCCTCTTTAGAAAACAAGATTGTTGTTTAAGTGTATGTGTGTGTGTGTCTTAGTCTGTGAATTTCTATTTTTAGAGCACCAGAGATTGAAGAATTTTAAAATTTTATGTGTATGAGAATATCATGTGCATGTGTATAAGTGCACCTGTGTTATACAATGCCCAAGGAGATCAGGAGAGGGCGTCAGATCCCCTGGAACTGAAGTTATAGACCATTGTTAGCTACCATGTGGGTGCTGGGAATTGAATCCGGATCCTCTGCAAGGGCAGCCAGTGCTCTTAATTGCTGAGTTATCTCTCCAGCCCTGGATTGAAGAATTTTTAAGTGATTTGTTTAGTTCAGTTCTGCAGGCCCATGTACATGGTGTTGGCCTGTGTTGAGAGCTTCATATAACTTCAAACCATGGCAGAGAATGGGGGTACAGATGGGCCTTTGTGAAAGAGAAACACTGAGTGAGGAAAACATTATTTTCTTCCCCAGGTCTTAGCTCCCTTGGCTCTTTACTGCTTAAAGGCTATATTATTTATTTTTCTTGTCACTGTGACAAAATCCTTAGAAGTAGCTGAAGAGAGGAAAGATTTATTCTGTCTGTGGTTTCATAGGATAGCTTTCAGTCTCTCATGGTGGGGAGAATGTGATAGAGAAAAGGTGTTCAATTTATAGCAGCCAGCAACCAGAGAAGAATAGTTCAGTAGCATGAAGGGGCCAGGGCAAGATACAACCCTCAAGAACATGCCCTAAGTGACCTCCAACCATGCCTCACCTTGGCCACCTCCACCACCTTCCAACAATTGGTTCACATTTTGAATCTATCCATGGATTCTTTAGGTTAGAGCCCTTTTGATTGAATTGTCTCTAGTAAAGCCCACACAGACACACCCAAAGTTGTGCTTTACCAATCTCCTAGGCTTTTCTCAATCCAATCAAGTTGACAATCAAATTTAAACATTACGGAGTTCCCACCAATTTTCAATACTCTTAAATTGGCAATACATTTCAACATAGATGCACAAAAGCATGTTACAGTAAGGCACTAATTGCATGTGATGAGATGCCAGGTCTTTGTTCAGTGAACTGGTAAACTGAAATATTGATATTTATTCTTTTTCTACCTGAAATACCTTATTTATTAAAGGAAATTCATTGTAAGCAGAACTTTTTCCAATGTACTGTCTTTGAATGTAATAATTCTCTGAACACAAATTTCAGGTGGATATTGCTTTCCTCCTTTGTTCCCCTCCTTTCCCACCGACCTGAGATTACATTCTCTACTTCTTTTTAATTGATTGGGACTATTGGTGACTTATTGAGTCCAAATAGTTCTTTGTGCTTTATGAACATGAGATCCTGTATGTGTGTATTCATGTAATACTGTATATTATGCACACATTACATATATGTATGTGTTTTGTGATAGCGCCTTTAAATCTGTGGATTTTGATGTTTTATTTTCTTAATGATGTTTGATAACTAGAAGTTTAAAATTTGAAACAATGTAATCTATCATAATTTTTTTCTTTTATGCTTAGTGTTTTCTTGTGTTTGCATACCTTGGCTAACCTAGGTTGTGAAGGTGGCAGTTTACCATGTGGGTTCTCACTGTAGTATAGACAAGGTTTCATCTTTTCACAGAATGTTACATTTAGAGCGGTGTTGCCACATTTACATCCTTTTCTTGGTGAATCTGTCAAATATTTTGAAACTTGCTGTATATCTTGAAGTATAACAATGTTATGTTTTAAATCATCAGTTGTTTTAAAGGCAGTCTTAATATGCTTTAGGATCTCAAAAGCTAACTCAGTTATTGAGAAGCCCTTTATTTTTCTGGCATATAATTTCTTTAACAACTTAAGAGGTGAAAAATGCACCTTTATATTTTAATTTAAATATTAACCATCCCATAGATCTCCCAATTGTATGTGCATGTCTTTAAGTCAAACTCAGATGTTATTTGAAAGAGCAGTTCTATCTGAAGCTACTAAAATACTGTTTGCTGATCACTGTTTTAGTAAAAGGTAGCATGTAACCTTATAAAAATTTAGGATGTCATGCCATAAAAAGTGATTGAAAAAAGGAGCTGGACTTTGAGTTTCAGAAAAGCTCTTGGTGTTTTTTTCCGGTGCTTTGCCAATGGAACTACTGATTCTGGGTTGTGGCTAGAAGAGTTTTCTGAGCTCTAAAATAATAGTCCTGGTTCTGTTTTCACAGCTCTTCTTGGATCCCTCGTGGAAACTACATAGAATCAAACCGTGATGACTGCACAGTGTCTTTGATCTATGCAGTGCACCTTAAGAAATCAGGCTATGTCTTCTTTGAGTACCAGTATGTGGACAACAACATCTTCTTTGAGTTCTTTGTAAGGCTTTCCATATTCCAGAATTTTTTTTAAGGAACATTCATATAAATGTTGCTAAACCTGCTATTCCATTCCATTTATGCCTCCTAATTTTGTGGGGGGGGGGCACTGGGGATGGGGTTTCACTGTACCTTTAAAAATATTTTATTTATTATTATTTTTATGTGTATGAGTATATTGTCTGTGTGTATATAAGCACACCCATGTTGTACAGTGCCCACAGAGCTCAGAAGAGGGCATTGGATCCCCTAGAACTGGTGTTACAGATGGTTGTGAGCTGCCATGTGGATGCTGGGAACCTAACTCAGGTCCTGCACAAGAACAGCCAGTGCTCTTAACTGCTGAGCCATCTCTCCAGCTACTCATTGAAACTTTTGTTATTAAAAGAAAGCAGCTTTAAAATTTTCTATTATATTTTGTGTTCTAGTTAACATTGTTTTTTTTTACCTTTAAGATCTCTTTTGTAGAGCAACATTGACTTGTTTTATTTCTGGTTATGTTTCTTAGTGACCATTTGGCTTAGACTGTGTGTGACAAATATGTTTTCCAAGATTCATGATTTATTATAACTTCATTTTTTGGTCTTTTTTTTGAGACAGGGTCTCCCTGTAGCCCCAGATGTCCTGGTTGCCTCCTGAGTGCTGGGATTAAAGGTGTGCACCACCATGCCTGGCTATAACTTCATTTTTTTAATAACTCTCAAGGCTAGTTTTTTGTGAGTGTGTGTGTGTGTGTGTGTGTGTGTGTGTGCATGTGTGACTGCGTGCATGTATGTGTGTGTGTGTTCAGATCTGTTTGCACATGTGTGTGCATGTGTGACGGCCATAGGTTAATGTTGGATATCTTTCTCTGTCACTCTTCATCTTAGTTTTTTTTTTTTTTTTTTTTTTTTTTTTGAGAAAGGGTCTCTCACTCAGCCTGAAGCTCCCTGGTTCAGCTATATTGTTTTTCTACCTTTCTCTGACCCTCTAGAGCTGGGGTTATAGTTGTGTGCCCCACAACCATATTTTATGTAGGTGCTGAGGATCTGAACTCAGGTCTGCATGCTTGTGCTTTTCCCACTACGTCATCTTATAGACCTTACTTTGTTAAAAATATATTTCAGTTTTGTTTTTTTAACTTTTTAAAAAATTTATTGAGAATTTCATACATGCATATAAGGTATTTTGAACAAATCCATGCCCACTCCCTCCTCTCCAATTCTTCCTTTATCTCCCCATCACTTTTTCATGATCAATTTTGTGTACTCTATTTATTTGTTTATTATTTTTTTATGGAGCTTTTTGTTACTCTAACATTCCCCCCTCTGAAGAGGTAACCTTAAAATCTTTTAGGGATTAGATAAGAGCTCCCAAATACTTTTGACATTTTTGGCCTTTGGAACAGAATGTGTTGCTGAGAGGCCCAAGGACATTTTGATTTTTAGCCAAGAAACTGGCTAATTTCTTCAGGGTCTTTTTACCCTAACTGCCTAGCTAATTCCTACATCCCATTCTTATCACACCATCCCCTGAAGAGGTTACCCAAATTGCCAATAGGGAATTGGGAGGCAGATCACTCTGGCTTTTCCATGCTGAACAGGGATGCAGGGTGAGACAATTGGAGTACCCCTTCAGTGGGTCTATCTAAAAGACTCTCAAATTGCATAACTCTTAACTGCAGGGAGA
>NW_008358866.1:2504122-2548161 GCF_000622305.1 Nannospalax galili | reverse complement strand
AGGAGAAGTAAAGGCAAGAGTAATTAGCATTACAAGTTCTAGACAGGGAATCAGAAAAAAGTCAAAACAGTGTGAGTTTCAAATGTTCATATCAGAGTCTATTGGGATTTCTTGAAGAGAGCTTCCAAAACATCCCTCTATTGGGTTCCTCCTCATTTTTCTTTTGTCTTCCAAGGCTTGACTCGAGAGTGATGGACTCAGGATTTGTTTTCAGGCACTTTTGATGGCTGTTGGAGTGGCTAGAATCAGTGTCAGTTTCCTCTCAAAGGTTTCTAGATAGGGGGAGAAAACAAATTTAGCCATCATTTTAGAACAATATCTCCCTTAGCTACAGGTGGGCACTACAGTATTGCAGACCAAGATTTGAAGTCTTACATCTGAGCAGCACTTTCTGCTTAGAAACAAAATCATCAATGAGAAATACTTATCTAAATAACATTTTATATGAACTCAAGTCCAATGTCTGGGAAGTATAATCCCTTGAACTCTTAAAGAAATACACTGATCACTTTAATCTTCGGTTATACTTTCCTTTTGGGTGTTTAAGACCATTCAGTTGGCCCAAATAAACAAATTTATTTTTACTCTTAAGGTCATTTGAGGATCTGTTCCTCAGGGGTCACCTGGGCTTGGGAGGAGCCCTTGGCTCCTTTCTTTTACAGTTTCATTTATGTGAAGATCACTCAAAGGCCCTGCTTGACTGTGGCTGGCTTTACCTGGGAGTGTGGAGGAAATGTTTCCTCTGTGTTGACCCTCCTCTTGGTAGACTGGACACTGGTTCAAGTCCAACTGGTGGGGTCTCCATGGCCTCCCTGAACAAGAGGACAGATGACTCATCACAGTTACAGGAAATATTTTTTGTAATTACAAATATTTTTAATGCTGGAATTGTTTGTTCTTTCATGAATAATTATTTCACTTTAAAAAATATTTTCTTTATTTTATTTTATTATGTGTACGAGTATATTGCCTGCATTTTTGTAGGTGCCCCTGTGTTGTGCAGTGCCCTCAGAGGTCAGAAGAGAGCATTGGATCCCCTGGGACTGGAGTTATAGATGGTTGTTAGCCACCATATGGGTGCTGGGAACCAAACCTGGGTCCTTTGCAAGAGCAGCCAGTGCTCTTAACCGCTGAGCAATCTCTCCAGCCTCACATGACCAATAATTTAGAAATAGAAGCTTCTGTATATTTCTGATTCTGTGAATTTTGTACTGTTTAAAGGAATTATTGGGTGAAATAGTTGATATGTCTTTCATGAAATTAAAGAGAATTATAGAATGTAGAATATAGTTATATGCTGACAGAATAACTACTAGTTATTTAACTATTCAGTGTAAACTGTATTTAATCTAGGAAATATTTATTATGGCAATAGCTCAAATGTTTTCAGAAGGACTTAAACATGAAACACAGTGTGTGTTTTACCACCAATGGGAAAATACGTTTCTGTGATCCAGATTTTAAGAACAAATGGACTAACAATTCTAAAACAAATTTATATTGCCCTTGGTAACGAGAATTTCCAAATCACTAATGGAAATTTCTATATCAACATTTTGATGGCAAGACATACTTTCCATGAAAGTGTAAACCTTGTATTTAAAGTCAAGAGATTCAGACTCTGATCTCAATTCTGTATTAAGCTGTGTGTTCTTGAGCAATCAGGCCAACTTTCCGGCACTCAAGCTCCTTCTATAATGTGCATTTTAAGTGCATTGTGTGATAAGACCTTTTGAGGTGCTTCTAGCACAGATATCCTTTGATGAGTTTAGGATATTAAGCAATGCTTAGCCAGATTTCCTTTTTTTTCTTTTTGAGAGAGAGAGAGAGAGAGAGAGAGAGAGAGAGATAGAGAGAGAGAGAGATAGAGAGAGAGACACTCCCTATAGTCCCACCTGGCCTGGAACTCATTCTGTATACCAATCTGGCCTCAGTCTCACAGAGATCCACCTGCCTCCACCTCCCGAGTGCTGTGATTAAAGGTGTGTGCTACCAGACCAAGGTAGATATATTTACCTTTTAAACTACATCTTGTTTGCGAAAAAACTTGTGAAAGTGAATGATTCCCTATTTTCTGGGACATTTCAACATTATTGATGAAAGTAAAATTAGGAAAACAAGACAGGTATCTAATTGTTAGAATCGGTATTTCATTTGTATTGCCCAACAAGTCCCTTGAGAGCTGACAGTAGAGGAATTTTTAGAGCATATTTCATTACTCCTGTCAGTGATGCCTTTGTTCTGGTTGTAGTCTGACAAGGCCGGCTGAGCCCATGCTTCTTCTACTGAGGTTTCAGGTTTACAGATTGCAGTTCATTGATTCAGAAGGTTAGCACTTCCCAATTACCATACTAATGGTTAATAGAAAGCAGATGTCTGGGAAGGTGAAAGATGGAGGTGTGCTCTGAGAAAAATATGTGAGCATTACATGATTAAAAGCAATAAAGTGCTGAGTTTCAGCACTGTTTGTGACTTTTACTTAACACCACACTATTCAAATGATGAAACTGAAACCCAGAGAAGAATCATTGGCCCATGATTATGCCTTTGCTAGTTTAAAAATGAGTAATGGAATTCAGGTCTCCAGAGTGATGGGAGAAAGGCATAGTCACACATGATGTCTGCCTTCACTTGTAGACTAGCTTTTACCTTGTCTACAAGTTGTCCACCAAAGGTAGAATGAGAGCCCTTAACATCTTTACTCTGACATTGCAATGATCATTATGCCTCCAGTAGAAATAGGACACAAATTCAATGAAAGGAAATATTAGTTGATTATTCTCTGATATTTAGATAGCAAAAGTATTTGTTTTCTAGAAAATATTTCTATTTTTAGAGAACATTTTAAGATTTGTAATTAGATAGAAAAATAAGTATAGCAGCAAAAATAATCTAGAGAAGGGAAAACAGCAGGTCTTTTAACTAAGTACAGGTGATAAGAGCTTATTCTTAACTCTCCCCTGCTGCTATTTTGCAATACAAGAAAAATGGCCTAGCTTCTAAGTATCTCTGTCCTTTTAGTAAAACTGAAAAAATAGTGTTTTAACATCTATGCATTTTGGAAGAACTTCCTGAAAAGTATGAGATGTTTGTGCTAAAGATACGATCTCTAGTCATTTTAGTTAGCATGGCACATGTTTAATATTTATCCCCAAATAAAAGATTAGGACTTAAATTTTGACTATAATCATTTACCTACACATCATTTAGATTAAGTTCTAGGGAATTAGAAACAAAAACAGACTTTTTCTGCTAATTAAAAAATTTACTGCTACAAATATAAAAATTAATTTTCTTTATTTTTAAACTCTCAAACTTGCGAGTAAGCTATTAAAACATTAGATATATCCAGCCCTAAGTGACACATCTACAATGGAAACTCTACACCTATGGCTTGTGGAACATAGCTGAACAGGGGTTAGAGAGAATACTTAACATATTTCTCAACTCTCACCAGTGACACTTCCTCATGCAATAGAGTACTAGGCACACAGGAGGCCACAATTGGCCAAAGTGTAGAGAATAAGAGACTGCAGAGTGCATGTCCCTGGATAGGACTGCTCTATCAAACCTAACTCACCCATGGCTCAGGGACCATTGCAGACTAAGGGGCAGAAAGATTGTAAGAGCCAATGATAGTGCATGATCGCAAGGAAACAGAGTCTTCCAGGCCTCTGGGTCCTTTCTCATATGATCTTACAGCAGTGGTGTCAGCATGCACAAGACCCATGCAAACGCAGCTAGACAAAAACCCAGCATAAAACTGGGGTAAATGGGCGGTAGGTCCCAACCTCAGCCGAAGAGCTATTGGCAGCTGATTACCCTGGGTGAGGGAGAGTTGATTTCTTTAGGGGAGAGACTTAGGCAGGCTGACTAGACCCCAGTGGATAAAATTGCACTGAGGGACATCTGGGTATGCAACTTTGACTCGATAGGCCTTAACATATATGACAGAATGCATGAAATCTTGTGGCGGAGGGATATCTGAGAGATGAGGATGGGGGAGCTGGTATAAAGATGATTAAAATGTTTTGTGTAAAGTACACAAAGATTCAAAAACCATTTATGTAAGTTGGTAGAATTTTTGTAATGACTTTCCAGTGATAATTATTCTCTCTCCTTAATGGTCTGGACTTTAAGCTACAATAATGAGATGGTTTAGTTAGAACTGCTCACTCATGTGCAAGGTCTTGTGTTTGCTTGTTGAGAATTATTTATGGCTGTTGTATAGAATGGACTGAAAGGCATTCTTGCAGCCTGTGTTGGGTACAGAATTTAATGAAAGCCCTTATTCCAAATGTGTTACTGAGTCCCTTGTGTTTAATGCACAGATTCAAAATGACCAGTGCCAGGAGATGGATGCCACCACTGACAAGTGGATGAAGCTCACGGACAATGGAGAATGGGGCTCCCATTCTGTAAGTCTCTTTTTTTTGTGTCTTCTGTGACACTATCCCATTCTTCTTCCATTTCCCAACCATTTCAGTGTATTCATTTTAAGAAAATAAAAAGAGCAGCATGGTCTATTGATTCAGATAATTTCCATTAAGAGAAGAAGTTGCCTCTGTATTTCATAGACTTAGATTACTTTCCCTTTCGTATCATTCTTCTACTTTGCTCCCTTTTAAGGAAGGCTCAACAAGAAAAAAGGACTGTTTAAAACTAATACAAAATGTTGCAAAGTTTTAGTAATGTAGATTTAGAAATGTGCCTGTCACATGTGATAGAATGTCATTGAAAAGACATTGAATTGATTTAATGTTCTTTGCAGTGTTCCTAGCAAGTGATTTTGATTTTCAGGTTTGCTTTGTTGGGCTTTTTGCTGTCTCTGTTGCTGGATAGCTTTAGTTTTCACAAAATTCACTCACACTTGGAATCTCAACCTGCTTCCTATGTGTTTGTTACCCGTTGGTAAAAATTCTACCCTTTCTGGTCACATGAAACATGAGATTTACTGCTCCCCAGCACTTCTCTTTAAATGTTTGGTGCTCGGATAGCATGTTTTAGTACATCTGTTGTTATTTGTGGCACTGTCTCGTTGGAGTGAAGCATGGATTTAAAATTTGTTTTGTATTTGAGTTGTGTTTCTTTGGGTGACTCGGTTAATGTCCTTGTGTCAGATCTTTCATTTTAGAAATGAGAGCAGTCTTGCTATATCAGATGAGAGGATAATGAGAAGGGCCCATTGTGCCTCCAGGGTAGACTGAGTTTCGTTTCAGTAACTGACCATCATTTTTGCCTTTGTGGTCAAAGGAATGCCTAATCCTCGAGTGACTACACAGTGCAGGCTTTAAGGTTTTCACCTCTATGCTTGTCAGTAATATCAGTACTGCTTAAAATCCACTCACCTCAATACCCAGCCAGCTGGGGCTTGGCAGAAAATATGCTTTCTTCACTTTTGAGGACTTAATAAACAAGAGGAATGTGCTGAATACATGAGTTCTCCCATCTCTGGTGGGGTGAAGCAGTTGTGCAGGTTTTAATGTTACGTAGCTTGAGCTTCATCAGCCAGGGTCTGCATGGAAGAACAAAGGTATCAAATGAAAAAGCAAAGAACTGAAGTTGCTTCAGTTACTTCAGCATGAAATTTGGCAGGAAATTAGTTAGATTTATAATTAGAAAATGTTCCAATGGTAAAGGAAGCAAATACTGTATCATTTAAAGTTAAGAGACAGAATTAAATCAAGTTATTCTGTAAGAATAGTACATTTTCCCTTGTTGCTATTGCCTTGTAGCTTATTGAATACTTTGTAAAAGCTTTAAAGCTATGATATTACATTTCCTCATGTAACACAATACCCAGGGTTACAGATATATAGATACTTTATAAAGAAAAAAAGGCTTATTTCATTCAGTGTTAGGGGTTTAATGTCATGGTCCCAGCATGGTCTTAGCTCTGGAGTGAGTGCCTGAGTGCTTACACAGTGAAGCAGGAAGCCAGAGCAACGGAGATCCAGGACTGCTCTTTTACTACAACCTAGTTCTGTAGGAACTGACTACATGAGACCAGTATTAGTCACTTCTCAAGGCATTGTTCCCAAGGACCTAAGTACCTCCCACTAGCCTTGCCTCATCCAGTTCATTGCTGCCACCCTGCAGACCAAGCTTCCAACATGGCCCTTTGGGATCACACACACTGTATCCAAGTCATAGCAGAAGCAAACACTGTGCTGCTTTTTTGTTGTTTTAGAGCTCAGAGATCTGCTTAGGAATAACATTACTGTAAAAATGTACAAGGGGCTCAGTATCTTTTATCCTTTATAGTGAAGCCTTTTTTATGAAAAAGCATAAGAATTTACAGTTTGAAAACCCATTTTTCTTTTTGTTTTGACTTGAAGGTTTCTTTCTTAGTACATTTTGTGGAGTGTCAGACTGTTCTTTTTTCTTAATTTTAAATCAACTTCATTAGAGCTGAGACTAGAATTAAGAGTACTTACATTTGTTAGTTCTATTTTTTTTTCCATTTTTGGTTTTTTTTTGAGATAGGGTCTCCCTGTAGTCCCAGCTGGCCTAGAACTCGCTGTAGAGACCAGGCTGACCCAGGAGTTGGGATTAAAGGCGTTCACCATCACTCCCTGATGTAGTTCTGTTTTAATGGTGTTTTTCTTATATCACAGCTTTTGGCTGTGGTTGAAAATAGTGTGGCTCATCTGACCTGAATGCTTTGTGTTTTTTTCTGCAGGTAATGCTGAAATCAGGCACAAACATCCTGTACTGGAGGACGACAGGTATTCTTATGGGCTCTAAGGCAGTCAAGCCTGTGCTGGTGAAAAATATCACCATTGAAGGTATTTCATAGCAATGTGCCTCAGCAGTTACTAATCCACTTTTACTGTTAAAATATTTATCAGCATTGGTTTTCCTGACTCAATGGTTCATAATAAACATAAAAATGAATATTAGGCATCATACAGGTCTAACAGCCCTATCTTTATTTCCATCAAATTGATCAACTATTAGTTTTTTTTTCTTCTACCTTTAAACTGATTTAATCTGTATAAAGCAGAGAACATGATGACAATCTTAGGTGTTTTAAAAATAAAATAAAACTTTTTTTAAATAGAGGCTATTATTCATTAAATATATGTACATTATGCCAGGCATCATGCCAGATTATCTATAAAAATAATGAAAGTTGGGCTGTTCCTAAACCTCTCTGTCTCTCTGAACAAGATGGGTCACTTCTGTTCCACTGAGCCACCAAGAAACTCTGGTGTGGCTCATTCTCACATAGGGGTGCATTTAATTAAAGCAGTGGTTCTTCTTTAGTAAAATTTCTTTTGTATTTTGCTGTGTCCTAAATGCTTGCTCCTAGGATGTTCATCATTGGGACATCTACTGGCCAAAGCAGGAATTAGAAACCAAAAGACAAGTTAAACTATTCCTAGAGTCTGTTAGGTCTCGTTTATACTGGAAATCAGCAGCAAAGGAAGTATACAAAGATCAGAGAATACTAGGCTTATAGGGTTACCAGGGCCTTAGAGTTCATCCCACTTTTGAGTTAGTTTATAAGCTTACCGTATCTAACCTCTTGTTCCAATATTTATTAAACTTACTATTCTAAATTCAGTGTTATAGCCTCCTTGCTTACACCCCATAAATCTTTCTTTGTTGCAAATTAATAAAATAATTAAAAAAAGTTTAGAGTGGTCTTATTGTTAAAATTTCTCTCTTCCTGTGAAGTGAAAAGTAGGTGATAATGTGTGTGCTGGTGCTGATTTCTCTCTCCCATGCCCTGTTCTTCCTTCCCACACAGGGGTGGCATACACTTCAGAGTGCTTTCCATGCAAGCCAGGCACTTTCAGCAACAAACCAGGCTCATTTCACTGCCAAATGTGTCCCAGAAACACCTATTCTGAGAAGGGTGCCAAAGAATGCATAAGGTGTGACGAGGACTCCCAATTTTCAGGTAGGGCTAGTTTGCATTCTTTGTTCACATGGCAGAAGGAGTGTTGCAGTGGTGGTGGGCCACACACCAATGTGATAAATGGACTGCATATTGAATGGAGAAAATGTGACATGCTCGGGTCTTTCTGCATGACTTCTCTTTGTCTATGATTTTCCTTTATTTCACATCTCACAGATAATTGGTACAGGTGTGTTTATAGCAATCTCACAAAGCCCTTACTTTCAGATGATTCGTGGGCATACAAATGGACTTAGAAACTTAATATGTTCCAAATTCCTGGTCATCAGTGATATTGGAAGAGAAATCTAATACCTTCTGGAAAAACCTGATTTTCTCTGTGTATATATCATGGAGTCATTTAAGCTCCTTCCAAGGAAAATAAAAATGCAAAACTTTCTTTTCTTTAGGCCTGGTTAAAGTTCTAGTTAAGCTACTATGGTACAGTGATTTTTAGTTTTTAGTTTGCTTTGTGTTTTGTGATCCTTTTCTTAGGATCACAAAAGAATTGGTCTACTTCTGAAATGCTTATTTTTGTGTATTGCAGAGGAAGGAGCCAGTGAGTGTGGGGAGCGCCCGCCCTGCACTACCAAAGACTATTTCCAGATCCATACCCCGTGTGATGAAGAAGGAAAGGTATCAGCAGTGTTCAACTCCACCCACACTTAGCCCACTCTCATCCAGCTTGAGCATGCGAGGGACCTGTATCGTGCAGGACGTGCAGAGGGAATCTGCAAGTTTAGGTGTTGCGACCTGCCCTTGTTGCTTTGACTTCCCAAACTATTTGACATCCTTAAGCTTCAGGTTTTTCATCTGTAAAAGAGGGTTAATTTTAATACCCACTTCATAAACCTCCTATGAGCAATATAAGATAATCAAAATAAAGTTCCCAGCCCAGAGCCTGTCATATTATGAGTGCCCCATAAATTATTATTTCTATTTTTAGCCTGGATGTGGTGGCACATGAGAGTCCAAAGGAAAAATGTGAAGTAACTTTTTAAAACTTCAGTCTGGCAAGGAACGTAGCTTGAGCACAGTCGACAGCAAGACAGGTGTGAACAAGTGGCTGTAATTGCTGAGGACGTGCACATGTTTTTGTACTGGAGCATTTAAAAAGATGCCATGAGAGTATGACTCTTTTCTTGGAAAGTTTCAGGGCATAAAAATGCAAGTGAATTTGAAAGATTTTTCAATTGGGGCCAGCATGATGGCTCAGTGGGTAAAGGTACTTGGCACCAAGCCTAATGACCTAAGTTTTATCCCCAAGACCCACATAGTGGAAAGAAGTAATCAATTCCCTCAAGTTGTCCTCTGCCCTCCACATGTACACACATACACACGTACACACACAGACACACAAACACGATAAATAAACAAACAAATAAATGAATAAATAAATAAAAATAATTGAAATGTAATAACAACAGACTCTCATTTACAAAGAGAGAGTAAAAGGCTGGAGAGATGGCTTAGTGGTTAAGACCACTGGCTGCTCTTTCAGAGGACCTGGGCTTGTTTTCCAGCACACACATGGCAGCTAACAACTGTCATAACTCCAGTTCCAGGGGATCCAAGAGTCTCTTCTGTCCTCCACGGGCATTGCATGACACGGGTACACCTACGTACATGGGGGCAACACATGCATACACACGAAGATATTAAAATATTTAAAGAAAAAGAATGTAAATGCCCCATAACATTAAAAAGAGAAAAGAAAAGAAAAAAGGGCTGGATAGATAGCTCAGTGGTTAAGAGAGACTGGTTCTCGGCACGCACATGAAATGGCTCAAAAAAACACCTGTTGCAAGGAATCTAGTGCCCTCTCTGGCCTCTGTGGGCACCTGCAGACATGAGGTGCATATATAGATGAGCGTATATACACGTAAAATAAATAATGAAATACACACACATAAAATAATAATAAATCCTCAGAGCTGGAGAGATGGCTCAGCAGTTCAAAGCATATGCTTCTCTTACAAAAGATTAGCGTTCAGTTCCCAGAAACCATGTCAAGCAGTTCACAACCATCTCTAGAGGGCACCTGTACACACATACATGCCTGCATACACACACACACACACACACACACACACACACGTGTGCACATACAGAGGCATGCTGTATGTGTACATACACATGAATTGTGATTTTCTTTTGATTCTGGAAGATGTCTGAACATGTTATTGGCATAGAAAACAATGTTCTAGTGCTCCATCAATTCAATGATTTTAAAAAGTATTAAGATTTATTATGACATAAATATTTTTAGTTCTAGAAGTAAAAAAGAAACAAGTTTAATAAAGTGTGTTAGTGCTGCTTATATTACACATGTGAATCTAAGATGTTTTCCTATTTTTGTTTATTTTAACATGTTCATTTATTTCAGTTTCATCTTTTAGAAAGTTACTTTATTTTTGGTATGAATAGCATGGTGATTTCTAGCACTTCAATGGTGTTCCCCAGGTTGTTTGGCAACTGTGTCCTGTTTTTTTGTCCCATGGCATTATGCTCACTGATCCAGTTTTCCCTTGCTAGTGAAGAACATTAAATTTAGTAACAAGGAAAGCAGCCAATGAAGTATATAGATTCCAAGTATTTTAATTTATATGACAATGACTAGCACAAGGCTCAGTGTTTACTTTGAATGTTAGTTAAAAATAGCTTGCCTTTTCTATTTATATGGGAAGTTTTTCAGGAAATTTGTAATATGTAACTGGAACTATTCTAGTGCTTCCCTCTCATTAACATCATGAACATATGGACTATCCATTCATTCATTTTTATTCAGTGAATCTTTACTGACTAGCTTGCATTCAGAGTACTGAGTGATGAGGGCAGAGCTAAGGACTGAAAGAAAGACAAATGTGTGTAGATGTACAACAGTGACTGTAAACGTTCCGTGGGCATCTGACTCTCCTGGAGCCACTGAGTCCCAGATTTTCTGATTTAGCAGATCTTGGGTATGACTCAAGAATCTGAGTTTTGAAAATAATCCCATAATTATGATTTGGTTTATCCAGGATCTTAGCACTTTCTGTTATTGATCTTGACTCTAGAGGAAAGGGTAGACAGTTAAAGAAAGTGAATTATTATTTCCCCTTGTATTTAGTGCCACAGTAGAGAAGTTTTAGTTTGATGGCATCTGATCCAGCCTGGGCCAGATTTAGGGCTATATGAAAAGTAGAGAAGTTCTTGCATGATGTGGACACACTTACATGCAGACAATATACTCATACACATAAAAGAAATAAAAATAATAAATAAAATATTTAAAAAGAGAAGTTCATAGACGGGGAATAATTTTGGTGGTGGGAGTAAGGTGGTGAAGATCTGATGGGGGAAAGAACGTGATGTGCCTAAAGAACTGAGAGGGTATGAGTGCACCTGGAAAGTGGGATGTGGAGGGGAATCACATTAGGTTCTACTAGGGACATAGGCTAGTTTAAGAATCAGCATGGCTCCATAAGGCCATGTTAGCAATTTTGGTCTTTATTTAACCAAGAAAACTAAGTGATATGCTTGAGTTTATGGAAGTCCTCTTTGCAGTATTTTCATATCAAAATTAGAGGATGAAAGATTATGTATACACCACTTAGATGGTTCATGGTGCTGTTCTTTAGGAAAGAGAAAGAAGTAGTTGTTTTTAGAGGGAATAGAGGAAAGGCTCTGGATTAGAGGGATAAGTAGTGAATTAAATTCAGAAGGTGCAATGATTGGCAGAGTTAATAGGAGATGGATCAGTTTTAGACTGATGGGTAGGGTGCTGTTGATCAGAGAAAAGGTTTGGAGGCAGCAAAGGGAAGACCACAAAGATAGTTTTGATTATGTTTATAATACAGTGAACCAACTGACAGTTGGCTGTACTTGACAAGAGCTCAGGAGAACATCTGGGCTCTGTATCATCCGAGATGATAAAACTGAGGATTACTGAAGTTGAGCAACTTCTTATACTAATAGGTTATAAGTCCTAAGGCTGGCACTTAACCCAACTTCTCTGTTTCCAAACCCAGGGCTTTTTATTCTGTTTGTATCCTTTATTTTAAGTTTGATAGTAGTTACGAACCTGTCTTATCACTTAGACTGAAGTCTCCTTTGTAGCAAAATATTTGTTATCTTAATATTTATAATTTCATATAGCCCATAGTGCTTTGTTCTGTGAGTAGTAGTTGCTCAGTAAAAATTCCTTTAATTATTATTTAAGTCTTTAGAAAATCATAGCAGAGAAGAAATGGACTTTTCTATGTTAGTCCACAAGGCAAAATTAGGGCTTATCAGGTGAACTTCCAGAAGGTAATTACAGGAAAATGTTATGACATTTTAAGAGCATAGCTGCACAATCCTACATGGCAAGTCTTGTCAAATTGAGAACTTTCTGAAAAACTAGAAGATCCTGTGGTATGGATAAAAGATTGAGAAGGGAGCCTTCTTAGAAGAGACGCTACAATTCCTCATCTTTGAATCTAAGAAATTTATGAGTCATATAGGATTTGCTAGAGTTTTGTTATCAGATTAGCTTCTGCTTTCTTTACCCTTTAATGATCTTCAGTATTACTGAGTATTCCAAGCAGTCAAGTTCTAAACTACAGTACTTCTGATCCATACAACAGGAGATGTGGGAGACATTAGAAAACAGGGTAGAAAGAGGTCTGAGTCTTAAATCTGTCTTTATTCTTATATAATTTAAGCAGGTCAGATACACTTAGAACCTATATGACATTTCTCAGCAAGTAGAGAGTTCTGAATTTATTTAAAATAAAAATTTTAGTTTTCTTAAAGATTTTTATGTCTATTTATTTTTAATTATGTGTGTGTGTGTGTGTGTGTGTGTGTGTGTGCATGTATCTTTGTGTGGGTTTGTGAATGTGAGTGTAGGCACCCATGGGAGCCCAAGGCTTTAGATTCCCTGAAGCTGGAGTTATAGGTGGTTGTGAGCTGCTTCAATGTGGGATCTGGAAATTGAATTCTGGTCCTCTGTAAGAACAGTGTGTGCTCTTAACCACTGAGCCATCTCTCCAGCTCCAGAATTTTAGTTTTAAAAAGAATCTTTTCTTAAAGTTAAAGACAGAATTCTCATGTATTTTATGGTTTTAGTACATTCACAACAATCTAGTTTTAGCCAGGCGTGGTGGCCCAGCACTCCTGAGTCCTAGCACTCAGGAGGCAAAGGCAGGAGGATCTCTGTGAGTTCGAGGCCAGCCTAGTCTATATAGCAAGTTCCAGGCCAGCTGGGGCTACAGGGAGACCCTGTCTCAAACAAACAAACAAACAAACAAACAAACAGAATCTAATTTTATGTTTTCTTGCTTAAAACCCTGGTGAAAACATCCAGTATAGTGTTAACTGTGCTGTATAAATTCATAAAAGAAGATCAAAACCAAAGCCAAGATTGTTAAACACTTTGAAAGGGGAGGAGGAGGTAACCACAAGTGAAAAGCAGTAAAGGTTTAGAAGCATCAGGGAAGCAACAGCAGCGTATTTGGCTGAGGCTTCCTGAGCTAGAACATCCTGGAATAGAAGACAGGCCAGTGGCAGTTTATGAGCTCCTTCAGACATATCCAAGTTCTCTCTGATGACTCCAGCCGAGCTGTGAAGGCTCAGTGCATTTGTGCAGTGGTGTTTGAAAGAAGAAAATGGTACCTTGAACAAATCCAGGCTCAAAAGTTTCTGAAATTTTAGTCTAAGTCTTGAATTTTATTTTGATATGAGAACCAGCTTCCAATATATTTCTTCTTGTGATTTTTAAATGTATTATTTTTATTTCATGTTTGTGAGTGTATTGCCTGCATGTATGTGAGTGCACCTGTATTGTGCAGTGCCTACAGAGGTCAAAAGGGGTCATCGGATCCCCTGGAACTGGAGTTACAGATGGCCTTTAGCCTCCATGTGGGTGCTGGGAATCAAACCTGGGTCCTCTGCAAGAGTAGTCAGTTCTCTTAACTGCTGAGCCATCTCTCCAGCCCTCTTCTTGTGTTTTATAAAGATTCATTTTTAATGCTTAATATAAACAGACATAGACATTGAAGCTCTTTTGTAATCTTGGTATTCTGGTAAATTTTTCTCTGTTAAGAGAGTTTTTGTTTCATGAAAACATTTTATAATTGCATCTTAATTACCAAAGAATGATTTGCTTGTTGGTGTGTCACCTGCACTACAAGCCATCTGGTACTAAGTATCATTAATATGAATTATTATCTTTCCCAGTCAGCTAAACTTGGTAGCATCTGTCTCTATCAGAAAGGCAGAGAATCAGTCTGCCATGTGAGGCAAGAGGATTTGTAAACAAAACTTTTACTATGGAGAAATTATAATTTGACTTCTCCATGTTTAAATGTTTAAAGACAACACACATTTTCTAATTTCTCAAAATTTTGCTTGCTTACGTTGGAAGTCAGTTGGTTATCTGGCTTCTCAAAATGTGCTTGTATATTTTATTGTTTTTACTCTCATCAAACTTACCCTTCTTGAATGGGGCTGCTTGAGTACTAACTAGTAGTATATCTTTTGGGCAATTTTTTAAGAAGCACTAATCTGGGGGCTGGGGAGATGGCTCAATTGGTAAAGTGCTTGCCTTGCGGGCAACATAATTATGAGTTCAATTCCCAGTTAAGAAACATGGCCTAGTGGCATGTACTAATCATCCCAGGGCTGGGGAGGTAGAGACAGATAAATCATGGAAACTTGCTGGCCAGCCAACCTAGCTTTTGAATTTCAGCAAGAGAGGACTTGTCAAAAAAAAAAGAGGTGGATAAAGTCTGAAGAATCTGAAGAATAATGCTCAAGATTGTCCTCTGGCCTCCGCATGTACACCTGTTATAACCCCAACACTTATGTACACAAACATGCATATATGCTGAATTCTTAACCTGGAGTATTTCCTTATTTGCAAACTTGATGATACTATGATGACATTACTCAGTCCCCAAGAGACTGAGAAAATTATGTGATAGTACAGGTCATCAATACTGCCTACCCTCTTCTTATAGGAACCAACATTTCTCCCAAATGTAGCAGCTCACACATATTTACTAATGTAATAGTAAATTAATGAATTGACTACAATTTTAGATTTGTTTTCTATACTTGTTAAATTGTAAATTTAAAGTCAATCTCTCTACTGTAATTATGATTCACTTGTTTAGATTCTCTGGATTTTATGCTGCCTTTCTTGAGGGGAGGTGGGAGCCTGTTATGGATACAGTATCTAATTAGTTTTTTCCAGCTTCTTAGGAAGACTCAGCTGGCGCAGCCATTATTTTACAGATGACAACAGGCACAGATGGGGGAAAGGGCTGGTTAAAGTGCATCATGACATAGGTCATAAAATGAATGTCAAAAGGGGGAGTTATAAAAAGGAAAAAAATACTATTTGCCATTCTGTTGAGACATCTGTTTTTAAACCATTTTCTTTAGCGCCCTTCTTCGTACAGGTAATCTGTTTCATAAGCACATCTGAGGATATAGTTGAGTGTCCTACACATGATTTCCTGTGGACTAGAAACAGTGATAGAGAATTGTCTGTAATTTTGGTTCTCTAGTTTCAAAAGGAGAAAAATACTTTAAAAAGTTCTATGTTCAATGAAAGAGTCGCTCTTTAGAAAAAGATACATTTAGTTACAGTAGAGTTGGTTTACTATTCTGGTTGTACTAGAACACTTTCTCCTCAATTTCACATATGAATTTTGCTTTAGAAGAGAGAACCCATTTAATATTTCTCTTTCAAATGGAAACTAATTACTATTTTTCGCCTTTTAAATTGAATTTCATACAATATATTTTGATCATATTTAGAAATTTTGTCTGACGTGAACGTACGTGTTACTTTTGCATGCTGGTATCATTGCTGTGAGTTCATATGTGTGACTTCCCAGCTGTTTGGGAAACTCTGTTTCCTCCTCATCACCCACTACATATGGCTCTTACTTATCATTAATGGCTTGCTGGGTTTGGGTGGGTTATAGCTATTTTCTTATATTTTGTTTTGTTTGGTAGGGGCTAAGGGGAAGCAGTTTAGGTAGCAAATCCTTCTGGAAAGCAGAGACTGTGTTCATCCTTAAGTTCAGAGCATATGGAAGAGGCCTGGAAGCTTCTGGAGAAAACAGTTCAGCTACTGCTCTTGTAGTCTAACAATGTTATTGAAAAAGATTCAGCAAGTACAAATATTTATGAATTAGTATGATTGCATGTGAAGCTTGGTTTAATTTTTGGAAAAAATGTTTTTCTTTGGTGATTACTATGTGTGAAGTGTGGTAATAGACTGTGGCTAGAGAAAAGGAAGGAGCCAGTGGAGAGCTTAGATGAGGAAGAAAAAGTCAGTACACAGAAACTGTTGGCTATACAGTAAAGTGAGTGGACACAAGGACAAAAGTTGTTTCCATTTTAAAGAGAGGCTCATGATGTCTATGTGGTAAGAGTGCATTTGACCTAGGGGAAAAACTTTCACAAACTAATGATAATTTCTGGAGATTAGGGAGATAGCTCAATTGGAAAAGTGCTTACCCTGCAGTCATGAGGGCCTGAGTTTGATTGCCCAAAACCCACATTTAAAAATGTATGGGTGCACTCCTGTAATCTTAGCAGAGATTGGGTAAGAAGAGACAGAAGGATCTCGGGGCTAAATGGGTAGACAGCCAAACTGATTCCACAAGCTCCAGATTCAGTGAGCAACTGTCTCAAAAATTAAGTTGGAGGGCCAGAGAGTTGGCTCAGTAGGTAAAGGTACTTGCAACAAAGCCTGATGACTTGAGTTCAATATCTAGGACCCACATAGTAGAAGGAAAGAACCACAAGTTGTCCTCTGACTTCCGCATACATACTATGTCACACACACACACACACACACACACACACGCACGCACGCGCGCACGCACGCACGCGCACACACACACACACACACACACACACACACACAATTACTTTGTGTTTTGTTTTTTGAGACAGGGTTTCCCTGTAGCCCCAGCTGGGCTGAAACTCACTACGTACAGCAGGCTAGCCTTGATCTCACAGATATTTGACTACCTCAGCCTCCTGAATGCTGAGTGCTGGGATTAAAGGTGCGTACCACCACATCCAGCCACACACACACAGTTTTAAAAAAATGGTGAAAAACAGTTTGAAGAAGACATCAAATGTTGATCTTAAACCTTCACATGCATGTGCACACATCCATATATGCACAAATGCACACATGCACACAGAATCATATTTCCTACCAAATTTTTCTTTTTCCCTTATTATCAACAAAAGTTTCCTCTTTTCTCTCATTTTGTCACTGTTTCAGAGTCTCTCAGCTTCCCCTTCTGTTCTCCCACTGTTTGTACTTTTATTTACCAATTTAGCATCTGTGTTATGAGGATGATATGTGACTTGCTTGGATTTGTTATTTATTTTTTTTCAGACACAAGTGATGTACAAATGGATAGAGCCGAAAATCTGCAGGGAGGATCTCACAGATGCTATCAGGCTGCCCCCTTCTGGAGAGAAGAAGGATTGCCCACCTTGTAACCCAGGATTTTATAACAATGGATCTTCCTCTTGCCATCCCTGCCCTCCTGGGACATTTTCAGATGGAACAAAGGGTAGGATATCTATCACGAATTGAACCTTTAGGAAAATAATCTTGATAGACTTATGATCTTATTCTGAAATGGTTTCTGGAAGTCTTTAGATGACAGTTTTCTTATTGAGGCTGAAGAAGGGTTGAGAAGTACATTAATAGAATTGTGAGACCATGGTGACTTAGGAGAATTGTTTTATTGCCATTTTTATGACCTTCTCTTTAAAAAGTATTTTTATTTATCTTTAAAAAATTTCCCTCTGTTAATGGGATAAATATTGACAATAAAATTTTACTATATATGTGTTTAAGGATAATCATTCCTTTTCCTGTGTGTGTGTGTGTGTGTGTGTGTGTGTGTGTGTGTGTGTAGGCACATAGTACAAAGCAATATGTGAACAAAACACCAAATACGTACATATGCATCTGCACTATGTCCAGAAAAAAATTCCAGATTGCTTTTGAAAAGGTTATTTATTTGTAAGGAACTTGATGTGACATCTCTCCCTCCTACTTCCCTCTTTGTTGATTATAGTTTGAGGTGCTTGGAACAAGAGAAGCTATCCAGATGCAGTTTAATTCTAACTGTTTACTCATCTCCTGTAGAATGCAGGCCATGTCCAGCAGGAACTGAGCCAGCACTTGGGTTTGAATATAAATGGTGGAATGTCCTTCCTGGCAACATGAAAACTTCCTGCTTCAATGTTGGGAATTCCAAATGTGACGGAATGAATGGTGAGTTTAGAGTCTGCCTTCTCATTTGTTTTGTCTGCACAGATACTATTTGTTTCCACACTTACTAGATATGATTATGAGAACTTTTATTCTTATTTGGCTGTGTGTCCATTCTCCAGCCCTTACATAAAAATCAGGCAAATAGTCAGATGACTTTTCTAAAACTAAACTACAGTAGTTCTCCCTTCTATGGCTTCATGTCCTAAGACCATCTGAAAATATCAAATAGAAACTTTCAGAAATAAATACTTTAAAAGTTTTAAATGGTGTACCCTTGGAAGTAGCTGATAAAATCTCATGTCATTTTATTCTGCCCCCGCCCCCCACACCAGGATGTGAATTATCCCTTTGGCTGTATCTGCTTCCTGTCCATTAGTGACTTGGTAGTCATCTTGGTTTTCAGACCTACTGTTCAGGTTTCACAGTGCCTATGTTCAAACAACTCTCTTAATAATAATCTCAAACCACAAGAAACATGCCAAAGAGAATCCATAAAGTCCCCCTCTCCTCTTCTCCCCTCCTCCCTTCCACCCTGTCACCTGAAAATGTGAAAGTTCTCAATTTAGTAAGGAGAGAGCATAAATTGTATGCTGAAGTTGGCAAGAACTGTGGTAAGAAAAAAAGCTTTTAACTGTTAAATTGTACAGACAGAGCAGTGCTTCTGTGCTAGCTTTGTTACCACACCTGAAATCTCAGACATTCCCATGGCAGAATGTGATAAGTTCTATGACATAGAGGCATTAAATAGTAGGGCTTGGTGGGGTCTTAGAACTAATTTCCTGAGGAGAGATGTGTGTGTGTGTGTGTGTGTGTGTGTGTGTGTGTGTGTGTTAATTTACTAGTACAGATTATCTGGAGCTTTTACTTGATAGTATAGAAGAGAGTCTAACTCTCTCAGCAGTATTTAGTTAGTTACTTGCCTATGAATTTACTTATAGGCAATATTTTAAATTTATGCTAATTCAGAATCATTCGATTACTTTTAAAAGTATAAAGTTCTGCTCTGGTATCTTGTGACATTGAAATAGCAATCAGTAAAGTTAAAAAAAATACACAGAAAGTGGTATATGTTTTTGTGACTAAGTGACTCAGTGGCAGCCTTGTGAGCCAGCCTGGGAGAGCCAGAGGCAGCAGCCAGCCAATGCATCGTGTCCGCCAAGGACAACGTGGGCCAGGGATATATGGAGAGGCTTCAAACTAAACTGGATGAACCTTTGGGATGCTGAGACAGGGAAGATACTCTGGGAAGGACTAGAAGACCTGTCTGTCCCTGGTGAGGAGCATGAAGCCCACGTGCCCAAGAAAATCCTCAAGTGCAAGACAGTGTCTTGAGAATTGAGCTTTTCTTCAGGAGAGCAAATGGAAAAATTCCATCTGGAACAAAAAGTTTACTTCAAAGGCCAATGCCTAGAAGAGTGGTTCTTCAAGTTTGGCTTCACCTTCATAGCATCACGCAATGGCCTATGAAGGCCTTTTGGCCTGTCAGGGCTTTCTTTGTCCAGGGATGTTCCTGCTGCACTCTGCCTGGCCTGGGTGGCTCTCTGAAACATCAGAGGAAGAACTGATGACCCCTTCACTCTTGCATCTTTTGTGTGTCTAAAGCCAGCACCAGGTGAATGACATTGCCAAGATTGGCTACAAGTTTAAGATGGCCCTGGCCTGCTTTGGCCACTTTTGAAACTTTTCTCTGCAGGGGTTTTCTAGGAGTAGAAAACCCCAGCATTTTCCTTACACAAGTTGGAGGCTTAGCTGGGTGTGGTCTTGCTCTGAAGGTACATTGTTTGATTGAAAATCTCTAGGCCTCTTCTTAATCACATTAAATTCTTTATCAAAGGGATCCTCTCTTTTAGCATGTGCCTTGGCCCCAACATTAATCTTCCTAGTGCTCTTTTTCAATCACTGTGTGTTCTGCATTTCTTTCTGCCCCATTTGCTCCTTTTCACTGTGGATCTGCATAATAGCCACCATTAATAGCTATGCCATCATCTCTACATTAAGCTGCTTTGAAATAGCCCCTGCCAAAGAAATTAGTTAATTGCTTTTCAACTTAGCCTCAGGTAAGCTCTTAGGCTGTGGGCAGACAGCAGCCAAACCCTTTGCTAAAATAGCCCAGTTGCTGTTTAAGTCCTTATTTCTCAAGTAAACTCTTCCTCTTATAAGTTCCTTTGGTCATGGTGTTTCTATCACAGCAACAGAAAAGTGACTAATACACAAGGCATTCTGTATTTTTTAATCAGGACAAACAAAACAGTTGAGAGAAAGTGGTTAATTCGTAACTGGGCAATATTTAAACATGGGAAATGTTGGTCTCTACTCGCAAGCGTAGGGATCCTCTCCACACAATCCACTTCCTACTTTCTTTTCTTTGACCTTCTCTCATATTCTGTCCTTGTTTATGGCAATAAGAAGAGGTGTTGCAGGGCTGGAGAGTTGGATCAGTGGTTAAGATCACTGACTGCTCTTGAAGAGGACCTGGGTTCAATTCTCAGCACCCACATGTCAGCTATGAACCATCCTTAACTCCAGTTCCAGGGGAATCCGAAGCCCTCTTCTGACCTCTGCGACATTGCACAACACAGGTGGACTCACGTACATGCAGGCAATACACTCGTACACATAAAATAAAAATAATAAATAAAATATTTAAAAAAAAGAAGAGGTGTTTTTAGAGATTCCTTTATCTTAGCATAGACTTGTTTTCTGTGGGGGTATCTTGGTCCCTCTTTACCCTTATCACAAGTCTACTGTCTAAACCTAAATTCTTTCCCTGTTATCTATACTATCTTCCTACTGGGCCTCATGGTTTCATGGTTATTCAACTCTTAGCATTAGGAGTTGAAAACTGCTTCCTCTGTTTCAGTGACAGGAGCCTTTAGATTGCAAAGTTATCAACATTTCTCTTATAAATAGATGACTATATATTATTTTTGTGACTAGTTTGCTTGGTATGTATTCAGCATGTTACCTTTCTATAAACCGTTGATTATTGTATTTAAAAAATTGGCAGCCACCAACCTAGAACCGATAGAACCATTTATTATATCTCTTGAAGTAGCCGATAACAACATTTTCCTTTGGAGACATATTAATTCTAAGGTTTTGCCCTATCTAATCAAGCTTGCTTGATGTGTTGTGGACATGTCTCCTTTACTTATCTTAAAGTGGTTATCTTGGTTTATGGTATTTGTTGTTTCTATGCCAGGGACAGACCTCATGCAACTTCCTGTGCACAGACCTATCATCTACTTCATACTGTTAGACACTTGCTAACATGTGCCTGTCTCATATTTTTTCTCCTCAGGGAGAGAGATTATCTCCTATCCCATGCATGCATAGTTATTGGTACTCAGTAAAAGTTAATGAATGCATAATGGATTAGGTTATGGAACAACAACACAGCAAACTGAAAAAGAACTCCAGACTCCAAATCTTCATTAAGTAATTTGAAGTTTGACTTTTTTCTAATGTTTGTCAGCAGAATGTGATTTTGCATTTCAATGGAAATGGATAGAGACTCAACTAGTTCAGCTGAAAAGTTATGCTTCATTAAGAAAACTTCTCACTTCTCACATTAAATAACATTTATGCAAAATATATAGTCACAGTGTCTTTATTGATGCCTAGAAGTTTACCTTTACATCCAGTCTACAATAGTTATTTTAAAATAGGGGATTTTTGACTGGGCATGGTGGCTAGCCTGGTCTGCATAGAGAATTCCAGGCCAACTGGGGCAACAGGGAGCCCCTGTCTCAAAAATAAAATAAAATGAAGTCGAGGATCCTTTTTGTAGTACTTCTAACTTTTAATGAAAATACTTGTTTGCCTTTTTATTGTTACCTTATTTTACAATACCTTTTTGTAATTCACTGATGACATTTTTACTGGTAGAATGTTCTTTTGTCATTTTCAGGTTGGGAGGTAGCTGGAGATCATATCCAGAGTGGAGCTGGAGGTTCTGATAATGATTATCTGATCTTAAACTTGCATATTCCAGGATTTAGGTGAGGGAAACCAGTTCTGATTCCTTTTTTAAAGAATCTTCATGCAGTTACAGAAGTATGGGAAGTAGGATGGACCCTAAATGTGTTCTGTTGCCAAGTAAATAACAGTATGTTAGAGAGTAACGTATGATATTTAGAAATAGTCATGGAATCAGTGGCTGAGAAACTGTAAATGCTACTTATATGTTTTTTAGATAAAGCTGAAAAGTTTTTAACAGCATTATACACAAAGCTTTAATAACCATAATTTTTTGACACTAAATCACGAGGACTTAAGTAGTGTGCAGGCATACTTTTGCTGTTTATATATCTGTTATTTTCTTAATTCTGTTTGTAAAGTAATAACTTATAGTTATTCTCTTTTTGCTTTAACCCCCTATACTGAGGTTTCCCAGTAGGAGTCTGTTCCTTGCTTTAGGAGTATCATGGCATTCACAGCAGGAGAATCAAGTATATCACCATGGCATAGAGCAGGGGTGTGGACATGCACAGATGAGTGAGGAAGGAGCTGAGCTTCCCGGGGAAGCAGGAAATTAGGGGAAAAGAGAGAAAAGCACGATTTTCAGCTTAATACGAAATGTGGTTTAATTTTATTTCAAATCATATTCAGAATGTACTATTGATATTGAAATTTTGATCTGTCGTGTAGACCACCAATGTCTATGACTGGAGCCACGGGTTCCGAACTAGGAAGAATAACATTTGTCTTTGAGACTCTCTGTTCAGCTGACTGTGTTCTGTACTTCATGGTGGTAAGTGGAAAAACGATGATCTGAAGGCAAATTTCAAAGCTGATCATTCTCTTTCAAGTGTGAGTTTACTTTGAAAGTTAGGTTAAGAACCATTTTCTTGCCTGTCTTAGAGCTTTCTGAAGACATTTTTAAATGTCTAAGGAAATCACTAAGAATTGTGCAATAAGGCTCACCATGTGTTCATTCTTTGTGGTACGGGGTCCCATGTGGCTGATAGAGACTACATTAATTTGTAAAAGAATTATTTCATAAAATATCAAACCTGCAAATGAAAAGCTTTCCCTAATAACTAAATGTTCAGCAATTTAAAATATCAGACAGGGTAGGAAATAATGGGTGAAGGTAGATACACTGGGAAGAAAGAAAACTTGTTTATTTAAAATGCTTAGACAAAAGAATTTACAATGCTCATGTCAAAAGTTTGCCCAGTTATTTTTAGGTATGATTTGAATTTCAATTCCTGAGAAAAGTAAGAATTCAAAGTTGATCAAGATCTTATATGGGTTATAGAAGACTGTTGGCTGAAATTTTAAAATTTTATTTAAATAGTGACTTTGTAGTATTGTTTGGTTTATTTTGTGTTTGCTTCTCCTGAACTTTTAGTCTAGTAAACAAAGATGTCTATGATACCCAAGGTGTGAAGATGTATGAACATTTTTAAAAATTTATTTGTATTTTTATTTTATGCATATGAGTGCTGTATCTGCATGTATGTAAATGTACCCATGTCATGCAGCACCCTTGGAGGACACAAGAGGGCACTGAATCCCCTGGAATTGGAATTATAGACAGTTGTTAGCAGCTATGTTGGTTCTGGGATTCAAATTCGGGTCCTCCATAAGAGCACCCAGTGCTCTTAACCTCCGAGCCATCATTCCAGCCCCTATAATCATTTTATTTGTGAATGCTGGCAGCTGAAAAATAGGTTATTTTGTTCATGGTCATTTGTACTTCTTTTGAGAACCATGGTTGGAAGATTTGCTTTTGATGTTTAATATTTAAAGTTCTTTATATATTCTAGTTATTAATTCCCTATCTGATGTAGAGCTTGTATAGATTTTTCTTCCATTCTGTAGGCTGTCTCTCTGCAGATAATTTCCTTTACCATGCAGAAAAATTTTAATTTCATGAAGTCCTGTTTGTTAATTCTTGGAGCTATTTCCTGTGCTAATGGAGTTCAGAAAGTTCTTATAAGATACTTATATCTTGAGGTATATGTCCTAGAAGTTTTAGCATTTCAGATTAAGGTCATTGATCCATTTTGAACTGTTTTTGAGCTGGGTAAGAGTTACAGATGCATCTTCATTCTTCCACAGATGGAAATCCATTCATGCACACTATCTGTTCAGCAGGCTGTTTTTTTCCAGTGTATGTTCTTGACACATTTGTCAAACAATTATGTGGCGATAGTTGTGGGGTCTCCACATATCTGCTTGTACTGTCTTTGTCACTGTGGCTTTGTATTATAATTTGAAGTCAGGTATCATGATACTTCCAGAAGTGTTTTTTCTGCTCAGGATTGCTTTGGATATTAATGATCTTTTGTATCTCCATTTGAATTTTTGGATTGTTTTTTTTTTCTAGATCTATGTAGAGTGTCATCTGAATTTTGATGAAGATTGCATTGAATTTGTATATTAATTTTGATAGTCAAGCCTTTTTTCATAATATTAACTTTCCTAACCCAGGAGCATAGAAGATCATTCTATCATCTAGCATTTTTCTTTATTTCTTTTTTTCAGTGACTTGAAATTTTCATCGTCAAGAATTTCACTTCCTTGATTAGGTATATTCCTAATATTATTTTGAATGGAATTATTTTTCCTAATTTCTTTCTCAGTAAGTTCATTATTGGTATATAGGAAAATTATTGATTTTTGTATGTTGTTCTTGTATCATGAAACTTTATGTGAAGTGTTTATTAACTCTAAGGAATTTCTGGTATAAACTGAAGGGTCTTTTAAGTATAGAATTATGTTATCTGCAAAAAGGGACAATTTGACATCTCCTTTTCCAATTTTTATCGCTTTTGTACATTGATCCTGTGTTATTGCTCTAGATAAGACTTTGAGCACTATACTGACTGAGAGTAAAAAGAATAGGCACCCTTGTCTCAGTCCAGAGTTTAGAGGAAATTGTCTCAGTTTTTCTGTCTAGTATAATATTGGCTTATCATATATAGCATTTTTATTTTGTGGACTGTTCCTTCTGTTCCTAAGTTCTCCAGGACATTTTTCATGAAGGCACACTGAATTTTGAAACATGCTTTTTCTGCATCTATTGAGATGATCATGTGATTTCTGTCCTTAAGATAATGTCATGTGTTATGTTTATCTGTTTGCATGTGCTCAACCAAACTTGCATCCCTCAGATGAAGCCCATGTGGTTATGATGTAAGATCTTCATATATTTTGGATTCAGTTTGCATGTATTTTGTTGAGAATTTTTGCATTTATGTTTGTCCAGGAAATCTGTCTGTAGTTTCCTTTGTGTGTGTGTGTCTTTATCTAGTTTTGATAATAGGCTAATACTGAATTCATAGAATAAATTCGGTAGATTTTCTTCCCTTTCTATTTTATGAATTGTTTGAGAGGTGTTAGCATTAGATTTTCCTGAAAAGTTTAATAGAATTCAACAGTGTATTTATCTGTCATGGACTTTTCTTTGTGGGAGACTTTTAATTATAGCTTCAATCCCCTTGCATATAATGTCTGTTGCTATTTTTATATATTGTGTCTTTAATTTTGGTAGGTGATAATGCATTTAGAAATTAGTCCATTTTTCTAGGTTTTCCAACTTTTTGGAATATAAGTTTTCAAAATGTTCTCTAACGATCTTCTGGGTTTCATTAGGGTCTTTGGTACCAACTCCCTTGTCTCTCATTTTATGAACTTGAGTCTTCTCTCTTTTGTTTGTTTGACAATCTTGGTAATATTTTCAAACTTCTTACTCCATGTTTGACTGATTCTATAAATTGTTATTTTGGTCTCTACCTCATTAATTTCTTTGAGCAGAAACTTTAAAAAAGTTCTAATTTAATTTTTTGAGAATTTCATATATAAGTACTCTACATAATTTTCATCTTTCCCTCTCCCCTTCTAACTCCTCCCACCCCCCTCTCCTTTTTAATTTCTTCACCTCTTCTTTAATTATTATTGCTTCATACACATACATATACACACAGCACACACATATAAAACCTACTGAGTCCATTTAGTGATGCTAATATGTAAATGTGTTTAGGGCTGATTACTTGGGACTGGATCTTATCCCTGGAGACAACTGATTGTCTCTTTCTGAGAAGCCACTGATTTGAGCAATGATTTTTTTTTTTCTAATGGGCATGCCTTTATTCATCCAGGGCAGGGACAGAAGTAGGTCTTTCATTATTTTTACATTGTTAATTTTGTACTGTTTAATTTTATAACTAAATAACAATTTATAGTATCCAAATCATTTAATCTAACTTGATTTAATAGTCAAGTACCATAATGGGTGGACAGAAGAAGAGAGAAGGCTAAGATAATGCTTTGTTGAAAAGTAAAGATTTTTTTCCCTTCATTGAGAACCTTACACACACACTAAAGCAAAGCAGAGAGGAAACTGTCTACAGTCCAAACACCCAGAGCAGAAGTTTCAGCATTAGGGAGCTTGTGCCTGCTTTTTTTCTGAATTTATGTTACTGATTTGCAAATGTTTATGGGTATATGGTATTTAACATAAATGGCAACTTTCCATGCATTTATTAATTATTTGTAGACCTTACTTAAGTGGCTGCATAATATTGCATTAAGCACATGACATACTAAAGGCATTAGATTGTTTTGGAGCACTGATTCTTAAAATACAGTCCCTGGGCTAGCAGCACCAGCATCATTTGGTGCTGTGCTGGAAATGCAAATTTTGGGGCCCAATCCTAATCTTACTGAATACAGAACTTTGTGGATGGGACATAGCAATATACATTTTAGCAAACCTTGAGAGTAGCTCTGGTGCATGTTAAAGTCTGGGAATTAGTGGCCTACAGCTGTACCTCATGCTCCCTTAGCATGGTATTACTATGGTTTTCCTAGCCTCTGCTAGCATATATACTTTGTCTATGCCCATGGAACTTTTTTTCTCCCTGAATTTGTTGTGTATGTGGGACACTCTGCCTTTTGCATTTCCATGCTATAACATCTAAGCTAGCACATTCTCCCACTTAGTCTTTTGACTGGTAACTCCCATTTGTACTTGAAGGGCAGCTCAAACCTCACTTTTGGGGGGAAGCTTTCTTTTATTTCTTTCTGTTTTTTCTTCTGGTCTTTTTGAGACAGGGTCTCCCTGTAGCCCCAGCTGACCTGGAACTCACTACAGAGACCAAGCTGGCCTCGAAGTCACAGAGATCCACCAGTCTCTGCCTCCCAAGTGTTGGGATTAAAGGCATGCACCACCACAAAACATTCTCTGACTTGAGATTTCTTTCAAAATTTGTTGATAACCTGTTTATGCAGGCTTACAGGGACTTTTGAGAGTTGTACAATTATGAAATATAGTGTGCAGCAGAGAAAGTCATGGATCCTATATGGCTTTCTCCAAACAAAAGCACTTTTTTTGGTAATGGATACACATTTTTATTAATACCAAGTTTATGCTTTATTTGCAAATATTTCCCCACTGTTTTAGGATATTAATAGGAAAAGTACCAATGTGGTAGAATCATGGGGAGGAACCAAAGAAAAGCAAGCATATACCCACATCATCTTCAAGAATGCAACATTTACATTTACATGGGCATTCCAGAGAACAAATCAAGGCCAAGATGTAAGTTCCAACCATTTTATTATTTTTTCCCTGTGTTTTATTTTGTATAATCTCTACTTAGGGCACACTGGCCTCTACTGGGAACACTTAAGAGCTCTATACAGGATCACATGGTCTTATGAGCTCTGCAAAAGCATTGTATACTCTGTATAAGTCAGTGTGAGCTCTGTTGAGATCATCATGAACTGTATTCGAGTGAGATGTTCTCCATGCAAATGCATACAGGGCATATAAATCTGTAAAGGAGCACCACAAACTTTTTATAAGTGTGCTGTGACCTCTGAACTTGCATTGTGAGCTCCATACAGGGCATTATGAGCTCTATACAAGGAAACATGAGGTAAGTGTATGAAAATACTACATCCATTCAGAGCATTCTAACCTGTACATAGGATGCTATGAATTCTGTACAGGAAATGATGAACTGTAAAGGTAAATGAGATATGCACAGAGCATTATGCCTCCTATATAAGGCAGTATGATATCATAGTTTTATTTCTTTAAAAACTCAAATATGAGGCTCCTCTGTGGAGGTATATACAAGCTATCACTCAAATTGGAGGAAAATTTTTTGTTGTTGTTGCAGTCCATCACCCTGTTATGTACTGTATTTCTATAAAATGATAATTTTTCATTTTTTGATAGCAAGAGTATATGAAATGAATGGAATGACAATAAATCTATGACTTATTTTCATCTTTGAGAAAATACAATTACTGAAACTTTAGAGAAAATTCAGTTCTTCCATTATTAAAAACTTGTCTTTAAAGCTTTTTGTTTATAACTTTATTCTTCTTCATTCAACCCATCTAATATTTGTCTAAAATCCACTAACTGGTGCAGTTTTGTTTTTTTCATTATGATAGTTAGTGTCTCCTTTTATAGAATGTATATATAGGAGTACATCATTAATAGAAACAGAGTAATTTTCTTTCTTTCATTTTCATTGCTGGAGTAGAACTAATCCTCCTCTAAGTAACTTCTACTTTGTATTTCAATAGTAGACCTATTATTTATTTATTTATTATTTTTGGAGTGTGTGTGTGTTTGTGTGTATGTATGTGTGGTATATTCATGTTTGTGCATGTGTATGTATACATATGTGGTGTAGGCACCATGTGCATATGTGCACGTGTGTGTGTTTGTGTATGTGTATAGGCAGAAGTCAACACTGTGTGTCTTCTATCACTATCCACATTATTTTTTGTCAGAGTGTCTCACAGAACCTAGAGCTATGTACTAAGTGCTTTGGGGGTGAGCAGCACAGAGTCAACACATGGACACCGAGAGTCGGGTGGAAGCAGGCACTAGGCGAGGTGCTGCAGACTCATTTATTGCTGGGAAGGGCAGGCCTTATATATCTCTCACCCTGCCCCCAGTGTCCCATAAGCTGGTGTGTCGCTCCCTGATAGATCCCCTCATCCAGGCCACTTGCGTCATCAGTCTCTAGGTCCGGAGCAGATTATAGGTTGGCTCTTTTGCGGAAGTGCAGCCTGTGCTTTCAAGGCGGAAGCTGTGCTTCCTAGTGCGGCCTGTGCTTAGGTCTGGCTCTTCACCTCCTACACTTTGACTAAACTGACAAGCCAGAGAACCCCAGGATCACTTGTCTCTGTGCTACCCCTGCCCAGTCCCTCAGCCCTGGGGCTACAGGCCTGCAGTACCACACTGACTTTTATGTGAGTGCTGGAGAGCTGAACTCAGGTCCTAATGCTTGCACTCAGGTCCTGATGCAGCAAGAACTTTACAACTGAGCCATCTTCCAGCTCCAAGCCTGTTATTGTTTGTGAATTTACACAGATGTGACCTTATCAAGGTGAGAACAAGATGAAGTGCATTTTTTCTTTTTAGATTTTTAGTGGGAGCCCAGTCCCCACACTTTACTTGACTTCAACTGTTCTTCAGGAGGATTCATATTATAATTATGTGAGGATGAGCACATGATAAAATCTACCTCCTCCTTATCTTCCTTTCATGTGTGCCCAGAAGAAAAGAATTAAGTAATTAGGTGTAGCACAGTGTGAACAAACCAGAGCCTTAATGGACCCATTGTCATAACAGTGGAAAATGTGGCAAGATTCAGGATCTTGCTTCCTGTTTGACATATCTTTGTTAGAAATCAGAATATGTTGTTTAGGGGAAGGACTAGGAAAGAAAAGGAAGACTCAGAGAAGTGGTCTGAGTCTATCAATATTATTATGGAGTGTTTGAATGAGATGAGGTTCTTGTTTCTCAAGATATTCTGCCTTGCCATATTGCCAACATCCTAATGTATCATTAGATTTAAAATATGTTTAAATGAACAAAAATGGGAGGTGAAGTTATGCTGCAGTTCTTCCAGATGCAGTCTATAAGTGTGCTATGCCAGTTATGACATATATCTAATTTCAACTGTGGCAAAACATCTAGAATTCCATTACTGTGGAAATCAGCTCCTAACTCCTTGACTACTGCGTGTGTGTGTGTGTGTGTGTGTGTGTGTGTGTGTGTGTTTTAGAAAGAACCAAATGGGAGTGACATTAATCCATTGTCAATTCGAAGCTTTTAGGCTGGAATAGTCTGTTTAATTATTTTGGTAAAGTCAACATAAACCTTATTGTAACAATAACCTTATTGTACAGCTGAGCTCCACAGCAGATGTCATTTCTCTCTGATCTCTTTCTAGAACAGACGTTTCATCAATGATGTGGTGAAAATTTATTCTATCACAGCCACTAATGCAGTTGATGGGGTGGCTTCTTCATGTCGTGCCTGTGCCCTTGGTTCCGAACAGTCAGGCTCGTCATGTGTTCCCTGCCCCCCAGGTCACTATATTGAGAAGGAAACCAACCAGTGCAAGGAGTGCCCAGCTGACACGTACCTGTCCATCCATCAGGTCTACGGGAAGGAGGCTTGCATTCCCTGTGGGCCTGGAAGTAAAAACACTCAGGTAAGTGGATCTGCATTGCAGTTATCCCCAAAGCCAGTCATAGAGAAACTCAAGGATTTCCCCTTACTGTTTCTCTATGAGATATGGAGTTGTTGCTTACTCTGGAAGAAAGCTTTTTAATTCTCTTTCTTATTTTTCCTTTTTTGAGACTAAGTGAGCATTCAGTATGTGCCATGAAAGTGCTAGCTACTAGCGACATAAAATATGAGGAAAACTGCTTAAATAAGAATGTTTTCCAAAAGTATTAAAAGTAATTTCTTGTGCACTGTCAAGAGACAGCAAGTAAACTGCTTTTATAAGCTGGGTATGGGCATTTTATGGAAAGCAGCAAGTATGTCTTACAATATTTTAAGTGTGAAAAGTAATACTACATGATGGATGAAGGAGAAAAAGTTTTATCGTCTGCACAAACTAGCCTCGCAGGAAATTTTTACTATTTCTTAAGAATGCCATCCCATAATAAATTTGAGAAGATTTCACTGATTAGAGAAAAATCATGACTTAGGGCTGGAGAGATGGCTCAGTGGTTAAAGTTCGGTTCCTAGCACCCACACAGCAGCTAACAACTGTCTGTAACTCCAGTTCAGGGGATCCAATGCCCTCTTCTGACCTCTGTGGGCATTGTACAACATTGATGCATATACATGCATGCACATAAAATAGAAATACTAAAAATAAAATGTTAAAAAATTATGACTTTCCCAAACTTTCTTAGAGAAGTCTACAGGTTGGAAATCCTCTATATTAATGTTATAAAATATAACTAAGCAAAAATTACTGAGAAATTTATACTTAGAACTTTTTTCATAGCAGTTAATACCTTCTTTCATGCAATATTGTTTGTTTCTTCATCTTTCAGGACCACTCAGTTTGCTACAGTGATTGCTTTTTCTACCATGAAAAAGAAAATCAGAGTTTACATTATGACTTCAGCAACCTCAGTAGTGTGGGCTCATTATTGAATGGCCCCAGCTTCACCTCCAAAGGAACAAAATACTTCCATTTCTTCAATATCAGTTTATGTGGGCATGAGGTGAGATCTGGCTATCAGGGTGAGATGGAGCTGTAATCCAGTTCCAAGGTGTGTTTTGTGTTTAATAACCAGCAATATCTCTATGAGAATTAACAGCTGATGTTAGGAATGGAGCTTTCTTTAAACCCTCTGTTGCTTTCTGCCATGTTGACAGCTTTTTCTACCAGGGCATCCTCACCTGGTTCTTAGTCAAGAAGATAATCCAATCATATGAACTCCAAGTCTTAGAGCAATGGCTTGAGTGCATTGAGTCCCTCCCTCCCTTCTGCCTTCCTTCCCTTAAAAGTGGGAAGGGATACAAGTAGTAAAGCTTACAGATCTCACCATTTAAAAAATTTAGGCAGGCAGTTATGGTTGAAAATCTTTATTGTTGCTTACTGTATTAGTTAAAATTTCTTGAGATAGAAAATAATACACACATATGAGAGGGATTTATTAGAGGAGTGGATGCATATAATTATGGGGTCCCTGTAAGCCAGACACCCTATTGGGATACCAGTAACATGGCTCAGCCCAAGTCCAAAAGTCCTAGAACAGAAAGAAGCTGGAGACTGAGAACCTGGGGGCTGTTGGTACAAGTCCTGGAGTCCCAGTGTCAGAGATCCTGAAGTTCTAATGGCCCTGGCAGGAGAGTATGCCAGACTCTGGAAGGAAAAGGAAGTCTTTCTTCTGCCTATTTGTTCTATCTGGATCCAGCCAGTTGAATGGTGCCTGCGTATATTGAAGGCAAATCTTGTTATTGTTGTTATTGTTGAAGTTTTATTAGAAAATTAGAAAAGTTACAAAACAAGTATAAGTATTTACCAAGAACAATAATGGTATTATTTCATTCACCATATCCAAGAAATCGTGTCCTGTCATGTCCTGACCTGACTTTACAGGTGGCGATCTAACATACTCACTAGGCTGGTTGGTCATTCGTTCCACTCAACAAATGAATGCAGATTAAACAACTTTATATGAGAGAGAAAATGTGAAGCAATGAATGAGATTAATTCCATTTTCTACTGTATTATTCTGTTTTCTGTCTATATTACTGCCGTCTTTTCTGCCTTCTCTGGTCTTTAAGTCTTCATTCTCTCTCTGTTTCTCTTTTATTTCCTTTTGAGGGAAGTTTGATGTGTAGCACATTATGGCCTAGAACTCAGTATGCAGTCCAGGCTAGCCTCAAACTCATGGCAGTCCTCTTGCCTCAGTCTCCTGAGTCCTGGGATTATAGGCATGAACCATTCCCAACTTCCTTTTTATTCTCATTTGTTTTCTTTTAGCCTCTGTTCTTTTTTCTTTCTTTCCCGAGCACTTCTTCTCAGCTAGTTCCATTATTTTTGGCATTAACAATTTTGTTGAAACTGTAAAAATATATTGCCCCCTGTATTGTGATGAGAAGGCTTGGTGGAGGGAGAAAAATTTTATAAATTAGAAATGCAAGTTGCATTAAGAAAGAGAAATATTTATGCTTCATGCCTAATAGTACATACTCTAAGGTAAATGAAATAGCTTTCCCACTTTTTAGAATTTCTTTGTAGAAATTAGGGAGCAAGCTATAGTTCTTTGTAGTGGGTCTACAGTATATTTAAACATATTATATAAATACAGCTAACATATAACTAACTCTCTTGAGTGGAAAAGTTAACCTCTTGTGTTCTCTCAGATTTATTTTGTAGGCAGATATGCATCATTGCATCTAAGAGTAGGTAACTTGCAATGATCAACTATTAGAGTTCAGATGTCCTAGGCTATGTAGCAATGTGGCTTTGGCCCCTCTTCAGATTTCACATCACCTTTCTGCCACACTTATGAAGGAGACGGGAAAGCGAGTTTTTTTCCTTAGAATCCAAACCTTCATCAGCAGTTTGCGGTTTCTCTGTTTGCCTTTTTAAACTATGAAGTGAACATTTCTTAGGTGACTTTTATTGCCTGGAGTTATATGACTTTCATTCAAAACAAATGATGTCTGTAGTGAGAGGATCAGTGTAAGGGGATAACTGCAGTGACTCCCAGCTCTGGTTAAACATTGGAGTTGCCTTGAGACTGATGCCTGAGTGTCACCCCAGAGCAATTATATCAGGATCTCTGTGCTGAGGAGAAAGCCCATTCTAATAGAGTGAGAAGCTCACTTGAGATTTAGGTTAAACACTGGCCCCCCATAAGCCTTTTATCTGTGATTTTGCTTTCCTAGGGAAGAAAGATGGCTCTCTGTACCAACAATATATCAGACTTTACAGTAAAGGAAATGGTGACAGGGTCAGATGATTACACAAATTTGATTGGAGCATTTGTATGCCAGTCAACTATTATTCCTTCTGAAAGTAAGGGCTTCCGAGCAGCCTTGTCATCCCAGTCTATCATTCTGGCAGATACTTTTTTAGGTAAGTTTCCTTTTAGGTAAGCATGTATTTATTTTAATATTATGGTAACAATACATTGCCATTGTATTATTGTTTAGCATAGATTATTAAGACCTGCAAGTTATTCTGTATTGCCATTTTGAAAATGGTTAAAGAGCCCACAAGAGTGGGATTTGTTGGTCAATCTCAGTACAAGAAGATTCTGAAAGTGTGTATCTATGTTCTAGTTTGTTTCTTCATTGCTGTGACAAAATATTCTGACCAATGGCAACTTGGGGAGGAAAGGGCTTATTCAGCTTACATCTCCTGCATCATAGTTCATCAGGGAGCCTAAGGTAGGAACTCAGGGCAGGAACCAGGAAGCAGAAGCTGGAGCAAAGGCCATGGAGGAATGCTGCTTACTGGCTTGCTCCCCTGGCCCCTGCTCAGCCTGCTTTCTTATGCAACACAGGCCCACCTGCCCAGGGATGGCATCCACAGGGGGCTGGGCCCTCCCACATCACTCAACAATCAAGAAGATGCCCCACAGACATGGCCACAGGCCAGTCCTATGGAGGAAATTTCTCAGTTGAGGTTCCCTCAAGCCAGGCATGTCAAGTTCACACTAAAGCTATCCAGCACAATCTACTTACATGTGATGTAGTTTTCTGAAGAATATGTGCCATTATTCAGATTCTTTAGGAGTTTAAGGGTAAAATAGTTTAAGGAATGCAAACAGGACTGAGAGATGGCTTTGTGTACATTGCTTGCCACACAAGCATGAGGATCTGAGATCAGATACCCAGCACCATTGTAAAAGCTGGGTGTGGAAGTACACGCTGTGACCCCAGTGTTAGCAGAGACAGGTAGATCCCTGAGGTTTGCTCGACAGCTAGTCCAGCTGGGTTCACTGAGAGACCCTGTTTCAAAAAACAAAATAGAGAAAAAAGGATACCTGAAGTTAGTCTCTGGCCTCTACATGCATGCACATGGATGAACATACCCACACGGATGCACACCCTCCCCAACAATAAAAAATTCTTTATAAGAAAGAAAGTAAAAAGCAAAGTAAGAATAGCAAGCACACACAATCTAAATTTAGGCCATAGTGTATAATACCGTGTTTCATTGCCTATTCTTATGCCAAAAGTAAGCTGATAGCAAAGGTGAGGAACTGTTCTTATATGTTCCTTCTGTCTGAGGTCCTGACAGACAGGAAAATTTTAAGAGGAATTCAGTTCCCTGGTGATTCTTAGGAATCATGTTCATTGGAACTGCTGGAAGGGGGTTAGGAACCTGTGGTTTTAACAAGCCCCTTTGGTGACTGGTGATTTGGACGTGCTGCCCGATTTGAGAACGTCGTTGCAGACTCCAAATGAACTGAACTTCAAATTTCAGCACCAAGGTCAGTTACCAGATTTGCACACTATTTTAGAAGCAAAGCATACTATTACTGCCAGAGTTTCAGTTCCATCACTATTTTACCTAAAAGATACAGTGGAGGATTCAGGGGGGAGCCTCACTTTTCTGCTTAAGCAAATTTTGGGATTTGTTTCTGGAAAATATTAGGGCTCTCCGCCCCCTTTTTTCTCAGGGGATGGGGTGATGTGTAGCATGGCTTCACTGTATAGCTCAGGCTGTCTTGAGTTTAAAAGATTTTCCCTCAGGCTGTAGAGTAGCTTGCACACACAACGGAATTAGCTTGTCACATATTTTTTATTTGTGACATGAACATTTCTATACTGAATGTGAGCCTGTCTTGATTGCCAAAACTCAGCAGAAGATAATAATTTTAATAGGAATAAATTTTTGAAATATTAGAACCAGAAGGTTAGAAACTACCTAAATCACTGTGTGAATCTTACAGATTCTAGAAAAAATGACCAGAGTGGTGAAATGACTTAAGCTAAATTACAAAGTTAGGCATTAGAATCTTTTATTCTGGAGACATTGAAAAGTTTATTTTTATCAGAAATGTCTTAATTTAACATAATGTTTCTGGTAGAATGACAGTTGTCAAAATAAAGCTTTTTTTACTGAGATATACAGAGGCTAAATAAATCTACTTTTCTCATATTGCTTAATAGTTTCCTTTCCAATGTCATTTAGGAGTCACAGTTGAAACTACCTTGCAAAACATTAATATCAAAGAAGATATGTTCTCAGTTTCACCAAGCCAAATACCAGATGTTCATTTCTTTTATAAGTAAGTAAAGATACTTCCTGTGACTACTTTTTAAATAAAAAAACTCGTATATAAATCTGTGGATTGTCCCCTATTTTGAATTGAATTTTTGTCCATTTCATATAATACATGTTAATCATATTTAGACTCCCCTCCCCTATCTGCACCCCCATACCCCCCCACCAGATTTCATGCATTTTGTCATATATGTTAAGGCCTATATGTCAAGTTTGTGTCCCTGGATGTCCCATCCACTGGAATCTGGTCAACCTACCTAGCATCACTCCCTTAAAGAAGATCAACATTTCTCATTCTGGATTATAAATTCCTACTGCAAGAAAGAGGTGCAGTGTCACTTCGGGTTGCTTTTTGGGGAAGCTTGTACTTAATAAGTAAATGAAATTTGGACATTACACTAATTAGTAAAAGTAAGAAACATGGAATGTTTTGAGAGTCATATAATTTCTGTCATATACATATATTCTTTGAAATTAGGCAATTATAGGACTTTAGTTCATTGCTAAGCAGTAATTATTCATACATCAAAACATCTTCCTAAGTAGAAATGACCCCTCCTTCCTTTGAAAAGGTTTTATTATAATTGTGCTAAAAATTATAGCAATTTTATTAAATGCCTTGATAATAGCTCATCATTGCACCTTGGGAGATTGTCAACTTTCAAAGTCAGTAAGCTGAATTTATGTTAAATTCCAAATTATTAAATTTTAACACATTTTTTTCTTTTCATTTGTTCATGGAGCATGAGAGCCATTCTGTATATGATGTTTTGTCTTTTTTAATCTGTATGAAGTCTGTAGTATATCTGATCTTTGACAGAGTACTTGCTTTATAACAGGTCTTCCACAACTACAACATCTTGTATTAATGGCCGATCAACTGCTGTGAAAATGAGGTGTAATCCTACGAAACCTGGTGCAGGTGTGATTTCAGTCCCCAGGTATTCTTTTTTCCCCCTATGGGATTATTGTACATTTGAACTTATTCTTAGATGCAAAAACACCTGGACTTTACTCTTAAAAACATATTCTTTATGGAAATAAAGCATAAAGAGAACAAAAGAATCAGTGCGTTTGTTGTAGGGATATGCCAGGGCACACTTACTAGGAGTCAATCTCGTCTACTCCCAGCCTTCCTAATGACATCATTTTGTCCCTTTTGCTTCCAGCGTCTTTCTGGAAAATGATTTAGGTAATAAAAAATTACAATGTTTGCATTTCTGTACTTATTCTCACTATTTGCTCTCAGTTTCCTTGAGAACTGGGTAGGAACTTTCCTGGTTCCTAGTACTAGATCAGCAATTAACTAGACTAAGTAATGCTACTTCCCTTTGAGTCATGACTCCTTTCTCTGTTAGGGGATGGGGCCAATGTAGAAACTGTTAAGAATCCATTTTTAAGCTCAGGTTTCAGAGAAACTGTAACAGAATCATCAGCAAGAAGTGGCCTGTAGAACATCATTGACCTGATTGACACTGAGGTACCAGCTCTCTATGGTCTATATTTTATGGATCCAGTTCGTTTTTGGTGAGAATACGAAAACAGCAATTTCCTGGCCTCCCAAAATGATTAATTTAGATGTTTTATTTTATTATTTTTAAATTTTATGTTTATGAGTGTATTGCCTGCATGTAAATAAGTGTACCCATGTCATACAGTGCCCATGGAAGTCAGAAAAGGGTGTCAGATTCCCCTAGAACTGGAGATACAGAAGGTTGTTAGCCACCATGTGGGTGCTGGGAACCAAACCCAGGTCCTCTGCAAGAGCAGCCAGTGCTCTTAATTGCTGAGCCATCTCTCTAGCCCCAGACAACTATTAATTTAAATATAATTTACTTTCATGCCATGAGGGACACTTAGGTATCCCATTATTTCCACAGACATTTGTCGTTTAGTATGTAAATGTTTCAACTCTTGTTAGGGTTAACCTAAGGATCATAGTTTGATTAGCATTCAAAACTATGTTTTTAATTTCTTTGTAATTCTACAATTAATGTGAGAAGTTTTAAACTCTCCTGCTTATGTTACATTTGGATTAGAAAATGCTGGTCTAAACCTTACACTGTTATGTGTTCTGACAACAATGGTGATACAATATTTCCTATTTATTTCGGGGAGAGAGGCACAGAGCATTTGCTTTTCACCAACTGCATCTTTAGTTTAGAGATCTCTACCGGTGAACTGTTCATTTCACTTGCTCAAGGTGAGAAGAGAGAAGAATGTGATGAGAGGCACACAGAGGAACAGGCAGCAGTTAGAGGAACAGGGAGAAGTGGATACTTTTGAGCTTCAGAGAACCCCGCTACTCCTCTCCCTGCCAGGGTCCACACAGCAATCTGATCTTTATGGGAAGATGTGTGCAAAGCTTACAGAAACAGAAATGTGTCTTTCATCATGATATTCTGAGTTCAAGTGCTCATTCTTCTTACTGCCACTCTCCTGAAGTCCTTTTCCAGACTTTTCAACTAACCTCTTTGGGCCTGACCTTTAGAGTCCACCTGGATGGCTCCTAAAGCCTCATCCAGTCTCTGCAGGATAATTCAAGCAGATGTTATCCTAAAGATCAGGTCTGACCTGCAGGAAATAATCATCTTCTGACTCTTCCAGGGTGAATTTTGATGCTTTAGCATAAATAAAACATACCCTCATGGGGTTAAAGGATGGCATCTGGAAGTCAAGTTTTCTCTCATGAAGAGAAAAAAATACCAAGTTTCTCTTTTGACCTCTGGCAATCTTTGCCACTTAGAGAACCTAACTGTCTTTCCCAGGGTTTCTCGGATCACCTGAAGCAGAATATCTTAGGATATCTATTTTAAAAATTGATTTATAAAATGTACAGAATATTAGAATATTGAGAATGGGACTATTTCTAAAAATATAAGCAACTGTGAAGCATATTAAAGTTGAGTGGCCATTTGCATTAACTAACATGTTACAGATTTCGCTTATTCTATTTTCCAAAAACATATTTTCTATTTAATATTTTGCAGCTTGGTTTTCTGAAAAGCTAATTATAATGTAGGATTAATGGCAGAGTCCTTCAGATCTTTATCTTGATAAAAGTGTATTTGTAGTTGTGATGCTCACTGAGGTATACATACAGTTGCTCTAGGGAGCTGCTGAGCCCCATAGTCTCTAAATGCTGACCTTCAGTTTTCTTTTAAATCAATTTCTTATCAGGACACAAGGGGGAGCTCAAGGATCAGAACAGGAAAAACAACAGCTTGCCCTCAAATGATGAGCTTCTCTCCCTCTCCCTCTTTCTTTCTTTCTTTCTTTCTTTCTTTCTTTCTTTCTTTCTTTCTTGTTGTAGGGATGAATAAAGATTTCCTATTAATAGGAAATTAATAGCCAAGTTTCTCAGGCTACTTGTGAAGAAGACTTATTTTGCTTTGGGTGGTGGTGGGAAGCCTTAAAATCTCCAAGGAAAAGAGATGTTAACCAGACACTTGGTCCTGAGATGCCTGTTGATGATCAAGAAATCTCTCCTTGAGTGAGAGCTTGGCAGTCTGTCACATCAGGAATCCTTCTTCTTAGTCAACTAAGCAAAAGTAACTTTAATAGTAATAATGCCAACTGGGTCTCAGTCTTTGTGGTCAGGAAAATTGTCAAAAGACCCTCAGCCCTTGGAAAAATGAAAATGTCTGAATAGAGAGAAAAGGGAAGTATATGTTCTTGTGTCATAGGTGAACTTGAGAGGAAGCAGAAAATTATCTGGGATGCCTACTCATCTGCAAGTAGAATCCTCAACCTGTCTGTGTGACCTGGCAAATGTATGTGGTTTCTGATTCCACAAAATGCCGGGAGGTATGAGGCATTGTAGATGAAAACTTAACAGTGTGATGCCTCTAGAAGATGAAATCTCACAGTTGCAGAAGACTTTTCAGAATTTTTTTCTAATCAAGTTTGCTCCTTGGGCACAGACTAAATTACTTTCACAAGAGATTGATACTATTCCTAAGTAGATCTAAATAGATGAGCCCATAACCTGGCCTCTTGAACTTCAAGTTAGGAGCATAGGTAGATATGGAACTGAGGTCTCCTTTCATTAGCAATAATGTATACTTAAGTATTATTTCTGAAAATGATGCTTTCAAAAAGAAATTTGAGTTAAAAAGATTATGTAAACTCCTTGTTAAAAGCTGGAAGAGGGAACCATTTTACTCTGATAATAGGTTTCTTGTAATGTCTGTGAGATCCTTGAGTTAAACTTACTTGCTTCATCTAGGAGGAAGCATTGAGGCCCAGAGATTGTATAGCTATCAAGCACCACAGTAAGGATGAAATGATCTTCTGATGCCTTTTGTTCTTCCATGGCATCATGCCTTTTCATTTTGGCATTTCTTGCTATCCTCCTGCAATTCCTCATGAGCAAACATTTGCCAAGAAGCACATTAGGCAAAGAGGCAAGCAGAACATTTATGCCAGGTAACAGCTCAGCAGATCTACAAGTTGCTGGTACGTTCTCTTAACTGAGTTGTCTTTCCTCAAATACTCATAATATTATGAGTTCAAGTAAAGGCATCATCTTCATCTCTCACTCTTTCTTGCCTCCCAGTTTATGAATATGTTTAGTTTCATAGACTGTTTATCAGTCAGTCTAAAATTGTTTGTTAAAACCTCTTTAAAAATCCAAATTCATTTCATTCATTCACCACTGTGGCCTCTGAGGATATTGTGTCGCACAAAAGGGATGATTCCCAGTTCTATCCTGATAATATTCAAGGGTTGAATACTCCAAGGGTTTATACTACAGGCTCAAATGCAGTCTTTATATCAAAATTATCAGGTTTATTGGCCTCTAATGCAGTATTTGGTTGAGACATTGGAGAAGAACTATTAATGCTGAAAAGTCTATTCATTTTAAATTAAGAGCTAGAACAAAACTAAATGGGTTCCTTATCTTATTCCTCTGAACCTTCACAGCCAGATAATAGATATCTAAATCTCTGTAAGAGTAATTAAATGAGTAAGAGAACTCAAACGCTTAAGACCAAAAACATTCTTAGAACAAAAATGTATACAGGCATGTAAAAACTTTATGAACATTCATGAAAACAGCTGAAAATCACTATGATCAAGAAATGGAAAATCTTTAGTATAGAATGGCTCAAATTGCACAATTTGGACATAAATGAGTAATCTAAAGCTAATGGGATTACATCACATAACAAAGTTTTAAGATCAATTTTATTTTTAAAAATATTTTATTATTTTTATTTTATGTGTATGAGTATATTGCCTGCATGTATGTGAGTGCACCTGTGTCGTGCAATGCCATGGAGGTCAGAAGATGGTGTTGGATTCCCCTGGAACTAGAGTTAAGGGATGGTTCATAGCCACCATGTGGGTGCTGGGACTCGAACCCGGGTCCTCTGCAAGAGCAGTCAGTGCTCCCAATTGCTGAGCCATCTCTCCAGCCCCTTAAGATCAATTTTGAAATAGGGGTAAAAAAAAACTGATTCTTTTTCTCACAGAAAAAAATAAAATGTATAGATAAAAGGACAGGGGAGTGAGTTGAGTTTTTCCAGATCCTCATCAGATACTGACTTTTGATAATTAACCTAAGATGCACTCTTTGGAAATGGGAGTACTTGCAAGATGTTGATATGCTTTTCTATCCAGGGATCTAAAAACTGTGATTAAAAAATTCAACTTAATTGACTAAGTCTGGCAGTTTGTGTTCCTCAAGCCCATATGCCAAAGCACCATCACAATGCCAAAGCCAAACTGAGGGTATTAGCAAGCAGTGGCTTTGAGAGGTGATTAGGTCATGGTGCTTTAACAATATGTGTGAGATTAGTGTTCTTGTAAAGGTGCCCCAAAGAGCTAGCTAGTCCCTTTGCCAGTAAGGATACACGCCCAAATAGCACCATTTATGAAACAGAGCAGGCAAGCCCTCACTTAACACCTAAGCCCTGGCCCCTTGATTTGGCCTTCCCAGTCTCTATAAATGTAAGAAATAAATTTTCATTATATTCAAGTTAGTGAGTTTTGCTATAGTAGATTAAATAGTCTTAAGACATAGTCATAGAGATTCATACCTTTCCAAACAAAATTGATGTTTTATGGATCCAACACAAGAGGACCTTCTGCCAATGACCAAGCATCCTCAGCAGAGAAAGGCTGTTTCCAGAGAGCCACAGCTGAGGGGAGTCAGCAGCAGCAGGTGGAATGACAGTCCGAACACCTTGACATGGAGGAGTCCATGAAACCCACAGTAAATCCCCATTAAAAGCATCTCAACAATGATACCAGTGCCCTGGCCCCACATGATAAATGTTCGAGGACAAGACAGTATCTTTTCCTCTAGCTTCCTGAAACTAATTCGAGAAAAGTCAGAAAGATACTGATGATATAGATAATTTGGATGCTGAATGAAGTTTTGGTGAAACAAATGTACACTGGCTTACAAACCATGCTACAATTAGTAATGGATTATTTAGTCATCAGAAAAGATTCTGATCCCTGAATGCATATTGATCAAGTAAATCTATTTTAGGAAAGATGATTCACTTGAAAGATGATACTGGTAACTCATTGATCTGTTTAATTATTCCCCAAGAGATGTATCCCATTTTAAAACTGAATACCCAAGTTCCTAAGCACAGATCCCCTTGAATTCCTGCATACCACCAGCATCATCCCAACTCATAGGCAACATCAAACACCAAGGAAGTAAACTATAAAGTCTGTCCCTTCTTCATTAAAAAATCCAAATCGAGATCCATCTGATTGTCTTTGGAGTTGGTCTTTTATTCATCTAGAATTGACAGCCCACCTGGCAATTCTGTAGAAGTCTAGCCCTGTGTGTCCCAGCTGCTCACCAACTTTCACAGTCTTATCATTTGTGCACTGATTCTGTGTTGATCAAATAACCCAGGGGGTATGAAAGAAGTACAGCTTGTGGCACCTGCTTTCCAGCTGGAAGGAGGTAGGTGCGGATGGTGGCACAGGTAATCAAAGGGAAAAGAATTTCAGGTATTTGGCAGTAAAGTGCTCATCTATTTTTCTGTTTGTTTTTTTTATTCTCTTTGTAAAATAAAGTGTTTTTTTCTTGTACTTTTTTTTCTATTTTCATTCTATAAATGAAGAGCTATTCCATAAATAAGAGCTATTGAAATTATTACTATTTCATATCTATGAGTTGTAGAAATTCATAGCATACTTTTTTCAAACACAATTTATCCAAGATATGATGATATTTTATGGATCTAACACAAGAAGACCATCTGTCTATGACCAGGCATCTTCAGCAGAGATAGGTTGTTTATGGAAAACCAAAGCCGAGGGAGTCATCAGCCCCAAGTCACATGACAGTCTGAGTACCAAGACATGTTTTGCTTTATCCAAACTCTGAAATTCAAGTTTATAATAAAGAATCAAGATTGGATGCCTCAAATAGTAAAACATGGGGTAAAAGAATTAAGAAATCAGTTCTGAACGACATTTAACCAAAGAGTATTTTTTTTAAAAAGTGAGGTTTACCGAGGATAGGCATTTTAGTGTTTTGATGCTTAATGATAAACTTATAAACTTCACCAGTGTCTTGATTTTTTATTTTCATTTTTTGCTGCTGTTTCTGTACTGCCAATTCCCTAGAACGTAACCCTTGTTAATGGTCCTCTGTATTTTTGTAGTGCTTTAAACGTCCCACAATTGTTGTCTCAGTTTATTCATTCTACCTAGTGAAGAAGTAGAGCAGAGCTTCAAATTGGAAAGGTTGAAAGCATGAGGCAGAGGGAGGAGGAGTCGAGTCATTTATGGAAGTCATTTTAAGTCCAGTTAGAATTACAACCTG
>NW_008358866.1:2458081-2503375 GCF_000622305.1 Nannospalax galili | reverse complement strand
TTTTTTTTTTTTTTTCGGGGGGTGGGGGTGGGTGGGTTATGTTTTTTCAAACTTTAACAGATTTTTTTCTTCCTTTCAGCCCAAGATAAGCATCTCCCAACCTCACCCCTTTTTAGAAAGAGAAAGTAGAAAATAACTTGAGGAATGATTTGAGCTGTAGGATATATTAGTAATTTTTACTAAATGATCAGAAAATATAATTACTTTTAATATTGAAAATCATTGTTATACACATGACAATTGTGTATCTGAAGAATTTCTTGACTTAGCTATTCAATTTTTTAAGAAGAACAATTTTGATTTATTTTTATTGACCCACAAGAGGTGAAGTAGGGATGGTATTTTATGTGACTGGTTCTCGGCTGTTGTATTTATTTTTCTTTATAAAGCCTTTCTTTATTTCTTAGTCTGGATATATTTTTTCTCTATTTTTATAAGCATCAATTAAGGCAGATAATGGTTAAGATTTTCTTCTCTAAAGAGTCATTACTTACCGTTGTTTGTAAGCTGGGATGAAAAATATTGGTCCTCTGTTATATCATAATATAAGGAAGATTGTTTTATTTATATCTGACCCACGTCTAAGTCTGTAGCACAAGACACTGGAAAGACAGGCATGTAAATACAAGGACAACTCAGGTATATAGACTTATTATAGTGTTCCCATATTAGGATGTCTTAGAATGTAGTTAGCTAAGTAAGAATATGAAATTTTGCTGGTATGCTGAATGGTATAGTTTTGGTCTATGTATAGATGTGAGTTTTTGAGTGTCATAGAGCCTTTCTAGGCTCTTGGTGAACTTAACTCAGGGAACGAGAATGGCATAAAATTCTTGGTCACCAATGTCACTCTGAGTCACTAGCTTCTGAGTTTCTTGTTACACCCAATAAGAATAAGGAAATGGGGGTAAGGAGTTGGCAGAGTGAGCATAGATTTATTAAGGAGAAATTAGAAAAACTCCTTAGGGCATAGGAGGGGCTCTAAGAGAGGAATACTGCTATGCTTCCCTGCCTGTGGGCTTTTATGCATCTTATGGATAGAATTGGATGCTTAGGTAATCTGTACTGGGACTAGTCATTTTGAGCATATCATGGGCTGAGCCAGTGGAATACACATATATTACTCATGCTCCATCAGCTTAGCCACCCAACCAGAGGGTTACATACCCATTGATGGGAGGGGTCATGCCTGCTGTGTGACTAACTCACTATCCACCACAGGCCCTGCCCTTGCTGCCTCATGGGAGCTATCTTCTGTATTAAAATATCATTTATAGTTCAAAAAGGGGGAGAAGATGGTAGAGTGGGGACAAACACTACTCCCTTATGTACCTACAAGTCTGAAGGGAAACATCTGTTTCCTGTCTTCAAAGAGAGGTGAGAAGCTGGGATGGGATTGGAGGGAGGATCACAGTAAACAGCAGATGGAAAAACTAGATAAACACAGAAATGTTGATTGTAGAGTTTAAAAGAAGCAACAAACTCCATCCAAGAGTTCTGGGAAAACATGAATGAAACAGAAGAATTCCATCTCCCTGACTCTAGGTCTGTAAACAAGAGGAAAACCTTCAGAATAAAGACAGAAAAAATTTTGGGTGCCAGAGTCACAAGCTGTGTGAAGCAGACACTGGGAAGCCACTAAATACCCCTGTCCTTCATCACTACCTAGTATGGGGCAAGGAGGAAGCAGATCTCACTGCCAGAAGAGTAGAAAACTGCATAACTACATCTCTAATTTCTAAAGCCACTTCTCTCCTCCACACACTAAGAGCAGGTGTCCCAGAGAGCCATAGAACCACATACATGCTGACCTGAACTCAGACTCAGTGTAGCATGCACACTGAGGCTGATTGTGGATACTGACAGACAGACAACCCAGCTGCAAAATTGAATACAAACATGGATTGGCCATATCAGAGCCTTGGACACTGAAATCTGGGGAAAGTGAAACCACACAGAGCATACAAAGACAGGTGATAGTCAGGGTGGAATTTACTCTGAAGCAACTATCCTTGCTGAGAATTGGGAATTCAACTATACAGGCAACTTACTTGAACTCCACTGAGACACTGCATACTAACCCATCTGGTCAAACAGGTTTGAACTGGAGGATCAGGTAGGTAGCTCTCACAGAAGTAGAATTAAATCCATGGGGCAACTCTAGGAGGGGAAGTATATTGACTGATGCTATAAGCAAGAAGGAGATATTGTCCAATGCTATAATATTTTAAAATTTTATTTCATTATCTTTTAATTTTTCAAAAACTTCACTCAAACAAATATTTGTTTTTAGCCTGTATATTGCTAAATTGTTCTGGTTTTGCACTTACTGTATTGTATTCTTTCTACTATTTCTTAAATCTCTACTTTCCCTATCATTTCCACTTCATTTGCTCTTTTTCCTTTCACCCTATTCCCTCCTCTATATACTTCTTTAATATAATTTTCTATAGCTTTAATAATCTTTAAACTCTACTTAATAAAATTTCAATTCCCTTCTATCTACTTTTCCCTCTCTTTTTTCCTCTGTTGGTCTCATACTGATTCCTAGCCTTAGGCCTCCTATTTTCTTTCCATTCCTAACCTTAGTAACTAGTATTTTAGTACACCCAATACTTTCCTTATATTTCTTACCCTGAAAGTTATTGGAACTGAAGGGGTGATGGTTTTTGAGTGACCATTACTGTGTGTTCATAGCAGCCCTACCCATCAGCTGTGGCTGTTTCTGCAGTTAGTATTCTACTCTCAGAGTGGTGCTAGAGATTATGCCTGGTTCTCTGAGCATGTGAGCCAAGGGTTTAGCTACTAGCTACACCCCAGTCCAGATGGGAGGAATGACGCCTAAACCCTAATATAGTTTAGTCCCATTTCAGCATTGAAAGAAAAACATCCAACCAATGACCTAATCCTATATGTGCAAGCTCCAGTACAGAAACAGAAGAAATATAAAAAACCAATGCCGTGCAACTCCTCCAAAAATTAAGAAATCCACAGAAATGAATTCCTATGAGAATGAACTAGATGAAGTTCCTCCCAAATTCAAAAAAAAATATTATGAGTTTCCTTAACTAAATCAAAGGGAACATACACCTCAAAATGATGAAGGCTATATCAAACGAGCCCATAGCCAGCATATTGGAGAAAAAGTCAAAGCATTTACATTAAAAAGGACTGAGAGAAGGCTTCTGCCTTCTCTGCTCTTATTCCATATAGCACTTGAAATCTTAGCCAAAGTCATAACACGAGAAAAAGAAATACAGATTAGAAAAGGTCAAATTATCTATATTTGCATATGGCATGACCTTATTCATGAGTCCTTATATTTTCCACCAGAAAACTCCTAGAATAGATAAATACTTAAAGTAATAGGATACAAAAAAAAACATGCAAAAACCAGTAGCCTTCCTATATACCACAAATATGTTGAGAAAGAAATCAGGAAAATATTCCCATTCATACCACCTTAAAAAAAAATCTTGGTATAAGCACAATCAAATAAATGATAGGCCTCTACAGTGAAAACTTTAAGACTCTGAAGAAAGAAATTGAAGAAGACCCTAGAAGACAGAAGGTCTTCCTATGCTTATGGATAAGCAGAATTAGTATTTTGAAAGTAGCTATATTATTGGAAGCAATCTACAGATTTAATGCAATTACAATAGTGTTCATCACAAAACTAGAACAAGCAATACTGAAATTCACTTGGAAACATAAAAATTTCTAAAATCCAAAGCAATCCTTAGCAAAAAGAACAATCCTGATGGAATCACCATACATGACTTCAAGTTGTTCTACAGATCTCCAGTGACAGAAATAGCAATATATTGTCACAAAACAGACTTATAGATCAATGGAATCGAGCACTCAGAAATAATCTCATAGCTACAGTCACTTGAGTTTTTACTGCAGTGCTAAAAACATGTTCGAGAAAATGACCTCTTCAACAATTGGTGCTGGGAGAGCTGGATATCTACATGTAGAAGAATGAAACTAGATTTCTGTCTCCTAACTTGCAGCAAAATTAGTCAAAAATGCATTAGAGACCTTAGTGTAAGATTTATGTATTAGTTACTTTGTTTCTGTGATAAAACATCATGACCAAAAGTGGCTTATGCAAGAAAGAATTTATTTTGACTTATGGATTCAGAGAGGGAGTCCATAATGGTAGAGAAGCATGGCAGCAAGTGGCAGTCATAGTGACAGAGCAGGAAGCTAAATGTTCACACCTCCAACAGGAAATAGGAAGCAGAGAGTGAACTGGAAGAGGGACTGGGCTATATACCTTCAAAACCTGCCCTCAGTGATACGTGTACTCCAGCAAGGTGGTGTCTTCCCATAACTTCCCCAAACAGAGCCACCAACTGGGAACCAAGTGTTCAAAATACTTGAGTCTATGGATGCTATTGCTTTTATTTTTTTTAAATAAATCTAAAAAAATATTTATTATTTTTATTTTATGTGTATAAGTGTATTGCCTGCATGTATGTGTGCCCTTGTCATGCCATGGAGATCAGAAGGCTTCGGATTCCCCTGAAACTGGAGTTAAGGAGGGTTCATAGCTGCCATGTGGGTGCTGGGAATCGAACCCAGGTCCTCTGCAAGAGCAGTCAAGTGCTCTTAACCTCTGAGCCATCTCTCCAGCCCCTAAAATAAAAAAAAAATTTAATTGAATTTTGTGTATTTCAAATAGAGCATCTTAATTATCTTTATACACCCTTCCCTATTGGCTCCCTCCCATAGCACCCCACCCCCCAATGGAATTCATGCATTCTGTCATTTGTGTTAAGGCCTATTGTGTCGTTAGTGTCCCCAGACATTCCTCAGTGCAATTTCATCCACTGAGGTCTAGTCAGCCTATCTAGAGTTCCTCCCTTTAAGGAGATCAGGTCTTACCCAGCATTAAACAGCTGCCAATAATTCTTTGGCTAAGGTTGAAGTCTGCTGCCTGTTTTCACAGTTCTGTGCTGGATTTTTATCTGCTTGAGTTTTCATGAGTCTTGTGCATGCTGACACCATTGCTGTAGATATTTCTCATTCAAACCACCACACCTTATAATTCTGAAATTGTTCAGAAAACGGTACTTCAAGATATAGGAGTAGCTAAGGACTTTCTGAAAGGACTCCAGCACCTAGGAAATAAAGCCAAGAACTGAGTAATAGTATTGAATTTAATTTAAAAACTTCTTTATAACAAAAGAAAGTTAATTGAGTGGAGGCAGCCCACAGAATTGGGAAAAATCTTTCCTAACTATATATCTGACAGAGGATTAATGCCTAGACTATATAAAGAACTCAAAACCTAAATAAGTAAATGAACAATCCAATCAGTATGAGCTAATGAAAGTTTGGCATGGTGACATGTATTTATAATTATAGCTCTGGGGAGGTTGAGACAAATAGATCCCTAGCATTTGCTAAACAGCCAGCCTGGTCTACTTGGTGAGCTCAAAACCAGTGAGAGACCCTGTATCAAAAGAGATAGGTAGTGCCTGAGGAAAAACACCTGAGGTTGTCCTGTGATCTCCATATACATGCACACATGTATACATGGACCTGCACATGCATGTGCAGTTATATGCACAACACAATAGGTAAGTTAGCTAATGAATTTAAATCCATCACTATGTACAGTGACTATATACCATAACATTTTATATTAAAGATATTTAAGCAGTGGCATATGTTTTGATTCTCATTGTATTTTGTCTTTTTATTATTTTTATTTTGATATGTATGAGTATTTTGCCTGCAGGGATGCAATGCCCTGCAGAGGCCAGAAACAGGTGTTGGATCTCCTGGAACTGGAGTTACAGACTGTTTTTAGCCACCACATGGGTGCTGGAAATCGAAACAGTGTTCTTAACCACTGAGCCATCTCTCCAGCCCCTGTGTTGTGTCTTTTTGCTAATAGAAGTTCCCTCCGGAGACCCACACTCAGTATCAGTCACAGTCTGAAGACACTTGCAGAGAAAACCTCTAATTACATGGCTTGGCTTCCTGGTGCCAGAAGTACAATAGACAAATTAAGAGAGTATTCCCTAGCCTTAACAAATTTATGAACAAAATAGCTTTTCTCATAACCTTTCTACATATTTTCTGGCTCAATCAGGGCAATGTCCAAGTTAATTTAGAGCCGCACAGTGTTTATCCCTCAATGAAAGAGGCAAGTTGATGGAATGGGCTCACCCCAGAGAAAGCAGCGGTACATAAATTCTCCACTCAGGCTCAGCCAATGGTGGGCTCTATGCAATCTACCCTTCATCTGTCCTGTCCATCATCGGTATCATCACCTCTTGAAGTCATCATCAGGCCAGAGAAACCCAGGATTGCAGAATCATTGGTGCACAGAGTGGTGTGTTGACTCAATTGTGGGTTGGTTGGGTCACTTCAGACTTTTTCATGGTTGTGTTTTTCTCAAGCTCTAAGAGACCTCTGGTCCCTGGGCCACTATCTCCTAAAAGCATCTTCATGGGGTATGTTATCTTTTAACAAAAACTGCAACTCCCTTGGAACTGAGGCTTTGCTCATCTAGTTGCTGCTAGTACTCACTGCTTTGTCCTGGAAATTCTAGCAACAATGAATCACATGTGATTTCCTACTAGTTCAGTGTATAGTTTCATTTCTTTGGCAGAATTGCTTTGCTTTTTTGTTCTTTTCTGACTTTCCCCTACTGAATATCCTAGACTCAGCTTAAATATCACTTCTTCCAAGAAGTGATATTTTTTCCATTGCCTCTGTCTCTTAAAAAGAAAATTGCTTGGGGCTAGTGAGTAAAGATGCTTGCTGCCAAGCCTGATGACTGGAGTTCTACCCCAAGACCCATGTGGTGGAGAGAACAGATCCCTGCAAGTTATCCTCTGACCTTTGCACACATGCTGTGGCACATTTGTGAATGCGCGCGCGTGCACACACACACACACACACACACACGCACACAAAATGTAATAAAAATTAAGACAGCATTATAGAGACACAATTCCATACATATACTCTATCCATTTGCATGCCATTCAGTGATTTTCATATTATTTGTAGAAACATCCAGCCAGTGCCACAGTCAGTTTTAGAACATTTTCATCATCCACAAAAGAATCTCTGAACCCCTTAGGCCTTATCTTCCTGTATGCTAGCACTCTTTCCAGCCCTAAGGAACTAATGATCTACTCTCTGTCCCTCAAGTTTTCCCTGTTCTGGACTTTCACATGGATAGTATCAAATATAGGATTTTTTTTTTACTACTTTTTCCCTTAGGACAATATTTTCAAGGTTCATCTGAATTATGGCATATATCATTACTGCACTCCTTTTTATGGTCAAGTAATGTTCAGTTGCACAGTGCCTTGCACTTACTCATCTACACATTTGGGCTGTTTCCATCTTTGGTCTTCATGAATAATGTTGCTGTGGACATTCACTTCCAAGTTTTGTGTGGCGCACAGTTCCATTTCTCTTGGGTTTGTACCTATGAGCAGACTTGACTGGTCATATGGTATGTCCATGGTTAATTGTTTAAGGACATGCTAGCCTTCTGCAAAGTATCTGGACCATTCACATTCTAGTCTGCAATGTATGAGGGTTTCATTTCCTCCCCATCCTCACAACACTGGGTGTTGTTTGTTTTATTCCAGCCACCCAGAGTGATAACAGTGTGAAGAGATGTCCCTCTGTGGTTTCATCTCCTTTAGGATTTCTCTTTTCATGTATATTTCCTCGCATCAAGACAACACTCCTTGGAATGTAGACACTGAAATGTTGATTGGGGTAGATTGAATAGATTAAAACAGCTGTTGTTTCTTTAAAATTCTAGCAAGTGTCCAGCTGGCACCTGTGATGGCTGTGCATTCTACTTTCTGTGGGAGAGTGCTGAAGCTTGCCCTCTGTGCACAGAGCATGACTTCCATGAGATAGAGGGAGCCTGCAAGAGAGGACTTCAGGTAAGGCTAGCCATGCAGGTGTTCTCTACTGATGTCAACTTCTGATACTCTGCATGTCAGTGAACAAAGGTATATTTATTTGAATGTTAAAGCTTCATGAGTGAATAAAAATAATTACTGCAAAAATACTTCCATGTTTGAGGTTGCATGGGTGGCACCATTTGCTGTAAGTTCATATAAGCAAGTTCCCAGAAGCCTGGAAGACTCTTTTCTTGTGGTCCTGCACCACTCCTGGCTCTTACAATCTTTCTGCCCCCTCTTCTGCAATGGCCCCTGAGGTCTAATATAGGAGTCCTATCCAGGAATAAGCACTCTATACTTTGACTAGTTGTAGTCTGTGTTAATGGCACTCAGTTATATGAGGAAACCTCACTGGTGAGTTTCGAGAAATGCATTTGTATTCTCTCTACCCCTCTATTTCACTAGGTTCCATGAGCCTTAGATGTAGAGATTCCATTGTAGATATGTCACTAAAAACCTAGCACAGCACTGGGGAAATGGGTAGGAGGCCCCAACCTTAGTTGAGGAACTCTTGGCAGCTGGTGACTGCTGGGTAAGGGAGAGTTGGTATTCTTTAAGAGAGTGATACTAGATAGACTGAACAGGCTCCAGTTGATGAACTTGCACCAAGGGACATCTGGGTACAGAGACTTGATAAGCCTTAACATAATGACAGAGTGCATGAAATCTGCTGGGCAGGCTTGGGGGTGGTGCAGATAGGGGAGATGGGTCTAAACATGATTCGATGTATGAAATGCACAAAAATTCAAATGTCTCAGTAGGTATCTTTAAAATTTTAATCATTTAATTTTTAAGGACTGTTTTAGTCCTATTTCCTGCCCCATCCTTTTCAATTTTCTGCTTTATGTTGACTGGGTATGCACTTCCACTATTCTGTAAATATTTCAAATACAGATGTGTATGGTGTTAAGTTTACACAGTTTAAGTCCTTCACATATATTTGACAGATGCAAAAAGGTCTACACAGCTTGTGATAAAGTGCTTTTATCAAATTGAATTTGAAATCCATGCCAGTTTCTAAGCATGTATTAAGCACTATAGCTACAGTCATGCAGTAGTAAAGATTTGAAGTGATGCTGTGTTATCACTAGAGAAATGTTTTTAAGTTTATCACCAAATTTATCTTAATCCTGTTCAAAAATCTCTCACACGCTGGAAGAATAAATCTTTTAGCTACTGTGTCAGCCGTCTGCTTGTTTTGTCATAATATGTGATTGGTTGATGAGATAAGACTTTCTAGTGAACAGTTTAAAAGTGAACTTTCTCTAAGTTTTGCTTCTCTGACAGTATCTGAGGAGCTTATTGAACAGTTAAACATTCTGGGTTTACATGTATCTTTTTAATTTTTAATTTGTAAGGTCCTTACAACATAGACACTAGACATTAGAGTTTGCCATTTTCAGTTTTATGCAAAATCACTTGAGCCCTTAGAAAATCTTTTTGTTGTTGTTCTTGCCGGAATGCACTTCAAATGCAGTCAGGATTTGCTGGGCAGAGTTTGCATTTTTCGCTGACTTGCACTCACTTAGGCAGCGGGTGAATCTGAACAGGCATCTGCATTTCCCACCTCTCCATTCTTATAAAAATGTGATGCATTTCAAAAATAATTTGTTGATTCTCAGTTTAATTAAAATGGTAACAATTGTCATGGACTAAAATTCATTCACTAGTATCCTCTCCAGTAAAAGAAACACGCTGAGAGATCTTATTTGAAACTTGGTTGAAACTTTTCCTCAAAATAAGTGATTCTCATGCATGTTAGTTCATAACTAATGATAAAAGTATGTTTATGCATGTAAGATATAAAGTTAAACATGGTGTAATCCTTTTATTAGAGTCTTGATAAAATGACCATTATATACCAGAAAATTTAAGGAGGAACTTCACAAAAGATGAAATACCCTGTGTTATTGAATGTCATTAAATTTAATCATCGTGTGATATACTACTGGTCACAATATATATTAGCTGTATAAGGAAGCATGTACTAAACTCTGATTTTCATCTTCGATTTGCCTTATTTAATTGCTTTCTTTTCACAAATGCCTAGCAAGACCAGTGTATTGATTTTTATTGTTCAGTGGTTAATTATAACTTACTGTTTGGAAAACATTGCTTTAGGAATGAACCAACTACTTCTGGAGGATGAGATTGCTTGGTGTGGGTAGTGGTGAGCTGAATAATGCCATCTTTATTTTGGAATATGGAAGAAGAATGTGGTCTGAGTACCTGCCCTTACACAAGCCACTTAAATTGGCCAGCTGTGGGGCACCCCAGGGTCTGTTGCTGATGTCACTCACAGACAGCTTGTCAGATTAATGGGCCTGTCTGGTGGACTGATGAATTCATTCCAATTAGTTGTATTAAGCAGCCTAAACTTGCATTCAAGAATATGGTTAAGAAGTCTGGAATCAAAATTTTAGGAAGGGAGCTCAAAAGATGTGTCAAAGTGGGATGATTTTTTAAATGATTTTTCAGTCTATTTCCCAAGTTTTTAATTTAAATGTTTAACTTTCTGAGAATTTCATGTATGAGTCCTACATTTACATCCTTTCCACTCCTCCCTCACTTCCTCCAACTCCTCCCATCTTCCCCTCTCCACCCCCTTTCAATTTCTCCTTATTGTTCAACTTCTTCAGCATGTAGTGAACCCTTCTGATGTGACAATCCATGTCTTTATTTGATTTGGGCATTTTAATTTATTACTTCTCTATTTCTATAATATTAAATGAATGAAAAATACCCTTCATACCTATGAGTGAAGGATTAGTGAAACTCCTTTCTCTATATGATAAATTGACCCAATAACATATCTAGCTTTTACAATAGAGTCCAAATCACATTTCTCATGTCCTTTATGGTTTCACTTATTTATTTTAAAAGGAAACCTTATATGTATGGAATGAACCCAAATGGTGCATTAAAGGAATTGCTTTGCCTGAGAAAAAGTTGTCGACCTGCGAAACAGTTGACTTTTGGCTAAAAGTGGGAGCTGGTGTTGGGGCCTTCACAGCTGTTTTGTTGGTGGCTCTAACTTGCTATTTCTGGAAAAAGAATCAAAAGTAAGTAACTCCACTGGAATCATCATATGAGAAATGGAGGGTCTGTTTATGGTGTGAAAATTTTAGGCCTAAATATATCTAACAAGAAATTTCTTCTGGTGAAGGAGTTATAGCAAAGCCTTTGAGAAAGTAAGTAGAAAAATGATCATTTTGGTAACTGAAAGTGAATAGAACATTAATGACCACTGAATTAGCCATCTGTTGTGACTTTTTAAAAGTCTCCAAATAGATCAGAAATGAGCAGAGCTGTGACAGGAAGGTAGTCCGTTTTCTTGGGGGTTTGCTTTTCTTTCTATTACATCATCTGTCTTCTTGTAGGAGGATATGTGCAAAGAAACAGACTAAGCATATAGGCAAATACCACCTTTATTTACACCAAGTCTCCAAGGATCTGGGACTGAATATTGAGTCATCCCTGAATGTATATTGATTTGTTAGATGGTTTAAATCTTTTATGATGATTTTATAGCTCATTGGAGCTGTTGAGGAATCTGTGTTCTAATATCTAAGAACAATTATAATCTCTGAACTAGTAAGTAAGTAACGTACAAAGGCATGAATGAAGTAGACATACAGTAAAAAGATAATCACCTGTGATATCGTCATCTTTATGATCAAAACTTTAGAAAATGTGAAAGTGAATTAGCTCCTTCACATTAATAAATTAAGGAAGTGCATTCTGACCTTAAGTTTTTTCTTTGTTTTACAAACATTCTTCATAATTGGACAGTTCAGTCAATATAAAGTAAGTGGTAAAATTAACTATATATAACTTTAAATTCTTTGACATCTGTGAAATATTTTTATGTAGATGATTGATAAACAAAAACAGTTAAAGCTATGGCCACAGGTAAGGGAAATTTATTGGTGGAGAAACTATACAAGACAATTTGAGGAACTGATATACTTATAAGTATGACTTTACTGTTACTAGAAACGGCTACCTTATTAATTAATTAATTCATTCATTCATTCATTTACCACTGCTTAGGCTGGAGTACAAATATTCCAAATTAGTAATGACAACTAACTCAAAAGAATGCGAACTCCCAGCAGCAGATAGCTGTGCTATCATGGAAGGAGAAGACAATGAAGAGGATGTTGTGTATTCCAACAAACAGTCACTTCTTGGAAAACTCAAATCTTTGGCAACGAAGGTGAGAGCCGAATTTTAACCTGGAATTCCTGAGCATTTATTTATTTATACGTTAGGAGCCATTGTGACCGAATGCCGTTAATGTGAGCTCTGCCATGTAACATATTTGTATCTGATTTACCCAACAGAAATACTCTTAGACGTTTATGATATAAATATGGGGGTAATGGCTGAACACTGTATTTTCTAGTTAACAAGTAAAAACTACCTTTTAAAGCTTCCATAAGGAGTTAGATGAGAAATTTTTGTATATGAAGATAATGGAATACTGTGTGACTTTACAACTACTAAAAATTGAATTATCTATGTGTGGTGATATATCAGTAAGTCCCAGTAAAGTGAGAAGTAAACTATGACATTTCTATAATATAAATATTTATATATTATTAGTTACATAATAAGCCATTAATAGTAGCTGCTTTGGGGAATTGGGAACTAATGAGTCTTTGAAGTCAATATTTTAGTAATTCTCATTTCACAAAGATCATGTGTCATTTTATAATTTAAGGAACAAAGTTGGGTTAATAAAACATCTCATATTTATCTATACTTCTGTGTTTATTTTACAATAAGATTATTTTCCACAGAGGAATAAGAGTCACTGAGGAGGGGTTTATGGTACCTTACTGGATGTTATCATGTTATTGACTTTTTAAGGACAACTATATCAAAGACAATGTGAAACCTTAGATATTGTTAGAAAGCTCGTTTCTTTGACATTCTTCATCATTGAGGTAGGAGATAAAAATAAGCAGCTTATCTGCTCAAAATAAAATTAGAATGAACCATAAGGAAGAAAATGCTTTTTAAATGATTTGCAATGGTAAACAAGTGACAACACTGGTATTTGGGCTGGGGAGATGGCTTAGTGGTTAAAGCACTTCCAGTACAAGCATGAGGACAAGAGTTTGGATTCTCAGAACTCACATAAAGGCCAGGTGGGCATGGTGGCTTACTTGTAATTCCAGCCTCAGAAGGTGGAGACAGGATGCCCAGAGCAAGCTGCCTAGCAAGATGAGCCGTATCTGTGAGCTCTGGGTCTGCTAGAGGGAGTCTACCTCCATGAATAGGGTGATAGGGTGGAAGAGCAATCAGGAAGACTTTGGACATCAACCTCAGGCCTTTGCATCCATGCATACACATGTGTACTGACACACACACGTGAACATTCATATATACATATCACATACACATAAGAAAATGGAAAAGGAAAAATCATGGTATTTATACACCACAGTATTTAGCAACTATTTCCTTTTACCCTTCTAATTTATGCACATAAATATAGGAGATCATTTAAAATAAAGCAAATAAGCCATCCTCCCTTTCTAGTAAAATTGTTTTTATTATTTTAGGATGTTTATGGAGTTATGATTGCAGTGGAATTACTAATAGTAATTGTCAAGAATTAAAGTTTTACTTGTAATGCTAATTACTTTTGCCTTTACTTCTTCACATCTCCTATTCACCAGTCAAGGCCCCCCCCCCCCCCAGATAAAAGAGTTATGCAGTTTTGGAGTCTTTTAGATAGACCCACTGAAGAGGTACCCCAGTTGCCTCACCCTGAGTCCCTGTTCAGCATGGAAGAAGCCAGAGTGGTCTGTGTCCCGATTCCCTATTGGCAATTTGGGTAACCTCTTCAGAGGATGGTGTGATAAGAATAGGAGGTAGGAATTGGCTAGGCAGTTAGGATAAAAAGACACCGAAGAAAAGTAGCCAGTTTCTCAGCTAAAAGTCACAATGTCCTTCAGCCTTTTAACAACATATTCTGTTCCAAAGGCCAAAAAATGTCAAAAGTATTTGGGAGCTTTTATTTAAGCCTTAAAAGATTTTAGGGTTACATCTTCAGAGGGGGCAATGTTAGAGTAGCAAAAAGCCCCATAAGAAAATAAAAGAAGAAAGAGTACATGAAGTTATCAGAAAAAAGTGGTGAGGAGATATGGGAGGAGTTGGAGGGGAGGGAGTGGGCATGGATTTGATCAAAACACCTTATATGCATGTATAAATTTCTCAATAAATTATTTTTAAAAAAGAATTAAAGTTTTACCCTACTTTCAGGCTAGCAAGTGAGCCTATCCACAGTTTTATTGTTAGTTTAGAAGACAGAAGACTCATGGTTAGAGATTAAGGACAGTTCAGTATCTACAGAGAACTACTGGACAGAGCAACAGTATTTATACCAGTTTCTGAAGTCTCAGTTCCCACAGTGATATGCAGAGGAAATGATGATGCATGCTTATATTCCAGGAAATAAGACCTAAGCTTTGAGAATGTGAATTATCAGTACGAGGGGCAAGCATACTTGTCCTTACTCATTATTATACCAGACAGAGAACATGCCTGTCCATTGCTTCAGAGGGAGAAACCACTTTCAAATCAAGAAATAAAGGCTGGTCTTTGCTGTAGGAGGAGAAAATATCTTATGTTTGAAGACTGCTTTCTGTTCAAACATTGTTTCTTAAAATATTTTTTATTGTTTGACAGGTTCCATACATTTATATAATGAATTTTAGTTATTTTCATCCCCCTTTCTTTAAAATATTTTACTTTTTATTTTTTGTGCATGAGTGTATTGCCTACTTGCATGTAAGTGCACCTGTGTCATGCAATGCCCAAGGACGTCAGAAGAGGGTGTTGGAGTCCCTGCAACTCTAGTTACAGATGGTTGTTAGCTGCCGTATGGGTGCTGAGAATCAAACCCAGGTCCTCTGTAAGAGCAGACAGGTCTTTTAACTGCTGAGCCATCCTTCCAGCCCCTCTTCCCCCGTTCTTGAAAAGACAGTATGGAACAAAAATGAATCAACATTTTCTTCACAGAATGTGCAGAAAGGCAAGAGATCATAGAGGATTATCTCACAATATCTAAACCTCATTTCTCTGCCATCTTGGCTTCTGATGAATTTTCTTTTCAGTAAATTCTGCTCACCACTTTGGTTAATATGACTGACTGAGACTGGTATAAAATTTGGTCAATCTGCTTCATAACATTTAAATGAAGATGGGGTCAATGGGGTGTCAAGTACCAAGATTAGGGCAGTTTGCATTACCAACCTTAACCATACACTGATCCCCAAATGCCATAAACCATTACTTGAGAACAGGAGGTGGCTTACTCCTTTTCTTTGTGTTGATCTTTCTACTCAGCCGGACACTTTCTACTGGCAGAATGCTATTTCCTCCATAAGATTCAAGTGGAAGAGGGACAAGGAATCTTCAAAACTTAGACACCTAATGTGCTTCCCACTTTTGTCTATGTGGGCCATGATAGGGACATTCAACTCGGTGGCAACTGCCATTTTGATTTAGGATCATGGCAACCCAACAGGACAATCCGGGTACAACAGGACATATTAGTGGCTATACAACTTTTGTTTTGGCCTTCTAGCAGGAATTATAGGGTAACGATGTTGTCTATAATAATATACAATTAGCTGATGTTGACCTGAATGCCCGCAGAGGAAGGGTTATTGATTACTGTATTGGTTTGAATGAAGAATGTTCCCCCTAGACTCAGATATTTGAACGCTTTGTCTCTATTTGTTGACACTGTTTGGGAAGTCACAGAATCTTTGAGAGGTATAGCCTTGCTGGAGGAAGCATGCCACTGGAGGGAGGCTTTACAGTTCATAGCATTGCTCTACTTCCAGTTTGCTGTCTGTTTCATGTTTGTGGTTCAAGACACGAGCTGTCAGCTTCCTGCTCTGGCTGCCTGCTTCCAGGCCTCCCCCACTTTTATGGACGCCTCCTCTGAAACCATAGCCCAAATAAACTCTTCCTTCTATAAGTTACCTTGGTCATGGAGTTTTATCACAGCAACAGAAAAACAGGCAATATAATTACTTAAAGTCAGAGACAAATTTCCTGCCACCTTTGCTAATTGAACAACTGTGCATAGGATAAGTATGACCACCAAGTCAGTAATTTGTACATTTTGGAGTGCTTCTTTCAGTTCTCTAGGGGCTGCATGATCTATTTTGGACATTTACATGATTGAAAATTTGTCAGCCTGTCAATTTGGCTAATGTACAGTTCAAATCACCATGTTTTAAGGAGATAAACAGGTTAATTTCTGATTTCTATATAAGAATTACAGTGTTAGATGTGTATATGGTGTCTCTGGAATAAAATACTAGTTACAGTTGTTGGGGAGCCAAGTGAGACCTAACGTCAGTTAGGGAGCACAAACTGACTCTTTGAAAAGGAGCCTTCTTGATGGCTAATAAACGTTAGGGGTTTCATTCATCCCAAATAATTGTGCCCCTTCTCTTTCTTGACAGAAATCAGTTCAACTTTTTTTGTCTACTCCACAAATGGGATGGTATTTGCTTACCCCACAGACTGGCTGATGGCTATGGGAACAGGGTGTTTGATTAATATTATTCTGGGACAGGGGATGGGACCATCCCCCCATACATATGATAGATTTCTTAGTAAGCTTAAAAGATATGGCCATAAAATTATGTTTGGTGCTTGTGGTAAATGTGGCAGACAAAGAAGTCATTGTAAATATTTGTAAAAATTTGAGAGGGCATTTTTCTTCATAGGATAGTGACAGAATGACTCAGAAAATGATCAGTAGTACCCCTCCTTCATGCTGCTCAGCATCTAAGAGATGTGTTTCCAAGTGCCCAGTCAACTGCCTTCCATCCTTTCCTAGCCAGTGTCCCATCTAAAGCTACATCTTCACCTTATTTCTACTTGTCCTCAGTTGGAACCAGATTTATCCACCAGAGCATTCTAATGCAAGAGGGCTAGGGAGTTTTAAAAAATGTATAGAGACCCAGTGTATGCCCTGCTTTTGCCTCTGTGGGCCACGATAGGGGGCAGAGTAAGCAGTATATACAAGGGATTATTCTCTTGATCTAGGGTCATGACAATACAAGGCAAAATTGCATTTGCAGTTTTGTAATATGCACGTTACCCTATTTCCTGATTGTTATCTATAAAGTCGTAGTTAGTGGCCAAATTGCCTCTCTAAGATGTGTGAGGGAGGTGAAGGAGTTAGTCAGAGGTTTTTCTTTTTCAGTTGGTTTCTGAGAAGTAATTCAGTGTTCAATAATCTCATGTATCTTAATGGTAGGGAGTGTGCCCATTAAATATATCCATTTCAGCCCATTGTTGGGCAAATTTTATGGTTAAAATAGCACACCATGGTCATAAATAGTCCCTAAAGCCATAAACTTGATATAGATTTATTTAAGGGCAGAAATGATGAGGCTAGAATTAGCTTATCAGTGACAAGACACTAGTAGGAGGAAAGAAAATCAAAGAAATCTCTAATTTTTTAGGGGAAAACTGACCAGTTGTTTTCCAGAATCCCACTCCTGGCCTTCTGTGGTAACCTCTGTATAAAAACTATAGGCCATTGTCAGAGTGCTTATCCCTGTATCAAACTTCTGCTCCCAAAGGCTCAGGGATCATCACAGAAGAGGAAGTGGAAAGATTATAAGAGCCAGAGGAGGTGGATGACCATAAAGAAACAGGGCTTTCCAGGCAGCTGGTCAGTTACTCATATGAACTTGCAGCAATGGTGATAGCACGCACAAGTCCCATGTAAGCTCAAGCAGGCAAAAATCCCAGAATAGACATGGGGAAGTGGGTAAAAAACCACAGCCCTACCTGAGGAACTGTTGGAAACTGATGGCTGCTGGGAAAGGGAGAGCCAGTCTCTTTTAAGGGTGTGACTCTTAGTAGATTAACCAGGTTCTAGTGGATAGACGCATACCAAAGGGCATTTGGGGACACAAATTTGACTCTATAGGAATATATATATATATATATACCCTGCCAAAAAATTTAAAAAATTAAACAAAGAAGCAAACAAAAAACAAAAAAAGAAGGCTGCCCATTTGTGATTAAAAAATATATCTAAATATGATCAAAATATACTGTATAAAATTTTCAAAAATTCAATTAAAAAGGAATTAACATTGGCCAGTGGATAGTTCAGCAAGTAAAGGTACTTGCTGCTAAGCCTGAAGACCTGAGTTCTATCCCCAGAACCCACATGGTAGAAGGAAAGAGTCAGCTCCTGAAAGTTGTTCTCTGACCTCCACATGCTTTCTCTCTCTCTCTCTCTCTCTCTCTCTCTCTCTCTCTCACACACACACACACACACACATGCACACATATAAAATATTATTTGTTTTGTGCCAAAAATCTATAATGGTGGGAGTGGTGAGGGATCAGTGCAGCCTTTGAGGCTTATGGAGAGACTTTATCAGAAGCTTGATTCTATTTGGTCTTTTCATAAGATGTGTCCTTACTGTGGGCATTTCTCTGAGTGACATAAATGATTTGGTCAGAAGCTAAGATTTATTTCTAGAGTTTGTGGTCCCAAGAAGAATGACTGTATTAAGCCAATCTCGTTTTCTAAGTGTCAGTCAAAACAGATCATTTGCACTAGCTCATGAGTCAGTGAAAAGAACTGAAAATTTATCAAGGAGGTATTGTATGGAGCTACGAGAATGGCTTTGCAATCTGTCTGTTAAGCTGATGAGCAAGCTTGTCAGTTTTCAGTGATGCACACCCGAATCTGAGAATGAACACGAGCAGCCAGTGACACCACTGGGTTTCAGCTCAACTAAACCAACAGTAAACAAGGCCCTGGCATATAGTAAAATCTCAGTGAATCAAGGGCCCCGTGACCTTGTGGATTTCTTTTGCACTGTAAAGTATAAATTTCCCCTAGAGAGTACACTGCTGTATTTTCATTTGAGGTTCAGGCCAGGCCAGCTACATTCTTGAATACATGCCATTTATATTTGAAAAGGAAGGCTTATTGCTTGTTCCCATTGAACCACAGTAAATGGGACTTTCAAATTGTCTAGTTATAAGGTCAACATAAGAATGATACTCAGTTTTGAGAAGGGCGCATTAACAAGCTAATAGCAGATTTTTAAAGGGCACTATCTGGCAGGTATGTCAAGAGGTGGTGCTGGTGATATGTCTAAAAGCCCCAAAAGATGTATCTGGAGTGAAGCTCTCTCTTTCTTCCAGAATTTTTAATTGTCAAAGTCATTTGCTATAGAGAATTCTACCTCAAAGTTTTTATCAGGATTGTAATACCACAGAAGTAGAGAGTGTGCCCTTTTTAACATAGGATGTTTGTTTGGCTCTAATTCAAAGGATCCTGCTTATTAGTTTACTGACATAAAAGAGCAAGTGGAATACTCCTGTGAGGTCAGTCCTGACAGTAGAAGCAAAGAGTCAAGTCAGGAGCTAGGCTGTTTTCCCTTGACTGCTACATAGATTTAGTATTACAAAGTGTAGTCGCAGAAATTTTACTTATCAGGTCTCTGAATTTTATTGGGGTTTATCAGATAACTTTCCCAGTGAGAACACTGAGAGGCTGTCACTTGGGTGTCATAAGATACAGGAGCTATGTGAAACCCTAGCTCACCCACTTGTTGCAAATGTCAGAGGTTAGGAACTCCTGGGGTAGCCTGTAGCCCTTCTTTACATGTGCTTGCTCCTGATGGGAAATCTTGCCTAGAGCTTATTACTTGAGGGAAGTACAAGCATATAATATGTAATCCTCCTGTGTTTTCAGATGTTGAAACACTACCAGTGTCTTGAATGCATACATACATCCTTTCACACCATCTTATTTTCCCTTCTCTGCTCTAAACCTTGCTCACATCCTCTCACAGATTCAGGAAGGATAGTGACTTGGGTGCCTGCAACCAGCAGAGTCGTGTTTGAGACTGTCCCTGCGAGGTTCCCTAGCAGACTCCAGTGGGTGTTTATGGGCTTCAGTTCCTCTTGGTGACAGGACAATCTTTTTACTCTTTTTACTTTGAGGATCTAATTCAGGTCCGTGTGTTTTCAAGGCAAGCGCTTTACCAGCTGAACTATCTCCTTGACTCCTGTCATCTTAATAGGATCTACAGTTGGTTTATGTGATTGTTAATCTTTTCAACTTGCTTGTCTTGACAAAAGCCTAGGAGATTAGTTAAAAAACAAACAAACAAACAAAAAAACACCTCTGCGTATTTCTGTGAGAGTATTTCCAGAGATGTTTGGATTCCTCACTTAGGAATGGGATCAATCACTTGATGGAATTTGAGTATGAGGGCATCGTTAGGAGGTGGGACTTTGCTAGAGGAAATGGGCCACTGGTGGGTGTGTCCTTGGGGGCTTTCTCTTTCCACCCCTTCTCTGCTTTCTGTCTGCTGGGATGTGAACTACTCCAGTATGCCTTCTCCATATGATGAACTAATCCCTTTGAAACTATGAACCAAAATAATTCTTTGCCTTCTTATTTCTCTTATTTGGTCACAGTAGTATAAAAATACCTGACACAGCTTGGTTACTCTACAATGTTTTGGGAGCTAAGATGGTCAAACTGTTGCAATTCTTAACATTCACTGAGTACTGTCATATCATCTCCAAAGTGAACCAGCCAAAATTCTAATAATTCACCAGATTTCATCCCATAAGTGCTTTCCACTTATCCCTTTTAGTGCTGATTGTAGATGCTAGTCTCTGTAATTGTTATCTGAAAGCAGATGAATCCTTCTTTTCCTACCAGGATGAAGTTTGATACTATGTACTTCAGTGGTCACACCTGAAACTGGTTGCCTGACTAATGAGGAAGGCTTCCTGCTCAGAGGAGGATTAACACCATCCAAAGCACTGTTCAGCAGCTGGGCCTGTGAACTCTTTAGTATACGTCCCACTATGTCTGTAACCACCTCCCAGATCCTCTTCATTATCAGGCAGTTAAATGGAGGCCCCCTTATTCTTTGATGACTGAGCTTGGTCCACAAATCTGCTGCCAGTTTCATGGAATCTTGGGAATTATTTTTCTGTCAATTCATGTTAATCAGCATGTGAAAATGTTCTCCTTCCTTACCAGGAGACAAAGTACAGTTTATTGTTCACAGCAATAGCAGTTAAAGTATCAGCATTTTGTTTATTCATGCAGAGTAAAAAGGACTAGGTGATACCTGCATACACATTGCACTCACTGTGTTGTGGAAGGGGAACCATGGATTGGGGAACTCAAGTCTTTACGATAGCATGTTTCTGCTTTCCTGCAGTGGGGAGGCATTGTCATGAGCTTTGCACCTTAAGCAGTCTTCTCCTTTGTTTTGGAAAAAGATAATATCTCTATTATCCAAAGATTTGAGTTGCATTAACATTTTGAGGTTATTTAGAATGAAGGATAATCAGCATCTTGTCATAGGACGTGTAGAAGCAAAAGAGAATAACCTCCCATCAGTACCTCAGCTTTCTCTTGACTTGTTTGATTCCCTGCTTGTAAGGACATTGTCTTCCAGTGAATGGGGCAAGTAGATGTCAGGGAAATTTTTAAGAAAAAGTGATGCCTAAGCCATAGCTTAAAGAAGAAGTGGGATTGTTCAAAAGGAGTGTAGGTTAAACTATTGCAAAGACTTTTGGTTCCTCACATTCCATTTCTTTCTATGTTGTTAGCTAGAGACAGCAGTGAAAACTGGAAAAAGGCTCTTGGGGAAAAAAAGGAGGATAAGTTCTCCCACATGGGAAAGTTAAGTTACACTTTGAATATAATAATTTCAGTCAGTGTGATAATCTTTTATTCCACTTAAAAATTTATTTTTAATTATTAAGTCAGCAAACAAAGTAATGTGATTCATTCTGACATATTTATACATGTCATACTTTTTTTCTCATTTGCCCCCTCTTCTGCTACCCTCCCCCATCCCTCTACCCCCCTTGCTTGCCCCTTCCCCCATCAAATACTCCTCCCCCACCCCTATTTTCATGTCATACCTATATTCTATTACCCCGTCTCTTCCCCTTCCCCTCAGAGACTAATCCCTCCCCCCTCATGGGCCTCTTTCTAATTTCCTACCCACCCCCTACCAGATACACACATACAAGAGAAAACATGCAGTATTTTTCTTTCTTACACTGGCTTATTTCATTTAACATAATGATTTACAGTTTCATCCATTTTATTCTGCAAATGTCATGATTTTTCTTTTCTTTATAAAAATCCACATATATATGCTGAATAAAATTCATATATATATATTTCTTTATCCATTCATCTATTTATGGACATCTAGGCTGCTTCCAGTTCTGACCCAGTGTGACTAATGCAGCAATAAACATGGGTGTGCTCGTGTCTCTACAGTAGTATTTAGCGTCTTTTGGATGGATATATAGCCAGGAGTGGTATACTTGGGTCACATAGTGGTTCTATTTTTCAGTTTTTGAGAGTTCTCCATATTGATTTTCATGGGGGCTGTACCAGTTCACATTCTTACCAGAAGTATATAAGGGTTCTTCTCTCCTTCACATCTTTGCCAGAATTTGTTACCATTTGTTTTATTGATTACAACAATTCTGACTGGGGTGAGATAGACTCTCAAAGCAGTTTTAATTAGCATTTCCCTGCTGGGTAAAGATGTTGCAAGCATTTTCAAATATTTATTTGTCATTTGTATTTGTAAACTGTCATTGGCCAATTATTATTTGGATGAGGTTTTGGTGTTTAAGTTTCGCAGTGCTTTATACATTCTAGCTGTTCACATAGAAACACAGAAGACCCCAAATAGCCAAAACAATTCTACACAGAAAAAGCAATGCTGGAAGTATCATAACACCTATTTTTTTTTTTTTAAAGACAGAGTCTCCATGTACCCCCAACTGACCTGGAACTTGCTAAGTAGACCAGGCTGGCTTTGATCTCATATAGATCCCCTTGCCTCTGCCTCCCTCAAAATACCTTATCTTAAATTATATAACTGAGTCATAGTAACAAAAACTATATGGTACTGGCACGAAGACAAGGATGTGCGCTAATGGGATGTAATAGAGGACTTAGAAATAAGCCCACACAGTTACAGCAACTTAATTTTTGATGAACACGACAAATACATTGGAAAACAGATACTCTCCTCAACAAATGGTGCTGGGAAGGCTGAATATCCACATGTAGAAGAATGAAAATAGATTCCTATTCCTTACTCTGCACACACACAAAATCAAAATGGATCAAAGATTTTACTGTAAAACTTGAAAATTCAAAACTGCTAAAGGAAAACATAGGAAATACAGTTCAAGATACATTTCAAGGCATAGACAAAGACATAGAAAATAGCTCCAATAGTAGAGGAAATAATCTCAGAAGTTGATAATGGGATCATAATGAATTAAAAAGACTTATACACAGCAAAGGAAATAATCACCAGAGTGAAGGGATGGCCTTGTTCAGAATGAAAAAATATCTTTGCAAACTATACCTCAGACAGGATTAACCATTATTTCTTTCTAAAATGAAATTTTGAACTATTACAGAAAACACAAAGGAATTACACAGTGGTACACTCATTAATCTCCCACCCACATTTTATTATATTTGCTTTGCTACATGCCTATCTGTCCATTTCATTATCTTTTTGTCAGTGATATTAAATTTTTTTTCTAAATAAGTTGCAGACTTCAATATATTTTACCACTGAATGCTTTGGGATATATATTTGAAGGTTTCTTTTAAGGAGAAATGCATATATTGCAAGTATATGCATGGTTTGATGAGTTCTGAGAGAAGTTTGCACTTACATCACTTCAGACCTTATCGTCTAAAAAAACTACTGCATCTTTTTTTTTTATCTGCCTGCCTCTGCTTCCTGAGTGCTGGGATTAAAGGCATGTGTCACCATACCTGGCTATAATAATCTTTTAAACCTTAGATTAGTTTTGTCTGTTTTAGAGACTCATATATTCACATTACACAGTATATAGTATTTTATATAATTTTTCTTTAACTCTGAATGATGTTTGTGAGATTTATCCACCCTGCTTTAATCAGCAGTAGATTACTTTTCATTCAGGGGTAGTATAATATTGTATGGATTTATGTTAATGCTTACCTGTGCTATTTCTAGTGTTTGTGTGAATAGAGCTACCATGCCTATCATTGTACAAGTCTTATTATGTGTACCATTTTAAAAAATTGGTATGCATGAGTTCAGCAAACAAAAATGTTTATACTTTTTAAAATTGTTGTTGGTTTTATTTTATATTGTCTCATTCATATTCTAAGGCCATACTTTATTTGACATTTTCCAAGCACTTTACTACTTATAAATGTGTTTATTTGTATCTTTATTTTTCTTGGCTTCTCTCAACAATTAAAAACCAGCTGTAATTGAGTTTTAGTTTCTTTGATTTGTTATTCTACAGTCATTTATAAGGTACTATAAGATATTTTTTATAATTTGAGGATATGTCAAATTAGATAGTGATTTTTAAAAGTATATTTTATTATTTTATGTGAATGAGTGAATAGCCTGCATATATGTAAGTGCACCTGCGTCATACAATGCCTGTGGAGGACAGAAGAGGGCACCAGATCCCCTGGAACTTGAGTTAAGGAAGGTTGTTTGCCACCATGTGGGTGCTGGGATTCAAACCCAGGTCATCTACAAGAACAGCCAATGCTCCTAACCAATGAGTCATCTCTCCAGTCCCTAGATAGTGATTTTTAACTGTAGACATTGTCTAGTATATTTGGGGAGACATATCAGACATGAGTACATGGCCTCTCAACATCACAAAAACAAGTTTAGGAGCTCTTGGAGCTCAGAGGAGATGTAATACACTCTGAGAGGCAGTAAGTCAGTGAGGAGAAGTTTCTAGAACCTTGTGGCAGATTCAAATCCTATATGATATCCCTTTTTTAATTGGTGAATAAACTAAGATTTATGTAGAGAATCTCTGATTTGTCCAATGGGTGCAAGAGATGAGAAATCAATGTCTCCTGAGTTCCAATCTCCTGTTTCCTTCTTTGATGTGGTGCTTCAATACATTCATTTTGGGGTCAGGGTCTCACTATGTAGCCTCTGATCCTCCTACCTCAGCCTCCCAGTGCTGAGGATACAGCATATGTCACCATGCCCTACCTCCAATACATTTTCATAACTACTCACTGAAAACTTGTCAGTGCTAGGCTTATCTTGAGTCTAGTTTTAGAAATTAAAAAAGGAAGATATTTAACTCCTAAACACATGTGCCTACACACATATATATCCTATGATCTCAGTGTTAGGACCATAATCCTATGGGCATGAAGAGAATGTAGCACTATGATCCCAACATAATTTTAATTTCAGTGTTTTATTTTAAATATTACATTGAGGATAATCAAGAGGTATGTGAATCCCCTCCCTTTAGGAACATGTGAACATGTTGAATTCGATCTTCTCAAGGAAAGACCACAGAAATCTCTGATTTCCTTTCTAATTCATGTGTGATACCCTAAAACTCTTCCTTTAACATGCCACTAGCTTGTTGGAGCCAGGCAGTTTGCTATACTTGTTTTGTATCTCTAAAATCTAGTCCTGTCCTGGAATGTAGTAGGTACTTAAGGGATCAGTCAGCCAAAGTGCTGAGGACCTCTAGTCTGCTGAAAGTGGTATTTAGTGTTTATGCTGTGATTTTAAAAAGTGTAACCCTGACTCTATAGCCCTAAAATGCCTGTACTTTATTCAAGTGAAACTGAAGACAAAGTAAATGTCCTTTTTGTCAGCTACTCAATGTCCATACCTGGGAATTTCCTTATACCTACACTTATACACTTTAGATACCTGTTTTCACCTAGAACTTGATACTTGATAGCCTCTAATTCTCCTCCCTCCCTCCCTCCCCTCCCTCCCTGGCTCCCTGGCTCCCTCCCTCCCTCCCTCCCTCTCTCCCTCCCTCTCTCCCTCCCTCTTTCCTTTCCTTTCTTCCTTCTTCCCTTTTTCTTTCTTTCAACCTAGGGATTGAATCTAGGGCTTGACACCCACGCTAGGCAAGTACCCTACCACTTAGCTACACCTCAATCCATACTTTCTTTCTATTTAAAAAGTGTATGTGTGTGTGTATGTACACATGTATGTATAGGGGGTACAAATATCACAGTGTGTGTGTGGAGGTCAGAGAGTTGTTTGTTGGAATCAGTTCTCTCCTTCCACCATGTGAGTTCTGGGCATTGAACTCAGATTGTCAGGCTTCCTGGCAAGTGCTTTTACCTACTGAATCATCTTGCTGGCCCCCTATTTTCTTTATTTTAAAAATCATCCTGACTCTTTTTAGTTTTCCTATTCCAGAAGTATTTAGAAAGTTTTTTCTACCTTTAATAATTAAAACATTGGGAGAAATTCAATGTCCTTTTCCTCTTTTGCCTCATTAAAGAAGAACTTAAGTGTACTCCCTAAATGTATTATGGCATGTCTGAGTTGTAGTTTTGATCTGTTAATTAACATGACTTGTTTAATATCTCTAGTCAGCACAATCACAAAAGATTCCTTTAAAACACATCAGTGAACTTACTTGTTTCTGCTGTCCATTTTCTTATTTTTCAGCCTATGTTATCTTGATGTTAATTTCTGCCAGGCTCTGTTTCGCCTGCAATTAGCACATCAAGGTTACTGACCATACTAAGGTCAGGTGTGCCCTCAGGAAGGTCTCCACGGTTTGTTTCTTCAGAGGAATTGCAACTATATCTTTGGATATCTGCTCAGTCACATGCTTGTTTCTCTTTTGGAGTTGTCTGTCTTATCACTTGAACATCAAAAGTACCCTTCAGGGTAGACATGTTGTTTATTTTATCTGCCACTGTACTTTAAGTGCAAAATCCTAATCATAAGTGGCAGGTTCATAGATCAAAGTGATTTTTGGAATGTACTTTCTGGGCCAGTAAGAGTCTAAAATCTTATTGTAATTTCAGTGAGTTGATTTTGTTTTGTTTTTACCCCCTTAGGAAAAAGAAGACCACTTTGAATCTGTTCAGCTGAAATCCTCAAGATCCCCCAATATATGAAGATACAGTGCTATAGCTTTCAGACTAATGAACAAAGAAACCTGCTCTCTAGTTTCACAGGACCATATGTTAGGGCTCATTCTCACACCTGTCCTGTCTGTGATCTCACAGAGGAGGGCCATGCTGCTAAAAGGGGAAAGAGGTAGACATGCTGACTGCCTTATCACACATTATGTACTTTGTCAAACTATGAACACAGATGATTTGGGTCTCAACTGAAGATGAAGCTTAACTCAGGAAGAGATTTATCTGTATATACACATAATGGAAGCCCAAGTTTAAGCCCACCAGTGCACTGCTGATGCATGCCATATAATTAATGGGTAACTTTAATTCTTTGTAATGTCTGCACAAAAAAATGTGTTGGAAGGCAGACATGAGCATATGCTTTGTGATCCCACGTATGTCTTGTCTTTGTAATTTGGGGAAGATTTGAAAAAATATTTAAGGTATAATTATTTTTTCCTTTATTTTCCCAACAGACCTTGAAAACATCTTTTCTATTAAAAATGACAACTAATTAAAGACAATAAATTTTTCATTTTTTTCGTAGGATGTTTTCTCTTGATTTCAGAAGCTTAAGATATTGGTGATATTTTGTGAAGTTATTGATTATTATCAGTTATCTAAGCTGATAATCACTTGAAATTTCCTTTTTGTTGGAACTGGTAAGAAGAATTGGACTAAAAGGTTGAAGAAATCTTAATGGGTGGCAGGCAAGGAGAAACCTCGGCTTTCCATTAATTTTAAGCAGTCTGGTATTATCAAAAAGCCAAAGGACTTAAAGCAGTTTCTGTGGCACTTGAAGAACAAAGCACGTGGAAAATCTTATTTATCAAATCACATGTACAGTCGTGAAGGAGAAGAGGAACAGCTTGTCCTTAAGTACAGATAACTGTACTGATTTACATGGGTCATTCCATGGTCTTCAGTAAGGGTCAATAGGATATTTCCTACACATCAAGCACCAGCCAGAGTCTCTATGGGTTTTTCTTTTTTCTTTTGCTACAAGACTTTGAGTTTCTTGGAAGATTTTATTTTTAAGCCAATAAAGCAGAAATTCAGCTTTGGGAAATGCATAGAGCTGTATTCACAGTAAGAATGTGACTGTATCTTTAGCAGTTATGAAATAAGTATTGTTCCTATTCAAAATTGAATCAGAAAATTGTGATATCTCTTATGATGGATTAGAAATATTAACATGACTTGGATATTATTTTTTAAAGAAGCTTGAAGATGGATTTGATCAGTTTTATATAAACTTTAGTACTGTGAGAGAGGAAGGTTCCTGGACTTTGGTTATCTAAGGTCCTCTGGCTTGTTTGTAATAAATAGTAATCTGTGTAGATCTTAATCCAAAAATTTTAAAATATTTACAATTGAGAGAGGCAAGGCACACGGGTTTTAAGAATGTTTTTCAATGAAGTATGACTTGTAGTGTTTCATTCTGTAGGTTGTGTAGTCTTTATTTTTGTGGAAAATGGGAAAATATGAATAACTGTGTTTATTGGTTAATGAGTAAAATACTGGACTATTTTGCACTCACCAAAAGAATGTGTGTGTATGTGTGTGTATGTATTTCTACTGTTACATATGGAAATAGGCAATGTTTTAATTATAAGACTGAAGAGAATGTTACTTTGCATAATTTCTTGCATTTAATTTCTTTAATCTTTTTATAAAGAAGAAATTATTTTGCTCTTGCTCATTTCTGACCCAATATCAGAGCATTAGCATACCTTTCCCATCTTGATCAAATTTTAACCAGAAGAATGGAAATATGTTTGAAATGCCATTCAGAGGAGGAATCTTGTCAGAGTTGTACAGACTGGACAGAGTGAGAAGGTGTCTTCTGTCACCTGTCACCCCTCATCTTCTGCTGTCTCAACATGTATGTTCCAAGCCATAGAGATAATTGGGATTCTCCCTCAGGTAGCTTCTTTCTTCCCTTGTCACTGGACTAAAATCTCTGACATGTCAAAAATGCCTTAAATTTTAATGAACTCTCTGAAAATGCAGTTGATATTGAAGAAGGTATTTATTTTATTTCTAATTTTAGATACTAAATCGATTTTTGTCAGCCAAGTCCTGTCTTTGGATTCCAATATCTTGTCATTTTAGTCTAAGAGCTGAAGAAATATGACATGACAGAGAAAATATTATGAGGAGAATATGAGGACCAATTTTGGCTATAAAATCCACTTTAGTTTTATGTCTGGCCTTTGAAAAACTCAGTGAAATGTTGAAAGGCATAAACAAATTAATTATGCTTTGTGACTTTTAATTGACATTTATTCTCCCTTCATACCAGTGATAGAATAAGATGTTATTTGTTATTTTTTCTAAAAGGTATACTTTGAAGTCTTAAATACTTCATTAAGTCAACTGTCGCCGATAACATCTCTTAGCACTGTGTCAAAACATATCGAAATCAATTTTTCACTGGATGAGAACATGTCTCTGGATAAATTATATAATGCCATTTAACAATGTTGAGCAATTTGATATCTGTTCACTTGATTTAAAAGATTGAATTTTATTATTGTTGACTTTCTCCCTCTTTGGTTATTAATAATCATATCCTTCTTAGGATTAAAAATATTTCATAGGACTTTTGTGTAGATTTTTGTCATTATTTTCTTTCCAAAGAAAAAAGATGGTTTAAACCCATGCTGTGAAAGAATTATTCAGGCCCAGTCACTTACCGTCTGTGGTCTTCAGGTCCTCAGGTGGTGGGTAATGGTCAGTTCTGCTTCTTTAAGCCCCGTCTGGCCACGTGTCATTTGATGTCTTTTGGTAGCACTAATCCCTATGGCTCATGGTCATTCCTAGTGGGAAGCTAATGTGTTACTCTTTTCCTCATGAAGACAAGTTTCTTGTTTAGAGTGAGATGTGTTGCTCACATTTATCATCTCATAGGTAGAAGAGATCTTCAGAGAAGGGGAAGTTGACATGTAAAATGGCTCCAGCATAGATTCTTGAGACTAGCACTGGAGGAGCTTCCCTGGTTTGTTCGCCTTTGCTCATGGAGGATGCACCCCAGTCTTCACCCATTTTCCGGATTCTGTTTTACTATGGAACTGAAACAGGCATTTAGGATTCCTTTAGCAAGTGTTGGTTCAAGAAACATCTCCAGCTTCTTTAAATGAAATGTCACATTAAGGATTTTCATTTGTTGGACTTTTCTTCATTTTAATAACTCTGGAAAGAAGGTTCTGTTTAAAACAGTTTGTGAATTTGAAGTAGATTGGGGCAATATTTCCTTCATGTCAGACAACTGATTATAAAGTTCTACCAGTTGCACTTCAAATAAAAGAGTGAGAGTTACATAAATCCAAACCTGCTATCTCAGAGCAACATGGGTAATTGCCTTACCCATGGGTGTGGGCTTTTGTCTTTAGAGCTCTAGTTATAATCCATCTTCCTAGCTTTTCACGTTTTTTGGCTTAACTTGCAACCCTTTTTGCAAAAGCTGCTGGATTTAAAATTATCATGGTGGGCAGGCGGATGCAGCAGGGGCTAGCTGAGAAAAAGTGTGGAGTTGAGGACTGTAAAGGCAACTGGAAGAAATTACCTTTCTCAGCCATTCTTTGCATCTGTCCTCTGTGTGGTCTAGAAGCCAGGTTGCCTCGAAGTTTAAATATAGGAGCTGCTTTATTTCACCATGATTAATTTGGGTAGGTAGGAAAAACCTATTAATATTTAAACTAGAGAGGACACAGAGTACCTCAGAATCTGTAACTATTCATAAAATCAAGGATAATTAAGTAGATAGGTTCTGAAAAGCTTTTCTTGAATAGGATCTACCATTGAGTTTGGGATCCTTAAATTTAGAGAAGTGGTGCAAAGATAGATTGGCTCAGCTAGCTTTAAATTCTGGAAGGATGAAATGCTTTGTGTGGGGAAAAAAGTCCCCAAACTTATTTGTTTAAAATGTCTTACATAAAAAGATTTTAAAGCATCTATTTTCCATACATATGTTGAATGTTTATAAAAATTATTTTGGGGCTGGAGAAATGGCTCAGTGGCTAAGAGCACTGATTGCTCTTTCAGAGGACCCGGGTTCAATTCCCAGCACCCACATGGTGGCTACGAACCGTCCTTAACTCCAGTTCCAGGGGAATCTCAAGCCCTCTTCTGACGTCTGCTGCATTGCACAACACGGGTGCACTCACATACATACATGTAATATACTCATACACATAAAATAAACATAATAAAATATTTAGAAAAATTATTTTTAGGGAGGAATCATATGCTAGGTGAGGTACTTTCAAATCGGATACAAAGCTTATAGCAAGGAAGGAGAAAAATGACAAGAGCTGTCAGTTAATACATTTTCAGTGTACTGACAGGGCATAAAATATAGTGGGCATAGATCAAAACCCAGCCCTCCAAACTACAGTTTTCCTATGACTCAGAGACAACCCTGATTGTCTTGTTTTAAAAGATCCATGATCAGTTTGATTGTTGGAGACATCAGCTGTGTCTCTGCAGAGCCCATCTGATGTGCCTTCCTCAGACTGTCACATTCCATCAGTGGACCAAGTTTATTTTCTCTCCCATCAGCCTTGCTCAGCCTTTATCTTGCCTGAGCAGATGCTCATTCTGAGCACACTGCTCTGGCACCCTTGCTAGTTTCAGTCACAGCAGAATTAGATTTTGTTACATAGAGTTTTTAACTCTCTTACCCAACCTATCCCAGTTCACTCCCCAAATCCCAGGTTTCTGTATAAAAATGAGGATTCAGAGAATAGTAAGCACCATTGTTTGGAGTGCCTGGTGGATTTTGGATGGATTAGTTAAGTTGACTCTAATGCAAGCAGAGGAAGAAAGGATTTTCCAGAATTCTATATCTTTCAAGGCCTTTATGCATCTGTTAATTATTTTTAGATATTTAAAAAATAGTATTATGTTGCTAATTTCAAGTACTGACTATTAAGTCTGTAGGTCCCTCATATATTTATTCCCCTCTGCTTTCCTTTCCAAGTCATTCTTGGCCACAGTCCTATTAAAATAACATTTCTTGTTTATTCTTGTTTGTATTTGTGATGTTGAGGAGCAAACCAAGGACGTCATGCATGCAGAGCAAGTACTTTATCAGCTGAGCAATATCCAGCGCTCTATGATGTGCTTCTCAAATGCAGGGAGCAGATGGGCTAGATCTTACTCACCTTTCTGTTGTGCACTAAATAGTGACCTCCAAAAAAATATATGTCTACATCCTAGTCCCTGAACCCTGAGAACATTCTATTTGAAAAATTGGCCTTTGCAGAAAATTAAGAATGCTAACATGATATTATCCTGGGTTATCTAGGTGCTTCTAAATCTAATGACACATGCCATTTAAGAGACAGCACGACAGACACAGTGGAGAATGGGATGTGAAGTTTGAGGCAGGGTTTAGAATGATATGGCCATAACCAAGGACCAGACACTAGAATGAAATGAATTCTTTCTTTGGATCATTAAGACAGCCTGGTCCTACTGACTCCTTAATTGTGACAGAATACATTGTTGTTGTAAGCCACATAGTTTATAGCATTTTTTTTTTTTTTACATCTGTCACAGGAAAGGAATGTACTCTCTGTCCCTGGTACCTGATATAGGCTCTGCAGATAGATGTGTTCACAATAATTTTTCCAGCATTAATAAATGATGTGCAGCTAAAAGCTTGACAGAGGTAGGGAAGTATTTGGTAAGAATGAGCCAGTTTCAGCTTACCAATATTGTTCATGCCTTTTTTTAGGTTAGTAAAATATTTAAGTTTAGTGGTAAATCTGTGTGCTTGAGCATAATTCCTAGGTCTTAGGAAAGCACTGGAAAGCTTTCTCTCTCCTCATTCAACTATGACTGGCAAGAGTAATTTTACAGTGGAATTACTTTATACTTTCCAGAGTCTTTCCTAGCCATTAAAATTGTTTTTGAAAATCAGAGCCATCAGACCCTTCCTAGCAGGTCTCTGTCTCTGTAGTCAGGGTATAGGAAGGAACACCTTCAGTTGGACATTTCTGGGCCATCATATAGACAAGGCTGTAAGAAGACAATATGCACATTATCATCAGTGAGCTGGTCTTATGGTCTCACCGCTTGTCATTTTCTGGTCACTGTGATCTGTAGAAAAGAGGAGTTTCACCTAAACTCTCTGGCAGGTTTACAACTTGAGTTCAAGGTAAGTGGATGTGGAGAGAAGCACAGTTAGGCAATTTCTTCCAACATTCAGAAGAGAAAATTACTTGAAATCTACATCTTCAAATTACTTTGTGATCCAAAAGGACAAATCATTATCCGCCATGCTGGAAAACCTCGAAGGTTTTATTCCTGATAGCTTTACATTATTACAGAGGCTTTATTTCATACTGAGAAAAACAATCTGTTACACATAATGTAACTTTAATATACAACATAGAAACTCACCCTAAGTTAGTTACACAAGGACCTACAAAAAACTTCATAGGAAAAAAAGTTACCTAATATTGCCACCGGATAGTTTTTTGTTTGTTTTTTTTAGTAGACTGACCCTGTCAGACCCTGTCACCAATGCTCAGCTCTGTAAACAATGGTTATTTCCATGTTCGGAGCGGGGGTTGTTAATAGGGGCACTAAAATCAGCCTAAAAAGTTCTAACACATCACAATATACTGTACAGTCCTCAAAAATAATTTAGTGTACTGTTTCTACAAAAAAGGTACTAGGGTTGTTCTTTTGCTCTGTTTCTGTATTGTGGAGCAGCACTTGAGCACTTTGTCTAACAGTCTAAACACACGAGAACTGAATTGCAAATTCCAGTCACAGAGATGAGGTGGTAGAGTCGAGAACTTCCCGCCCGTTGCACACTGTTGGGACATACGTGCTTGCAGATGCTGCAAAACAAAATGGGACAGAAGACTCAGTTAAACAGACCACCTAGATAATGCATAGATGCTCCAAGATAGTAGGCTAAGATTAAGTTAAAAACTTATTTCAACTTGTCCATGAAAAATGCTTAATGGTTTCATGCCATAGTAGATCAACTTTAAAAACATTTTCAGCTCTTTAGTTTGTATCCTGCAATGTATCTCCATTCGTGCCATACCTCTTGGAGAGAAAATTTGTAAGCATTATTGTTGCTGAAAGAAATCTTTCATGAGTTGAAAATTAGACTTGATAATCTGGGAGCAGTAGAGATGGCTGAGTGGTTAAGAACACTGACTTCTTGTACAAGACTCTGGTTCAAATCCCAGCACCTACATGGCAGCTAACAACTGTGTGTAACTCCAGTTCCAGGGGATCTGACAGCTTCTTCTGTCCTCTTTGGGCATTGCACGACACGGGTGCACTTACCTACATGCAGGCAATACACGCCTATGCATAAAATAAAATTAATTTAAAAATTTTTAAAAAGAAAATTAGACTTGATAATCTATAAACTGATTAAAAAATATACAAAACTGAACGGTCACTCAATTTTCTTATAGGTGATTAAATTATTTCTTATTTTCAATAACTTTAGTTTTATTTTCTGAGGGCCTCGAGAGATTGCTCAGTGGTTACCATCACCGGATACTCTTTCAGAGAACCCAGGTTTGGTTCCCAGCACTCAAGTGGCAGCTAACAATCATCTGTAACTCCAGCTCCAGGGGATCTGACACCCTCTTCTGGCCTCCATCAGCACTGTATGAATGTGGATGCACTTATATACATGCTAGTAAAGCACTCATACACATAAAGTAAAATAAATTCTTAAAAAGTTTTGTTTTCTGATGAGGTATGACTTCTGTGGTATTATTTCTTTGCTCATGTTGTACAACCACCATGAGGACACCAACAAGAGTGGAATGCTGAGAGCTTTAAGTTCATTATAGCTTTGGAAATGAAGACATTCAAAAGGGAGGATGCCTTGCAAATGACAGCAGAGGCAGTAGTGTCATGGTGTGAGGTACATAAAAATTGTTTTTTATGTATATGAGTGTTATGCCTGAATGTAGGTAAGTGCACCTGTGTTGCACAATGCCTGCGGAGGTCAGAAGAGGGCATTGGATCCTCTGGAGCTGGAGTTACAAATGATTGTTAGCCACTATGTGGGTGTTGAGATTGGAACCTGGGTCTTCTGTAAGAACAGCCAGTATTCTTAACTGCTGAGTCATCTCTCCAGCCCCCCTTTAAAAAAATCCTGTTGAAAATTTATTTGAAACAAAACCATATAAGAATCAAACACAAGCACATGGATAGTAATATTGCACATTCATTTTCAAATATATCAAATTTAAAAATTAATGTTCAGCGTGGTGGCACACCTTTAATCCCAGCACTTGGGAGGCAGAGGCCGGCAGATCTCTGTGAGTTCAAGGCCAGCCTGGTCTACTTAGTTCCAGGACAGCTGGGGCTACAGGGAGACCCTGTCTCAAAAAGACCAATAATCAATAATAATAATAATAATAATAATAATAATAATAATAATGTTCAGTAATAGGCACAGGTAAAAATACATTTGAGTCTGGTGTCTCTGTATGACAAATATTCACTAAAGTTGCTGCTTACATGGATGAATGGCTGCAGAGGATGTGGGGCAGAATCCTTCAAGTTTATTCTGTGGTACAGATAACACTGTCTGGCTCATAACAAGGGTATGTTTTCCTCTCCAGCCCCCCATACATTTTCATCACAATAGACTTACAGTTGTTGAGGGAAATGTAAAAGACATAGAGGGATAGTAATGACAGTTTCCTTGAAATGCTTGTTAACATTTCTTCAGAATCTATAGCGTCTTTATGCTATGGTGCGACTTCATTGTTTTCATTTCTTTTAAAAAGTTTTTTGGATTCTTTGAAAATTTCATACAGTATATTTTATCATATTCAGACCCCTCCCCACTCCATGCCCCCACTTACTACCCACCTATTTCCTGTCTTCTATGACTGTTATTCTTTATGATATGCACCCTTTTTATGGCACCTAGCTTTCTCAGATATAATTTTTAGCTGTTAACATCATATTACTAAAGTTTTTATGATATTTAAACACATATTGTTATATTTATTTTGCCTCTAATTCTTTTTAATTGAATGAGGGCAAAAGCAGGTGACTCATTCTCCCTTGTGATGAAACTTTGTAGTCAAAAGAATATATAAAGTGATGGATTTATATCACCGTTAAGGTCTTTCCACACCGTGAAGCTTGTCTATCTGGTCATATATTCTGAACACAGGAGCTGGGCTACCTGAATGTAGTCCAGTTAAAACTGATCAGTCATCTGCCTGTTCTTTAAGGACATGTGAATTAATCCCATTCTAAAGTGTTCATTCATGTCCAATAATGGGTATATTATTGATCCATTAAATTACCATATGTATAGGAATTTTTCTAAACATACAGGAGTATTAACCATGAAATTAAAGGTAATATAGCATTGTGAGGGAGCATTCATAATATTTAGGACATTGACATCTTCCAGCATGTTTACCACTAGCAAAACTAAATCTCTTTAGTTTTGCAGTAATGACTTGGGTAGGCATTCATGAACATCTCTGAAGTCAAGTCCACGAGCTGAAGTCACTGAACTCATGTGACAAGCGAAGCATCTCTGAGAATTTCTCCTTTTAACATGCATGGAGGATATTTAATTATTTTGTTTGTTTTTAGCCTGGGCTGGCCTGGAACTCATGCCTGTCCTGCCTCTGCATCTTCAGAGTTTGTCTACTTGCATGTGCTGCCACACTCTGTTTTCTTTCAAATATCACTCCATTAAAAGTTATAAAAAAAAATCTTTGAGGGAAGGGATGGTATACAATGTGTTGCCTGAAACTTCTACCCTGAAGACATTTTTAAAAAGAGTGTATGGAAGACAAAATTTAATGGAAAAAAAGTGATTATGATAATAATTTCAAATGTGGTAGCTTAACTCATCTTTATTTTCTTATGCCCATGAAATCCCAGAATCATTAAAGCTAGATAAAGTAGATGAAAGAAGAAGGTGAAATGAAGCTCGAGACACAAATCACTGGGAACATAAAGACAAGCTCTGGCCCACTCAGTATGTGCTTTCTGAAGCCCCTGTGTCCAGCTGCCTAGTTGACATCTTCAGAGAGTATATAATACACATTTCAGAAATCAGTGTCCAAAACAGAACACTTGGCTTTATGTTATCAATCCCCATTTAGCCCTCTTTTCCTCAGTAAATGGGCTTACCATCTAACCCTAACCAAATCTAAAATTTGTACATACTTCTTTTGTCTTTTCTGTGGCAAACCTGGCATCAGGGTTCATTAGCTCTAGCCATGCATCTGATTATTGCCACCTCTGCATCTCACACCACATCGCAAGCCACCATTAACTTGTCTTTGTCCAGAGACTCACAGGACCTGCACCACTTGCACCCCCATTTCCATCTTTGCCTCCTGGTGATGTATTTTCTACATGACAGTGAGAATACCATCATCTCTCCATATATACATACTCAGCTAACCACAGAGTGAGAATATTCAGGATGCACAGTGAACATGTACAGTAAATTTTGTATTCCCTAAAAAATGCAGTACAATTACTATTCAAGTACCATTTATATTGTATTGGCTGGAATAAGTAATCTAGTGATGATCTGAATTATACTGGGGGATGTGCACAGGGTAGGTGAAAGTATGACATTTATAAGGGGCCTGAAAACCTGTAAATGTCAATACTCATGGGGAGAGTGGTCCTGAAGCCATTTCCCTAGATACTGAGGAACAGTGGTATTTTTAAATGTAACTCACCTGTTTAGACAACCCCAATAGCTTCCCTCTGTGCTTTAACTCCATGGGTTTAAGAATCTCAACCGATTTGGACTATGCCTATCTTTCTGTGTTTACCACATTCCATGCATCTCTCTCCTCCTTTGCTTTGTTCTCCAAATAACAAGTCTGTTTCTCAAGTTTGTGCCTTTGCTGTAGCCATCACTTTTGCCAGGAATGCGCTCTCTGATCATCATCATGTCTGGTTCCATCTTGTTGCAACCATCTGAAATAGGACCTCCTTAAAAAGACGGCCATCAGCCCACTGAATCTAAAGTAGCCAGTTCTGCTCTGTCATAAAACTATTCGAATTTCAGCCCATCATAATTGTGGTTTCCTGACTGCTGCTGCTGCTTCTTCGTTTTCTACTCTTCTTCCTTTTCCTCCTCCCTCCCTCCCTCCCTCCCCCCTTCTCCTCTTTCTTCTCTTAACCAGAAAATACACAAGGGCTTTACTCATGTGTTTCAGTGAATCTCCAGTACATTTCATGATAGATCTGTAAATATTTCCTGAGTGATCATATAAGTGCATTTTTAGGTTGGGGGAACCAATGAAAGTTTTAAGAGAAAATGATACAGCTTTGTGAGACCTGTGGGCAGCCTCATTAGGCTATGCAGACCTTTCTTCTTCTCAAGTCACATTGAGGCATTGACCATCAACTGCCCTTGAAGAGAGAACTGGCTAGGCTCGTACTGAGAATTCCTCAGAGCAGCATGCTGCCTTTGACATTTTCACTAATCTCTTTATCTTTTCTAGGATCAAGTTTTATTTCTGTGGACATTTTTCATTTTCAGAGACTGAAGAGGAGTGCTGTGTCACGGGTCAAGAAGAATAAAGGTCTGACATGCAAATGCCCCTGTCTACATTGTACTAGTCTCAGGCCCTCTCTACTACTTTCTCAAGGCTGTATCATAAACCTACTCTGAAGTTCCCCATCCTGTTATGGAACTTGATGTAACTAGAATCTTATAGTAAGTTTTACTCACTGCATTCCAATTTCTTACAAATTGGGTGCACTTGATTAGGTAAGAAATGAGGGGCTGCAAAGGCAGTTAGCTGCATGGTTTCAAATAGTCTTCTACTGTGCACCTCATGGACACATGGACATCATCATGGAATTTACAGAGCACTTTAAGTCATGGCTCTGCTTTATAGAGATATTAAGGGGAACACCCTTTGCCGGAATTTGGTAAACTCTCTTAGGAAGAGAATACAAATTCAAGATCTCCCTACAAAAATAACAGCAAAAATGTCCATAAGACTTTTTATGCAGGTAGTTTTTTTTTTTTCCCCTAAATTCTTTTTAGTGTGCTGAAGGGAGATCTACTTTATATTTTTTGTTCCTCTTTTACTGTTTCTTCTACAGTTTTGGCCACTGTATTTTATTATGTAAAAATACTTTCATTTTTGCATATGCTGCTGAATATAGTAGAAGAAATTATTGTTTTATGAGTTTACTATTACTTTGCATTTCATAAATATTTTATGTGTGCATCCCATATTAGTCCATCTGTTATTCCCCAAGATAGTAAGCAAAATGCTCTGTGTGTGTGTGTGTGTGTGTGTGAGAGAGAGAGAGAGAGAGAGAGAGAGAGAGAGAGAGAGAGAGAGGTACTTGTGTGCTTGTGAAAAACGTTTGCTATTGTTCTGATGAGATCCCTGTGAGGCTTTTAATGGTGTAAGTTTGGCCCATTTCTTAAGTGTGGTAAGCAAATTTCTACAATCATTCTTTCTTTAAGAAACAATAGGCACACACTGGGCTTTCCTTGTATTTGGGGTGAATGGCTGCTGGTGACTGCTCTAGGCTAAGGGGATAGTTTTTGTCATTCACAGTGGAAACTGAATATAGCTGAAAAAGACCTCATAAGTTTCACTATTGATCACAAAGAAAAATTTATGCCCATCAAAAGACATATTTTACTTTAAAGACATGGTGAATCATTGGAGATCAATACAGCCAAGTAGCAGATTTGTTTCCCTCTGTGAAATCCTCTTTCCTTCCACTGGTAGCACAAGGGCTGGCCAGATGTGGGAGAAAATGATGGCTTTTTTCAGGTAACTGGGCTGTCGATTTCTGCTAAGCATATTTACTTAACAGATTCTTCTGGATGTGAAGCCTATTTGTCAACTGACTGGGAAACTGGTTCCTGAGAATAAAAGTCTTACATCATACTTGGAAGAAAATAAAGCAAACACTTCAACAGAACAGGCATTCCAGTTTTCCCCCATCTGTCTTATTTCCTTGTTCCTAGTGACGCTAAAAAATTTTTCCCAGGGTATTTGCTTGCATATGTTTTTTAATAGTCACTGAATCCAGTTTCCACCAGCTCTGAGACTTCTTGCCTTCCTGCTTTGACACTGAATCTGTTCTTTTCCTCTTCATCTTAATTTACTTCTTCCTTTCAGGAAGTTCATTTTGTGATCAACATGTTTGGGAAGATGATGTCACCAATATACACTGGTTTGGCATATAGCTATCTCTGAGATTTCAGTGTGGAAGTCAGAGACTTCATTAAGACACTTGGGGTGAATTCTCAGGAAGCATTTCCTCTTTATAATTTAAGTAATGATCTTAAATTATTAATAGACTAAGATGCAAATCCAGGATGTATTTTCCAAATGGAATTTAGACTTCTATGAAAGCTAAGACTTCTTCATTCAGAGAAACAAGTGTCTCAGAGAGAAAAGATATGCCATGTTCTATTTCTGTGACTCATAATACAACTTGCATATCAAATGAGCTGAGATTTCACTTGATTTTCAACTACCTATCTCGTATCATTGTTATCTCATCATGTTTTTCAATCATATCCTCTTATTCTTTCCCCTTCCAGAAATACAAAAGTGGATGTCCAGTATTACTCAGTAAATAAAAGGACTCCTAAACTGTTTTACTAATTCTGTATTTTTCTTACCCACCTCTTAGCTCCCAGCATCTTTCCTATCCACACATGGATAGCTCATCTCATTCAAGGATCAGAAGCACATTCACCTTGAGAGTCAGTTTGTGTGAGGTACATGTGTTACTATGCTTAGGATTCAAAATCTGAAGCTGAAAGTATTCCAAGAAAACACATCAGGCCCTGGTTCTTTCTAGTGGAGCTAACACTGTTGGCTTCACCTTCAAATTATATGCAGCAGATAAACACTTCACCAGCTTCTGTTGCCTACCTAGTCTGAGCTAGCAACATCTGGACTATGTAGTCACCTCCTCAGTTTGCTCTGCCCACTCCCTGTGTGGTTGTCTACCCCTACAACCACAGTGGTGCTTTGAAGGTCAGGTCTTACCACATCCCTGATAGATCCTAGTGCTTTCTCATTTCTTTCAGTAGAAAAAGCAAAGACTCATCCATTTTCCTCTACACACTTTGGCTTCTTTACTGTCCTCCTAACTTTGGGCCTTTGCATTTGCTTTTCCCTCAGCCTACAATGTCTGGCTTTTAGACATCAGCATGACTTACCTCATTTGTTTTCTTCATGTCTTTGTGTAAAAGTGTTGCTTTAGCAGAAAGGTCATCCCTAGTCACTGTATAAACAGTGACAACTTTTTCCATCTCCATTGTGCCTGATGTCCCTGTGGTGTCCATTCCCCATGTGAGTTTCTTCACATTGTTCACCAACACTTGGTTCATATATCTTACTGGCTTATTTATGTTCCTTCTCTGCCTATTAGGATGGCAAACACCGTGAGTGCAGAATTTACTGGTTTTATTCATGACCACATTCTCCAGTGTCTGGAGATGAGCTCTAGCTCAAAAGTGTTTCTTCAGTGAATGAGTGAATGAGATTTGCAGTATCATATTTGCACATTTCCCTGCTAAGGGGGCCCTCTCCCTGAGCTTATGCAGTTATGCCAGGCGAGGCAGTCATTGTACACACCGCTTATTGTTTCATATGTGAAGATACTTTCCATGCTGTACAAGAATACAAAACTCTCTGCTTAGTGATATTATAGAGCATTTCATTTAAAATGAAAAAGAAGTAGGGAAGATAAACTGAGAAAATGGATCTTTTGCTTATTTTTTCTAAGGCACTGAGCATCCAAATCAAATAATAGACAATGGTTGATAATAAACATGGTTCTGCTTTAAAGTTAACATAGTTGCATAAGTCTGAGCATGAGAGACAATAACTTTTGGATTGTGTAAAATGTGTTTGATAATAGATATCTGTAATATAATATTGAACTCTGTTCAAATGTACAGTACAGGAGGGGTAAATATCTAATATAATTTAATTCACGATACCTGCTTTTAAAGGACCACTTACTCAGAGAAAGCATGCCTTTGACATAAATATCCAGCCGTTACTAGTATTATCCTTTCTTTGTCCCAGTAAAATTACATTTTCTAAAAAGCTGTGGGCATCCCCTCTGGGTGATCATGCCTTGTCTGTGTGCAATGTGGTGCTGTGAATCCGGATAGACTCTGATGAACATAACTTCTGATGTTGGACTTCAGACATGAGGCTTTGAGAAGAGATGTAAGTCTGTACCTGGGGTGCTAGAATAAGATGCTGTCAGGTATAGAGCTGAAGGGAAAGCTTTAACTAAACCATTGAATTTTCAAGTGCTAAGATTCACATTATCAGAATTGCTACTCAGTTAAAATTTGCAACTGAGCTGAGGCAGAAAAATCCAGAGAGGCCAGGAAGTGATCAAGTATCTTTTGAGAGTTTTATTTATGACTTTAGTTGCCAAATTTCTTGAAGTATGTAATAGATAGGGCCCCAGTTTTCTTTTTTGGGAATGTTATTATTAGAATAAATGATCCTTATCAGCCCTTCCAGCTCCAGTTTCTATGGTCACTTGGATTATAAGAAGTGGTAAAGAAAGAAGAGTTCAGGGTCAGAATAGAGAAATTATGAGATAAATCCAATGGTAATATTAAACAGGAGAAAGAAGAGGAGCTAAACACCAAGTCTCTAATAGTGTAGATTTACTTATAATAGTTGTGAACTCTTCTGCCTTCATTGAGGGAGAATATGGAGCAGACTGGAATGAGATTCTCAGAATACCGTGGACTTTTCAAAGGGAAAAGTAGATATCTACTTGAATTGGATGCATTATGTGTATTTTTCCTGGAAGCAGAGAGCTTAAGTTCCTGAATGTTCTAGGCTCCTCTTGCATTCTCCATTGAAGATTTATGTTTATAATATACTTTTGCCTGTGGTGAGGAAGACTGTCAACCTAGTCTGTGGTATTAAATAACTTGTTAATTTGCCTGAGTAGGCTATTACATAGTTCATTATGAGACTCCTGAACTTATAGTGTAGGCATATGATGCCATTTTTTTTCAGGAGTTTCAATGTAGAGAAGACATTTGGGCATTATGTGGTATTTTTTCCTTAAAGAGCCACACTGAGATGTCAACAGTGGCTTGCTTCTGCTCACTAGGGTGTCGTCATGGCTTGACCATTGGTAAGCCCAAAGTCTGGTTCTCACATTCTTGCTTTGTCTTGTTGCAGCTCTGTTGAAATTTAAGCAATGTCTCTGGAAGACTATTCCCTTGATATTTTAATAGTACTAATATCACTTTATAATCTGAAGGTACTTTGAAATAAAGAATAACTTCTATTAATTGAGCAATTCTCACATTACCAACACAGATAAGTGACTTTCTGAATAAAAATCTGGACAGAAAAAAAAAATCAATCTACATCTACCTATGGCTCCTTAGAGACCCAGATCTGGGCATTATTAGTTAGCAGAAGCCTCTTGGTTGATCGTAATGATAATGGCATTATATACATCTAAATGACCATCTTGAGCAAGAGAAATACACACCCTGGTAGAACCAAGTTTGAGTTCATAATACTCTCTAAGCTCATGGGGCACACTTCGTTTCTCACCTCTGTCCTGATCTATGCTGATCCTGAACTATTTTAGAGCCAGCAGCCTGACCTGTATAGTTCTGGTAGGGCTTTACATTGTATAACTTCACATGCACATCCAGAATGTCTCCAATATTTTGCAGTTCCATTTACAATCCAGAACACTGTTTTCATTGTTTGTCTCTGGGAACCAGCTCTGAGGAGCCACTTTTCTTCCGAGCATAACAGAATAAAGAATGAACTCTTCTTTTTCATCTAACTACATAGCATATTTACCTATGTGAGTAGGAGCAGTACAAGGATGAGTCTAGGATGTCAAGATCTCTGAATTAGATTGCCCTACAGAGGCACGTGCCCACTTTTAGTACCTGCTTTGTGAGTGGCCAGGTGCTTCTGTTCTCAAAATGAATTTCTTAGAGAGGTCCAGAGGGAGCATGGGAAACAACTGGGTAAGTATCTGGCCAGTGGCATCATAGAGCAAAGGATGGGAGAATGCCACCCTCTGTATCTAGGGTCTGCCTGCTCTCTGACAGTCATGTGGTAAGATCGTCCTCCAGTGCACTGCACTGATAATCAGGTGAAACCGACAAGGATGTTTAGTGTTGCAGTTCTCAGAAGTCTGCCTAGATCACCCCACTGAGCCATTTATGTTATCTGTTGCAAACTAGATTTTGCCTTTGCCCAGGCCACAGTAAGTAGAGTGTCTGTGGGTGGGGCCAGGGAATCTGTATTTCAAGCAGATTATTTTCATATGCAAATATTTCAGAACCATTGGCCTGTGGGCATAATTAATGGAGAAGAGCTCAAGTTTATTTCTATTCTGACGTCTACTATATATAATTAAGCAGTTACAATTTAAATTGTTTTTTGCACATAGCAATATGCCAAACATTTCTCAAATGGTTTTCTAAAATGTCCTTGACTGTGTTCTCTCTTTCATGCCTACTTCTGTGTTTGGTCACACTTTTCCATCTATACAGAACAGCTTTAAGAACCCAGAGTTGTTCCCTGGGTGTGCACCACCAGCCACAGGCCTCTCTCCCACCCGCAGGCCTCTCTCCAGGGTAAGTCCATCGCACCCTCCGTGCCTCGACTCCCCCAGCCCCATTCACCCTCTCATCTCCCCTGCCCTTCTCTCCTCTGAGTTTGGGCCCTGCCCATTCCTGGTCTTGGGGCCCCAGACACCTGGGGAACCAGTACTGCTTCCTGACCCTTTTCATCCACACCAACTTAGTGCCTTCTCTAGGCCCCAGGAGCACTGCTTCTGGGCCTGGCCCCCCACTCACCTACCTCTGCTTCCCTGGGCCTACACCACATCCCATCCTCTTTCTGGGACTTGGGAGCTGACCTTTCCTCTTCTTGATCCTTTGCATCCAGATCAACCAGGCTCCTCAGTGCAGTCCCCAGGAGTCCTTGGGGCCTCTTCCAGCCCCATCTGCCTTTGCATCTCTGGGTGGAACGGCCACCAAATGCCCTAGACCAGCATCTTTTCTGGGCCAGGGTCCCAGGCCAGTCCAACCCCCAAATTCCTGAGGCCAAAATCGGTCCAGGAGGGATCCAGACTTTAGGAGAAAGCCTGAAATCATCTGACCCTCATCTGAATTGGGCCTCTGTGGGAATGCCTGAAGACAAAATCAATCCGGCCACTCCAATATAAAATCAAGAGAGAGAACCAGTAGCTTAGACGAACCAGCTTTTCACGACCAAAAAGGAAACCACAAAGACACATAAAGTTCACAAAAGC
>NW_008358866.1:2456011-2457904 GCF_000622305.1 Nannospalax galili | reverse complement strand
ATGGAACTCAAAAGAACAATTATAAACATGATAAAAGAATTCAGTGAATTTAAAGAACACATAAATGAAATCAAAGAACTGAAGGAAGATAGGGATAAACTTCTGAATGAACTCAGAAGACAGTTAGAAATATTGAAGAATACACAGGCTGAAATGAAGAAGGAAGTGAAAGACTCAGTAAGCCAATTAGAAACGACAGAGAAAGCCTCAAACACAGGATGAACAAAATGGAAAACAGAGTATCAAGACTGGAAGATAAAGTGGATGAAGTAGACCTCTCAAGCAAAGATTATGAAAAATTTAAGAAATTAAAAGAATAGAATATGCAAGAATTGTGTGACTCCATAAAAAGACCAAACTTACGAATCATAGGCATACAGGAAGGAGAAGAATCCAAAGATAATGGCATGGACCAGATCTTCAACAGAATCGTGGAAGAAAATTTCCCAAAATTAAAGAAAGTCATGCCCATATAAATACAAGAAATGTATAGAACACCAAACAGACAGGACCAGAAAAGAAACCCTCCATGGCACATGATAGTAAAAACACTGCACTACAAAACAGAGGCAATTCTGAAAGCTGCAAAAGAGAAACAAGTCACATATAAAGGAAAATCCATCAGGATTACATCTGACTTTTCAGTGCAAACAATGAAAGCAAGAACGGCCTGGACCAAAGTATTCCCAGTTTTAAATGATCACAGATGCCAAACCAGATGATATACACAGCCAAAATGTCTATTGTAGTCAAAGAGGAAAGAAAAATCTTCCATGACATAAATAGGCTGAAGGAATTCATGTCCACAAAACCAGCCCTTCAGAGAGTTCTGGAAGCAATACAAAGAGCTGAAGAAAGGAATGACTATACCCAAGGGGTTATGGAAAGAAATGTAATGAAGGTGTAACTGTGGAAAAGTACAGCTATATCAGGAATGTAAACAGAAATAAAAATGACAGCATTCAATACCCATCTTTCATTAATAACTTTAAAGATTAACAGACTGAATTCCCCAGTCAAAAGACACAGACTATGTGAATGGATTAAGAAACAAAACGCGTCTTTTTGTTGTCTACAAGAAACTCGTCTCACTTTTAAGGACAGACACTATCTCAAAGTGAAAGGATGGAAAAAAATATGCCAAGCAAATGGCACTAAGAAAAAAGCAGGTGTAGCAATTCTAATATCTGACAAAATACACTTTAAACTAAAACTAATCAGAAGACACAAGGAGGGCCACTTAATTCAGATCAAAGGAACAATGAATCAAGAAGATATTACAATCATGAACATATATTCACCAAACTCTGGTGCACCCAACTTCATAAAAACAATACTACAGGACTTTAAGACCCAGATAAATCTCAACTCATTAACAGTAGGGGACTTCAGTACCCCACTTTCTCCCTTAGATAGGTCAACAGGGCAGAGAGCTAACAGAGAGACATCTGAATTAAACAATACCATATATCAAATGGACTTAACAGACATCTACTGAGTATTCCACCCAAGCACCAAAGGACATACTTTCTACTCAGCACCCCATGGAACCTTCTCCAAAATTGACCATATACTGGGGTACAAAACAAACCTCAACAAATACAAAACGATTGAAATAATTACATGCATTCAAATAGACCACAATGCACTAAAGCTTACAATCAACACCCGAAGAAACCCTAATCACCACATGAACACATGGAGATTAAACAACACACTCCTGAATGATGAATGGGTCAAAAGAGAAATTAAGAAAGAAATAAAAGTATTCCTGGAATTAAATGAAAAGGACAATACAACACAATGAAACCTCTGGGACATGCTGAAAGTGGTCCTTAGAGGGAAGTTTATAGCTCTAAGTGCCTATATCAAAAATATCTAAAAGAACAAAAT
>NW_008358866.1:2453970-2455048 GCF_000622305.1 Nannospalax galili | reverse complement strand
AGAAGGAAATTAAAGGAGTAATAATTGGAAAAAAAGAGATCAAATTATCCCGTTTTGCAGATGATATGATATTATATCTAAAGGATGTCAAAAATTCCACCCGAAAACACCTAGAAATTATTAACATGGTCAGTAAAGTGGTGGGTTACAAAATTAACCTCCAAAAGTCTATAGCCTTTCTATATACCAATAAAAACAATCAGAGAAAGAGCACATGGAAATACTCCCGTTCTCAATAGCTGCAAAAAAAAGGCAGCTGGAGCTACAGGGAGACCCTGTCTAAAAAAAGACCCCAAAAAAAGAAAGAAAGAAATTTTTAAATCTTTAAAGAAAGAGATTGAGGAAGACATCATAAGATGGAAGGACCTCACATGCTCATGGATTGGAAGAATTAATATTGGGAAAATGACCATCCTACGAAAAGTCATATATAGATTCAGCACAATGCCAATCGAAATCCCCATGATATTTTTCACAGAATTGGAAAAAATTATCCTAAGATTCATATGGAAGCACAAGAGACCCCGGATAGCCAAAAAACCCTGAGAACTAAGAGCAAAGCTACGCCAGGGGGATTACTATATCAGACGTCAAAGTATATTACAGAGCTATATTCTTAAAAACAGAATGGTACTGCTGCAAAATTAGACAAATAGTTCAATGGTACATCATAGAAGATCCAAACACAAGTACAAGCAATTTCTGCCACCTGATATTTGACAAAAGTGCCAAGAACACACAATGGAGGAATGACAGCATCTTCAACAAAAGGTGCTGGCAAAACTGGATCTCCACCTGCAGAAGAATGAAACTAGATCCTTATCTTTCGCCTTGCACAAAAGTCATCTCCAAATGGATCAAAGACCACAATGTGAAACTGGAAATCCTGAAACTATTAGGAGAAGACATTGATAATAACCTACAAGACATAGGTGTAGGAAAGGATTTTCTAAACCAGTCATCAATTGCCCAGGAAACAAGGGCAAGAAGTAACAAATGGAACCTCATTAAACTAAAAGGCTTCTGTACATCAAAGGAGACAACCAAGGAAGCAAACAGAAAACCCACAGAATGGGGG
>NW_008358866.1:2452669-2453644 GCF_000622305.1 Nannospalax galili | reverse complement strand
CTACAAATGAACCTACCATTTGACCCAGTTATACCACTCCTTGGCATATACCCAAAGAACTCATCCTATTCCAGAGACACTTGTACATCCATGTTTGTTGCTGTTCTTTTCACAATAGCCAAGAGATGGAAGCAACCTAAGTGCCCCTCAATTGATGAGTGGATAATGAAAATGTGGTTCATTTAAACTATGGAGTTTTACTCAGCAGTAAAGAAAGATGTAATCGTGAAAATTGCAGGTAAATCGATGGAACTAGAAAATGTTATATTAAGTGAAGTAACAGAGATTCAGAAAAAAAATCGACATATGTTCTCCCTCGTATGTGGATCCTAGAACCAGACTCCGATAAATAAGTATGCAACCAGACATAAATACAGAAACCAGGATAATGGAAAGGAAATAGGGAGGTGAAGGAACAGAAATAACCTGAAAGAGAAGAACCATAGGAAACGGGCCTTAATAAGGGAGATATGGATAAAAAATGGGTTAGTTTAAGGGGTGGGGGAGGGAAGGGTATACAAGGAACCTAGGGCATAAAGGGAAAGAAGGAGCTCAAGAGAGGTAGGACCACAGGAGAAGGGTATTAGTAAGGGAGAAAGGGGGGCAATGGGGCCACCTTAAGAGGGAAAACCATGATGGAGGGGTGAGACAATGTGAGAGAAAAACAATGCCAACTATCTTTGAAAACCAGTGAGAATCATATTACTCCTACAACCTACTGAAAAATTATACATAGGAGATGAAGAAATATATGTCTAGGTAAGGTTTATCTGAGGACAACTGATCTTTGCCTAAGATTTATCTACATGACACACAGTAATTGAATATACCAGAGTGCTGGAACTAACCTTCTTGGGTATTTAACAGACATACTTTGAGGTCTATAATAATTTGGTCAGAGGGACTTAAAGGACACTTTTTGCTCCTTGCCCTCCTAGGTCGATTAGTTCCAGGGGACTATGAGCATCTCTCAAA
>NW_008358866.1:2434557-2452626 GCF_000622305.1 Nannospalax galili | reverse complement strand
GCTAATTGGGTCAGAGGGATACAAAGGACACTTTTTGCTCCCTGCCCTCCTAGGTCGATTAGTTCCCAGGGACTATGAGCAGCTCGCAAAATGTCCTGAAATGTTGGTGGGTCATCTGTCCTCTTGATCAAGGAGGCCAAGGAGACCCCACCAGATGGATTTGAACTGGTGTCTTGTCTATAAAGAGGAGGGTCAACACAGAGGAATCATTCCCTCCATGCTTCCAAGCGAAGCCAACCATGGTCGAGCAGGACATTTAACTTATCTTCATATAGGTGGAACTGGTAAAAGAAAGGAGCCAGGGGCTCCTCCGAAGCCCATGTGACCCCTGAGGAACAGATCCTTAAACAACCTTAAGAGTAAAAATAAATTTGTTTATCTGGACCAACTGTGTGGCCTTAAACACCCAAAAGGAAAGTATAACTAAGGATTATAGGGGCCAATATAATTTCATAAGAGACCATATGTATAGCTAAAGGATACATAGCAAGCAACAATGCCAGACAGGCGATACCTCTTTCTGAGTTGTTGGCCAGGGTGGCCAAAGGGATTCCCAGATAGTAACCCAGCATAGAACTGGGAAAATGAACAGCAGACCCCAATCTTATCCAAAGGAATATTGACAACTGAATACCACTAGATGAGAAACAGCTGACCCTCCTAAAACAAAGACCTCTAGATAGGCTGAATAGATTCACCAGAAGGACAAGTAGTGGGGAATGGCCGGGGGTGCCGACAACACAGAAGACAGTGACACAGCATAGAATTTGGGAAATTAACAGCAGACCCCAATCTTATCTAAAGGAATGTTGGCAACTGATTGCTTCTAGATGAGGAAGAGCTCATCTTCCTAAAACAAGTATCTCTAGATAGGCTGACTAGATTCAGTGGATGGACAAGCACTGGGGAATGGTTTTGGGCACTGAAAACGCTGTGGACAGTAACAGGGATGCAAGAGTATATTGGGCTCCAGTGGTCCACGGGGTAGGCTATGGGAAGATGGCATTTGGGAAGTGAGTATATAGATGAATAAGATTGTTTGGGACATTCTGTATGAAATACACACAAAATAATCAACAAATTAAAAAATGAGTTACATTTGAGGAAGAAGCATATAATTTTACTTCATGTTAATTAGTAGAGGTGACAAACATTACCAATGAAATCTATCTGATGACTTTATATGCATACTCATGTGCCAAGGATCCGTGTGTAACTGACTGTGGCTAGTAGTAATCAGATACATAGAGATTAGAGACGTATGTGCAAACATCTAAGTGTTAGTAGCATTAAAAATGAATTTTTCTGTATGAAACATAATAATGAATAATGAAATGGAGATCTTTTTTTAAAGGTTAAAACCTGATTTAATTTTATGTCTTATAGGGTTTATACTGCGTAAAATATTGTGTAACTGTAACAATTCCACTGTAAACCTAAAAATTTACAGCCAATTTTGAAAAAGATCCATCTTAGCTCAGAAAATTGTTATTGAATATGTCAATGCTGTTGTAATGAAATGCTTCTTCTAAGAAAAAAAAAAAGATTTTAAAGGTTAAAACCTGATTTAATTTTATGTCTTATAGGGTTTATACTGCGTAAAATATTGTGTAACTGTAACAATTCCACTGTAAACCTAAAAATTTACAGCCAATTTTGAAAAAGATCCATCTTAGCTCAGAAAATTGTTATTGAATATGTCAATGCTGTTGTAATGAAATGCTTCTTCTAAGAAAAAAAAAAAGAACCCAGAGTTTTCTGCTATTACCCACTTTCACTGCTGGGTAGAGGCTGACCTAGGTTCCAATTTGCTGCTATCTTGCCAAAGAACAAAGCAGAAATGAATTGTGCTGCACCTTCCAGCAACTGTAATCCCTGAAAAGAATGCAGCACCAGGTTGATTTAGCATTCGGAGGGTGGAATATAATAAGAATGACCACTGATTCCTTAAGTCCCTCCTCTTGAATCTGGTCCAGTTGTACTTTAACTTTGAATAAATATAGGTAATGGCATCCTGCGTCAGTTTCCCAGCTTCCTTTTTTAATGGAGCATGCTCTCTGGGAGCCCAGAGGAGGATGCTGAGCCCAGGTATAAGGCTAGAATGGGTCTTCCAGATCCGCTCAATCTCAGCAGGAACATCATGGGTGTACACCAAGCAAGGCATCATGAAGCAGATGAACTGCCCAGCAAAGGCCTGATGGAATTCCTGATCCACAAGACCACAAGAAACAATAGAGGAGTTGTCTTAAGCTATTCAGGTGATGAACGTTTTCCATGTAGGAATAAATAATTAAATGCAGAAGGGAGAGGGGGCAATCCTGCTGCTAGCCTATCTTACTCTCATCTCTACACAATGTATTTCTTTCTTGAGAAAGTCCAAAATCAGCAGCAGTATCAATAGCAATCATCCGTGGAATAAATTGTCAGTATGACACTTACTAGAAGAACAAAAGTTACATTTTCCCCTTGTTGCCTATGCAGGACTGGTTCCAGGATTCCCAGCCCCACTACCAAAATCTGACTTTATGCAAAGTGATGTTTGTCTGTAACCTACACATTTCCCATACACTTTGCATCATCTCTAGATTACTTATACTTAATTTAATACACATAGTTGTTATGCTATGTTGTTTAGGGAATAATGGCTAGAAAAATAGCCTGCATATATTTATAAGTTTTATGCTTTTTCCCAAATATTTTTGACTTGCAGTTGATTGAATTTGAGAATTCAAAACTGATGACTCTATGCACAATCTAAGTAAAATATGTGCTTTACCTAATCGACTCTGAAGTAGCTTAAGGATTTTTCTTCTTTTATAAAACAATATACTTCCCAGTATTTGGGTGGGAAATGGATATAAACTAAACTGAGTTCATAATGGAGGAAATGGACATTGAAATAATACATGTGTGGCTTAAATTCTTAAGCCATAGTAGGCTAGTAGCATGCTCCCATACAGAACCGGGTCTCATAAATCTGTGACTTTCAAACTTCGATAGCAATTCAGGGTTAAGAAGTACATCCTACCTGGTATATGCACACAACTCTTCATGGTTTGTCCTTCTTGACTTGCCTCTATTGCATTAATGTACCATAAAATTTTGTATTCTATTTTTTTTGAAACACACTAAATACATTCCCTCACCTATTAACGGGTTGCACATTCTACAGTATCAAAACACTGCCCTAAACACTAAACTTCATGGGGTCTGGACCCTGTCCTACTTCTTATTGATTCTACTTGGTACTTAGAGAGATCACTGGTATAGAGTAGCTATTGAGAATTTAATGAATGAGTGAATTTCATGGCAACAGCTCCCATTTATTAAAATGGGAAATATTTTAACTGCAAGTCTGAAGATCCAAGGTCAACTCCTGACTCTTGAATCATAGATTCATTCTTAAGAAGTAACTTCACTTCTCAGTTTTCTTGGCTACAAAATAGAACCTGTAATATCTGATATTATGGGAATAAACTGAATCTTCAAATATAAAAATATTTAAATACAGAATTATAAATATCAAACTAGTGTACTTGGTATTTATGTATTTTGAAATGCCTATTGTATAAATGCTTAATTTTGTTACACAGTACTGCTTCATTGATTTGGATAAATTAATTGGGGTTGTACTGTTGAAACAAAGATGTCTGAATTTAGACAAAATATCCCAAATATGCTATATTGGGTAGATTCCTACCTTGAAGTACTAATTGAGTCATTATCAGATTAGCATATACAACAGTAGCAGATCCAGTACAGCCCTAGCACATTGTTTTTGTGTAATGGATATTTCAGAATTTCTAAAGAGAGATTTGACTGGATAAAGTGCCCAGTATTTCTTTCAGGATTTAATGATTCCAAGCATATGTATTGGAATATGCTGCCATTTCTGCATTACTGACGCCTGGTCTAAAAATGTCTGTGACAGACTTAAAGACTGTGGTAAGTTCTAATAATAACCAAGAGCTTTGATGTACCAACAGAGCTGGAAACTCCTCCAGTTCAGACTAGGGTGAACTTCCTTCTGTTTTCTCCATAAAGCCTACCAAGCACCTAGCATCATGGGCACACTCCCAGCAAGCTTTCTGGGAAAAGCAGCATGGTGCTGTGATTAGGTGCACTGGCTTTGACTCCGAGGTACTGGTGCTGGGTTCTGATTTAGTCACTTTTAAAACATGTGACCATCTTCAGGTTTCTTTACCTTATAATGAATGGTGACCATTAAATAAAATGTACAGCACACATGTCCACACAAGGTATTTAACTCAATACCCATCATATAGAAAACAATAAATGATAGTTTCTGTGAATTATATTTATTGTCTGAACTAGCTTGCTGTAACAATTAGGTGCTAATGAAGAGATTTGTTTAGTTAAGAAATAAGCATGTTTCTCTGTTTTACAGGTTTGACTTCAACCATTGTGAAACCTGGGAATTTAGTGGAAAGAGTGTAAATCCCTACGTCACAACAGCTGGCAGTTCAGGACTGAGGAGCTGAGGTATATGTAGTGCATCACTGAACACGTGCTCAGAACCTGTCAGTCTTTGCTCTGTAGGGCAAAAGGTTGCCCTGTTAAATTCTGTACTTTGTTGAAGAAACTGGGGCACTAATGCAGTTGCTCACCCTGTGATGCTAAGCTATTTTGAAGTATCCTTTCTAATCGACTAGAGGCACAATTGTGAAGCAGTCATTCATCTCTGTCACTTCTAGTCTTCCCTTCCCCCTTGTGGCTCTGTTCCCCTTCCTCTCTTTCAACCCTCTGTCAGTGAATTTCTCCTACTGTGCTCCACAAATTAACTGAACATGGCTTAAAAGACTGTCCCCCTTGGGAACATTTGTGCTTTAGAAAACTCAAAAGAATTAAATCATGTATTCTGGAAAGACAGTGTTTCAGACATTAGCAGGCCAGTAGGGGAGAGAGAACTTTGGTCTGGGGAGAATACTACAATCTTGGTCTCCTAGCTGATCTCAGCTGGAAAACACTGTGTCAACAAAACAGAAAGATCTATTCCAGCATTTTTGCAGCCATGTTTCACAGGAGTTTACTGTGGTTGAACACAAAGGGAATAGACAGGTGTCTTTGCTGAGAAGATCCTCAGACTCCTAAGTGTACATGGTAAAGGGAGTGCTCTGAAATTTAGAAGTGACTGGTTTTTAGTAGGTAGCCTCTCCTAATGATTTCATTATCTTTTCCTTTTCTTTTTTTCATGAAACACCCTCAGCATTGTGTGACATTGAACATTCTTTATAGGACACTGGCCCTCTAGTTCAATGGGTAAAGTGAGGCAGGAAGTTACAAGGGTGGTTTGTTTAAAGTAACCCAGGGAATTACTGCAACAAGATTAGAATTCCATATGATTACACAATCTGATTAAAAAGCTTCATTGTAGTTAGTGACTGAATGCCTTTTCCCTGCTACACTCCACCTAGTGCCCCAACAGAAATGTTGACACTTCTGCTCTGTTCTGTATCCTCAGCACGTATCACAGCCTGACACAGATACTGTGTGAATTAGAATGTATTAAAATTGGACTGCGATTGCATATGGGGACATGCTTTTTGCGCCCCTGCCATTATGTTCCCCTGCCTCCCACTGTGATGCAATGTGTGAATGAATCAGCTTTGATTTCCATACTTACATTGGGAATATGTGGTTGCAGTTGCGCTGACACTGAACCTGTTGAGGTGCAGTCTGTGTGTGACCACATTCTTCTGGGGTTGGAACAGGACGATGTGTACCTTGGGTGCAAACAAACAGCCCAAGACCACAAAACCACTCAAGCTAACGGAGATGCACATGGTTGTTGTCTGTACCTACAAGAAACATTGGCTAGTAAGTGTCCAGCTATAAATTCAGTCACATAGTCAACTAAAGAGAAGACTGGAATGAGACCAAACTAAGAAAACTAGAACGAGTCATTACTCTGTTCTTATTCTAGCTAAATCAATGTGCTAATTATATTGGGTCTTCTGTGTTGGGGATACTCATGAAAACAGTGTTTAGGATTTTGAAGCAAGCATGATTTGTGTGGGTTGCTCCTGAATGCTTGCCAAGACTTCACATAGATTTTCTTGTTTTGTTTTCTTTATATTTTTATAAAGATATTTATGCAGAACCATTGAGGATTAGTAAAACATAAATATTCAATGATGAAGGGGCTTATTGCTGATGGTGTAATCAATAAACTTGGCTTGTTCAGAGATCACATGTCCAGTTCCTTCAGTAAGTCACATGATTGAGTCTGTATTTATCTACAACTCTATGTTCTAATTATTTGTATACTACCAGTTCCCTTGCCCTTGCCTTTATCTTCCTCGGACTCATAGCAACATTTGACATAATTTATCACTTCCTTTCTTTGGGCTTTCTAGAATCATCCTTCCGTCAGTGGTTGATTGTTCTTGTTTTAATGAGCTCTTCTACCTGTACTTTAATGTTTGAAGTGTTCTAGAGGTCAGTTTTAGACTCTCTCCCCTTATGTCATTAAGTTCTTTTGACTTAAAGGCCTGCTATATTGTTTGTACCTGAATATTTACTAGTTTAAACCTGTTCTCTGTGCTTCCAGATTTACATATTTATCTGTCATCTTCTCATATTGTTTAATATTTAATAGGAATAAATGACGAACATGAAATCAAATATTACTTAATGGAAAACCTGGGAGTCATCTTTGATTTTTTTTCCACTGCCCTCACACTCAGTCAATCCAATCCAATATTAAGTTCCACTGGGAGGTAATTCTGTGTGGGTTTCATGTTTCTATATATCTAGTAAGCTAAGGTTATAATTGCTTATGTTCTGAACTTGCTTTTCATGGATATCCATAAAGAAAAGAACTTTAGAGGACAGAGATAGAGTCTACATCGAGTGCAAGAGCATACCCCTGTGTGAGACCTGGAGAAGAGACTGCTGCAAATGCCTGCGCTCTGGCTATTGCCACTGATGTGAGGCAATGCATAGTCAAATCCTATGTCTTCAACAAGTATTCTTAGAAAGACCAATTTTTTTAATCTCTTTTATTTTGAAATACATAGAAAGCCTAATCTCTGCCACTAATTTAATTATAAACTATCTGTGTTTGTTTCAAATTCTATCATGCTTGATGTGTTCCCCCAAAGCTGGTATATAAACCTTTCAAAGACTGAAATAATGTTTTACAATTTTTATTTGTTATTTTTGTGTTATGTGTATGAGTGTATTGCTTGCATGTATGTAAGTGCACCCATGATGTGCAATGCCTGTATCTGGAGTCACAGATGGTTGTTTGCCACCATGGGGTGCTGGGAATTGAACCTGGGCCCTCAGCACAAGCAGCCAGTGCTCTTAACGGTGGAGCCATCTCTTCAGTCCTGAAATCATGTTTTATATGTATAATTATTTTATAGCTTACCATGGGTGTCAAAGGTACTGAGCTTTGAATGTTTGTTTGGTGCCCAAATTCTTTCCATCTGCCCTTAAATTTTGGAGTACTTTTCTAATGTTGCTGATTTTGTATGAACCACGTGGTTTTTACTGGGAAAATTTTAATAGTAGTCTTGTTTGGACATTGAGAACAAGGATCCCAGGTACAGATGTTCACAGGATCTTTGAAAGTCCTTGAGTGTAGTGAGTCAGGTGTAACTACAGGATGGATGGATGTGGGCACCTGGAGGAGAGCACTCTGCCCTGAGGGGAGCTCTACCCAGAGTTCACTCATTGCTCTAGGTAGGAATTTGAGCCCACATATATTCCTTTGTTAAAAAATAATGCCAAGAATCTGCATATTTATGTAAAATTTCTCAATTATATCTAATTTTTACAAACATTTCAGAATAGTTGAGGCCAGATTAAACTTATCCATGGGAAAAGAAGACCACATGACTCATTTAGGCTGTGGTTGTCAGTCTTGGCTACAAATTAGAGTCACACAGAGCTTTGAAAAATCCTGATGTTCAAGTCACAGATGAGGCCAATTAAAACAGCCACTGGAGCTGTGTTCCAGACTTAATATTTTCAAATGCTGCTCCATTGATATAATATGTAAAATTTGAAAAACACCATTGGAGGTATTAGTCTACCTTTCTCATTTCCTTTGTAAATTTAAGGTGGATATTACTAATAAGAAGACCTTAGTGTGATTGGCATGGAACTTAAAAAGCTCCTTTCATAACTGCCACCCTTCCTTGTCCCATTCTATAATTGCTGGGATCGTCAGCAGTTCAATGTAGTCAGTTGCTCTACTGTATTGCTATCATGCAAGGGGAAAACTCATTTTTTGTGCATGTGAAATAGACGCTAACATGTTCAAGGAAATTACATTTTATAATGCTATTTATGTTTATTTTCAGCTTTACTTTTAAAGCAGAAGCTCTTTTGAGAATATGTAGTTGAAAAGCCTATATCTAGAGCAAAATAATTATCATTGTAACTATTTTGCATTTCCAATACTTTAAATCATGTTCACTATGAGTGGCTTCCTAAGAACAAAATCAGTTGTACCTGCAGATCTATGACTGAGTATATACATAAAGACCACAGATGGAGAGAGGAACACTAAAATCATTAACTTCTCCATTTTAATCCCCCAACTCTAAAAGTTCAAACTCTCTTACAGTTAATATATTCTGCTCTTTGATTTTGCCAATCCAGGTCTGATATTGACTCACCATAAAGATTTTAAATACTTGTAGAGGTCATCTTAAAATGCCTGAGCATTACTCTGACATTGAACTTATGTTCTTCATTTTTATTGTTTTTTTTTTTTTTTTACCTAATTCAATCCATAGGTTTCAGACACATGGCTGTGAATAACTTAAATTAGATATAGTACTCTTTGTCAGTCTCTTGATCCTATGCTTTAAAGTATTTTTTTCTTTTTGAAACATTGTTTTAACTAGTAGAAATTACAGACATATTTTGAAATATGAATGCATTGTAGAAGGCTAAAACAAATTAATTAGCATACATATTTCCTCATATACTTTTGTGGGGAGAACAACTAAAATATAACTTTTCAGTGATTCTCAGTGACATTAACTCTAGTCACCATGATGTGCCATAGGAATCTTGAACGTTTTTCTTCCTACCTAGGGTTTGATATTTGCTGTGTCTCCTTTTTGAGAACCAGTTTTCTAGAGTTTTGGTAATATGATTACTGACAAACCAAAGTAATTATCAAATTACTTCATTTTGTGAAATCATACTATAACAAAGAAATAGGGCTCTGAAAAACTTTCATATATGATGACCTAAGAAATACTGAGAATGAAAACCAGTTGCCAGCAAAAGGAAAAATATCTTATTACTCACTGTAAGATGTTATAGTCAGAAAGAATTACTAATGTCAAAATAATTGATGGATGGCTCAACGCTTTGGGAAATTGTGATGAAATGATGACATTTTCCCATATGATTTCTTTTTCTCAATTATACACAGTATGTTTGTATATACAACTAAAGGTTTAGAAAAGCTATAGTAAATTATTGTGTATTTTGGTACATTTTAGGGAGGTAATAAAGCGTGAATTAAAGTTTTAGATCTTTACTCTGATCCTGGCTTAATGCTACAAGAGTATTTTAATTTATAGATGCATCTATTGTAGAAAAGTCCTCTTGTGTCTAATTTCAAGTATTCTCATTAGAATTTTTTAGTGATTAAGTCTTATTTTCTTGTCAATTGATTTTTAAATTTAATGTTTTTATGTGTATGACATTTTATTAATCACTAGGTTATTAACTGCTTGAATGACCTTCACAGTTATATTTACCCCTCTGGGCCTAGTACAGTGTTCTGAACAAGTTAGGTACTAATTAAATGTTATTAAAGCATACTTAATTAATTTTCCCATATCATATTGAGGTTAATCATGGCATTTCTAATTATTTGATTCATTCCTGAGGTAAAATCAAAGGAGTCTATCCTAAATCCCACCCAAAAAAATACTGATAGATTAAAAGAACAAAGGAAAGAAGAAATCAGTCAAATCAAGGAAAAGAAGAAACCAATCAAAGACTTACTCTGTAGTCACTTGATGTCACATAAAATATTGGCAGGAATGCCAACCAGATGATGCAGGTGGTGTACATGGTAAAGCCTATGAACTTGGCTTCGTTGAAATTTTCTGGGCACTTCCTTGTTTTGAAGGCATACACAGTGCATAAGATCACTAGGATCACATCGTAGGTAAGTGAGATCAACATGCTGGAATCTTTGACATTGCACTTGAGGATGACTGTTTCCCTCTTCTCTGGAAGGGTATACCTTCTGGTGCCTGGGGCCTCCAGAATGAGCCACACAGACACCATCACAATTTGTACCAGGATCAGACCCAGGCAGATAAAAACCTGAGAACTGGGGCTGATGAATTTTGGCCTCTGAGCTCCATTCTTGACCCCATCGAAGATGCGAGCGATGCAGTTTGTCTTGGTCAGCAGGGCTGAATAACAGATGGCAAAGGAGGTCCCCAGCCCAAGTCGGCGCAATGCACAGATGACAGGTGATGGCTTAGCAATGAAGAAGAATGTCATGCAGTAGGACAGGCCAACCCCAAACAACAAGATGTAGCAGAGTTCTCGGCCTGATGCTTTGACCAAGGGTGTGTTATTGTGCTTGATAAAAACAGTAATAACCATGCAAGTACACATAAAACCCAGGCAGGCAATGGTGACTGGGCCAATGGCCCAGGCATCTTCCCACTTGATGTAGTCCTCAGGAAGGTTGAAACACCCAGATAGGTCTGCAGTGGGCCACTGGCCGGGCCCACAATCCATACAGGTGAACTCATCAGCCAGGTATTCGTAGGGCTCACAGGGGATGCAGATCCAGCAACAGACATCCCCTGGCTGCATGTTTTTCATTTCATTGGGGGCACAGGGATCACTGCACTGGGATGTGGGGACTGAGTTCCGGGACCAGTGGATAGAGTCCACATCTAGAGATAAAGTTTCTGCCCAGTGGCCAACCTTCAAGTAGGAATACTTTCCACCTATGTATTGGAAGTTGAACACGTTGTATCTTCCCATCCCATCTCCGAAGGTGTCAAACTTCACGATGCTGTCTGCTCCTTTATTTGGGTTGAATGGTGCTTTGATATTCAGAACGAAAGAAAAGAAAAGAACACTTGTTTAGGTGTCTCATACGTGATCAGTCAATTACTGTACGCCATACACTTAGCAGAACTGAAGTGATGGGATGGGGATACCAAGGCTGACATAATTTATCAGTTACCATTGCAAGCTGCACATCAAAAGCGGCCAGAGTACTTAAGCATTCATAAATTCACTCACTTTACATTGCTGAGTGTCTAATGGTGCCAAGTGCCAGGGATAATAATGAACATAATACAGTGCTGCCTTCAAAGGAGCTTATTATGTAACAGAAAAGCACTGGCAAACTTGTAGTTATATCCTGTGTAGTGTGAAATGTTATTTTCTTGAAAGCTTTACAACAAGAATTGGGCAGAACTTTATGTCTCATTCTATATTTATTTATGCATAACCACTAAAATATTTACTATTGTATTTCCATGACAATATAAAATTAACAGGAAGAAATTTTCTTCTTAAAATAAGGATTTCTCAATATATATGTATGATACATACCTTTTAATCATTTCAGATGATTCACAAAGAAAAAACTTGAAATCTGCTTATAGTCCTTCCATAATTTTTGCTTGGATTTTGACATATAGTTTTGGTATGTAGCTCAGGCTAGCCTCAAACTCTGAGAAATCCTCCTGTCTCAGCATTTTGAATGCTGGGGTTACAGTTACATGCTGCTATGGTTGGCTAGATATTGTACAGGCACCACCATATGTAGTATATCAGCAAGTGTGTTTTGATGTTTGTTTCTAAGTGTCTGTGCGGGGGAGAGTTCTTAGAAAATAGTCTGTTTCTAACCCACTCCATTTTCTACATCTCCTGAACGTCCCCAAAAGCAGCTGGTCTCTGAGCATCTGAGCTTCTGCCTTTCTTCCACTTACAGCCATCATCTCCCCTTGCCAGTGTCTGTCACTTCAAACAATATTTCTTTAAAGCTCCTTCAGTACAGTTTATTCTTTTTACATCTTGTTTTGCATTTATTAAGTACCATAGAAATAGTACACTCAAGTAACAGCTCCAGAGAGAGACACCATGAACTAAAAGGGGAAGTTTTACTCAGTGTGGCCCCTTTTTACCTGGCTTGCTCACCTCCTCACTACTGATGCTCTCTGTGGTATTTACTATGTAACGGTCTTCAAGATGCAGCTGCAATGTGAATTTCATTTGGCACCAGGCTCAGCCTGTGACTATGTGATCTTTTATTTTTATGCCACCCATTCTAGGATGCTGTGAGCTTACTATTTCACACTACCAGTCTTTCCTCTTTCCTTAGGAGAAGAACAGCTCAGCTGTCTAAGTGATGAACAGTCACACACCATTATGGTGGGATTACTAGCATGGTACCCATGAGTATGTGGTGAAACCAAGAGAGTAGAATAAGATATCCATTACTAGACCTAGTACATTCTAGAAAGTTGTATATGCTAAAGATAGCACCTTAAACAAGAGAATATATTTCATACACAATGTTAGGTAGGTAACTGCTTAATCAACTTAAGAATTTTGAGCCTATATCTCATAACTTATGCCCGAATAAATTCTAGAAGGATCAAAGTTTTGTATATGAAAAAACAAAACCATAAAAGATCCCAAATAAAACAAACAGAACATATTAATATCAGAGTAGGAAGTCTTTTTTTTAAAGCTACTGAGAGAACTAAAATGTAATAATATGGAAAATTTTTAAGTTCCAAATAACAGGAGCTGGGGAGGTAGCTCAGTTGGTAAAGTACTTGCTTCATGAGCAGAAGGACTTGAGTTCAAGACCCAGTACCCACATAAAAAGCTGGGCATGGTGGTAGTACTTGTAATCCCAGTGCTGGAGTGGTCAAGGTAGGAGGATCCCTGGGGCTCTCTGGCCAGCCAGCAAAGCTGAGTGAGTGAGCACCAAGGTCTCAGTGAGAGAATCTTTCTTAAAACCAAGGTGGATGGTTCCTCAGGAGTTCTGGTTTTCCATAAAGAAAATCCAATAGAGAAAAATGCAAAATTCCAAAGACAAAAATAACAGTCCTTCAAAGATATTCACAGCCTAATTGCCAAAAAGCTCAAAATGTTATGTCAGGCAGCAAAGAGGAATTAAAGTTGGAATTAAGGTTTCTCTCAGCTGACATAAGAAGACTACCTTGCTTTATGTGGGTAAGCCCAGTGCTATTAACACAAGTCCGTAATGTTGAAGAAGGGGCAGAAGTGTCAGTGTCTGAGTGATGGATATAGAAGATGAGGCTCACCACTGTCGGCTTTGAAGATGGAAAGAAGCTGCCAACATAGGTGGTCAATAGAAGCTGGAAAAGGAAAGAAAGTATATGTTTCTCCTGGGACTTTCAGGAAGGAATGCAGCATTGCCAACACATTACTTTTTAATCAATGGGATTCATTTGGACTTCTAACCTCCAGAACTATTAGAAAATAAAATTATGTGGCTTTAAATCACCAATTTTGTGGCCATTTGTTTTAGTAGCAATAGGAAACCTATACACACAATAAAATTATTTTTCGTTTGTAACATGCTTTGCTGATGAGGCTGTAGTGAAGCAAAAAATCTCTGATTCTACTTTCAGGTGTTTAAATTAGCACACTTCTGAAAGACAGAAAAATGTCATTTTTTTCAAAATTACAGGTGCATCCAAGTTTTGACTTAGCAGTTTTAATTGGTAGGATACCATCTACAGGTAATTTTGCCTATGTGTGAAAGATATGTTTTATAATGTTGTTTACTGAAGGATTTGTTTGTAACAGAAAAACTTGGAAATCACTCAATCATTCATCAACTGGAATCATTAATAATAAATAAAATATTATACAACTGTGAAATGAGGACATTTTCTATCTTAAATGGTATGGACATATTAGGATAAAAGCCCCTAAAATCACTTTATTACCTTATTTTTGATACAGGTCCCATTATGTAGCTCTTGCTGACCTAGGACTTACTATTTAGACCAGACTGTCCTGAAACTCACAGAGATCCATTTGCTTCATCATCCTGAGTGCTGAAATTAAAGGTGTGTGCTACCACATCTGGCAAAGTCACATTGTTATGTATGAACAAAATGTTTGTTCAACTATGGTGTATGGGAGTGAGGAGAGCAAAATGATCAGCTCCATTTTGTTTTCTGTACATTGGTGGAGGACCTCTAGAATGACTGTCCTCTGGCCACAAGTAGCTACACCAATACTTTCAGTGGAATTTTTTGTGTGCCTGAATGTGCATGTATGTTTGTATACACATTTGTGTATGTGCATGTGCCTTTGTGAAGGTGGGAAGTCAACATTGGTATGTTCCTCAATATCTCTCCACCTTACTTGCTAGGATAGGGTCTCTTGTGGAACCTGGAGCCAGTGGGCCCAGGGATGCTTCTGTCTGCCTCCCTAGCACTGGTATTAGAACTCTGAGATTACAGGTGTGCTTCGCCACACCTGCTTTGTTTAATGTATGTTCAGGAGAATTCAACTCAGGTCCTTATGTTTGCTCAGGAAGTACTGACTAAGCCATCTCCCCAGTTCCTAGAATTTGTTTCTTAATAAAAATTTACCTTTCACTCTGTGGTAAGTTGCTACCTGTTGCAAAAGAAGCTTCTTTGATGAGTGGTGACTGGCATACTTGCCTGTAAGAATATTAAGTGTCTGTGAAATGCCCAACTCTAAGTGACACATCTACAGTGGAACCTCTACACCTAAGGCTCATAGAACATAGTGGAAAAGGGATAGAGAGAATACTAATGCATCTCTCAACTCTCCCCAGTGAAGCTCCCTCATGCAACAGAGGGCAATGAACACAAAAGGCCACAAATGGCCACAGCATAGAGGATAAAAATCTGCAGGGTGTGGGTTCTTGGACAAGATGCTAACTTGACTTGATAGGCCTTAGCATAAATGACAGAATGCATGAAACGCAGTGGGGAGGGGGCTATGGGAAGGTGCCAATGGGGAGCAGGGTATAAAGATGATTAAGATGTTGTGTATGGAACACACAAAAATTCAATAAAAATATAAATGCTTACCTTTTACTAAATTTGTTAGACTATATACAAGAAAAACACAGTCCAATATCTAAATCCTTTAAATACACAAATCACATTAAGATCCTTCAATGAATATGTTACAAATCCTAACAAAAATCCATTGTCAGAATTGCCCTGATTCTTCATTTAGAATATAGAGTGCTGTGACAGTACCAGCATGAAAAAGAATAAAAGGAGATCCTAGAGAAAAAGATGAACCACATATGACACATATTCTACCTGTCTTTGAACCATGATTCCAAATACTACGGTGGGTGAGGTAGTGACAAGCAGATACAGAATGCAAGCTCTTGAGCACTGGTGGCGTGACTTCAAGTGGCAGAGCAGCTAAAGCCCATGTGTATTGATCTGTTATCTTCCTGATGCATTTAGAGTTGTCTCCAGGTCAAATGACTCACTAGGGAGATAGTTAGGACCCAGTGAACCACGATTCTCTAGCAATCAATTGCATAGTTCTTTAGTGTGGGAAAACTCTAGAGAGATTGATATTTCTCAAGTTGGATCTCACCAGGGGAGTAAGTACCATTCAACATGAAAAAAAATAAATCACTTCACCTTCCATTGATACTGCAACAGCCTGAAAGAACCCAGACTATGGGGGAAAGAGTGACAAACAGAAAGATAGAATAATTTTTAAAAAGCCTCACAGTTGTCTTCAAAACCCAATTTCTAGTCCCTTCCTCCTCTAATGCTGCAAAAATCAAGTCCTCATTTTCAGACACAGCTTGATCTGGTCTCAGGTCAAGACTGTGGTTTTTAGCATAGGTTATTATCCAATTAGTACTGACCCCAGGTTCAGGTTTAATACCAAGATGACCAGCCCTCCTAGGACCCATTTGGTTGAGATGAGTCAAGTCTATTCCTTAGAAATATCATAGGGCAATGGTAGTAGAAAATTAAATTGGTTCTTTTTTTTTCTCTCTCTCAGTAGTCCAATTAAGGTAAGACAATAACATGGCTCTTATCAGGACTTTAGTAAAGGCAACTTCACCTCCACTGCCCAGGCTCACATTGGTAAATACTAATGAAGATTGCAGAAAGCTACCAACAGTAGCATGGCTTTGATTTTAGAACTGGAGCCTCACTAAAGTGGCTATGACCATAAACGTAAGAAGAATTCAGAAAGTGCCATCCTTCTCCACATTCCATGGCAGAGGTCAGAAGTTAAGAAGCCAAATTCTTTAGGCCAGAGGTGACAATGTCTTTTACCAACAACATGGAACGAGAAGATTGGAAACAGTAAGAGTGAATCCCTGGCTAGAAGGAATTTACCAACCCAGGAGGAGCAGAATTGTTGAGGCAGTTCTCATAGCTGTCAACTGAGTGCAGCAGCTGGGGCCTAGTGCTGCTTTTTTCTTGTTCTCAGTCTTGCATGTGGGAAATGCTCAACAAGAACTTAACACTCACAGTGAAAGAGAGTGCTTGGGAAAAGGTGCTGGAGGAGGAGGAACTTTTGAAAGAGACTCTCAGTTCTCCTGAAGAGTTAGCAGGGTGATGCTTCGGGGCCAGGGGGTGGGGGGGTCACAGGCTTCTCTCTGGATTTTGTACAGTATTGCCGATACTGTCAGTGCTCAAGGCAATTCAGAAGGTAGCAATCTAATATTAGTGGAGAGATCAGACATAAAGAAAACAAGAGTGAGTGTAAAATGGAGGGATTCCAATCCTCTCTAGCCCCAATCCAGGGGTAAACTTGCAGACCACTCACCTTGCTTTACTCATTTTAGCTGTAGGTATCAAAGTCGATGCTGACTTTTGTTAGGGCCCTCCTTCATGCAGGCTCATCCTCATCCTATTAGCATGCTTTTTTTTTTTTTAACCCTTTTCCCTAGACTCCTGACCTCTTGTTTTAGAGATACTACTTCTTTAGAATTTGCACTAATAAGTGCCTAGATTTATAAAAAGCATTTTACTGAAATGAAATAATATAATGTTAACATAAGATAAGTAAATTATTACAACTGAAAACACACAAGTAGCATCATGACTATTAGGATGTGCAACACTTTTCTTTCGTTCCTGTCCCTACCACTTGGCCCTTCTTTTCTCCAAAGGCAGCCACCATCTTAACCTCTGTTATCAGTGTATCAGTATGCTAAAGTTTCTATAACAAATACACCAGAAAGTTTGCGACTTGAAATGACAGAAATGTATTGTCTTACAGCTGTCTGAAGTAGAGTTAAAAGGTATAGTTTCTCCTGAGGGCTTTGCAGGGTAGTCTCTTCCAAACTTTCTTCTAGGTGGGGTACTTTTTAAGAACTCTTTGGTGTCTCCTTACTTGAAGCTCCATCACTCAATTATGAACCTCCATGCTCTTCCTGTGCCCTGTCTTTGTGTTCAAACCCTTTTATATGGACACTAGTGATATTTGATCAGAGTCTACCCTAATGAACTCATTTTAATTTGGTTATAATATTGAGGCTCTGTTCTTAAATAAAGTAACATTCTGAGATAGAAAGGCTATGAATTTAATATGTGTTTTGGAAGGAAAGATATAATTCATGTTATAACAACCATATGCTATTATGTTGGTATTAAAGTTTATATAAATGATGATATCATAAAGTATTAGTTGGTACTAATATCGTTTGGCTAAAATTACATTATTTGAGATTCATTCATGCAGTGACAAGATGTATAATTAGTTCACTCTATTATTTTTTCTTATTTATTAATTTTGTTTTATGAGTGTATTGCCTGCATGTATATAAGTGTACCTGTGTCGTGCAATGCCTGCAGATGTCAGAAGAGGGCATCAGATTGCCCGGAACTGGAATTACAGACTATTGTTAGTCACCATGTGGGTGCTAGAAATGGAAGCTGGGTTCTTTGCAAGAGCAGCCAGTGCTCTTGACTGCTGAGCCATCTGTCTAGTCCTCCTCATTTTTTTTTTTTTTTTTTTTTTTTTTTTTTTTAGAAAGGGCTTTTTTTTTCGTGGTGCTTTCTAATCACAACACACTCTCTC
>NW_008358866.1:2433891-2434496 GCF_000622305.1 Nannospalax galili | reverse complement strand
CTTTTTTTTTTTTTTTTTTTTTTTTTTTTGAGACAGGGTCTCTCTTGCCTGGACTGATCTCAATCTCACAAACCTGCTGCATCAGCTTTCTGAATGCTGCGATTACGGATATGTACCACCATGCCTGGCTGGTTGGTTCACTTTTAATGATGCCTACTACTTTATTATATGATGCATCATGATTTATTTTTATATTTTCCTTTTGATGGACAGTTCTTTTTAATTTTTTCTCTCAAGACGGGGAGATAGCTTATTTGGTAAAGTGTTGCCTTATAAGACAAACAAGCTGGCATGGTGGCACGTGCTTGTACTGAGAGGACAGAGGCAGACAGATACTTGGGACTCATTGGCTAGCTAGTTTTGCTTACTTAGTGAGCTCCAGGCCAGTGAATGACCCTGTCTCAAAAATCAAGTAGACACTTGAAGTTGTCTCTGGTCTCTATATGCACAAATCTGCACATCTATTTACACCCATATCCATATTTACACTCCCCCTATGGGCACAGGTTTCTCTCTCTCTCTCTCTCTCTCTCTTTATATATATATATAATTTTTTTTGTAATTATATATATTACATTTAATTGGATGGGGTAATAAAGGGATGT
>NW_008358866.1:2431725-2432581 GCF_000622305.1 Nannospalax galili | reverse complement strand
AAATAAACCTTATCTAGAGATATATTTCTTGATCTGTTATGTATAATTCGTCAGTAGATTGTAGGAATAATATGGTTCCCTCTGGTTTTCGTGACTAGCTAGGCATTGTTTCTCTCTTGTATCGTCTCTACCCTCTATCATGGTTTTCCCGCTTAAGGTGCCCCCACTTCCGCCTCTTTCTTCCTTACTAATACCCTTGCTCCTATGATCCTACCTCTGTTGAGCTTCTTCTCTCTCCTTATCCCCTGGGTTCCTCATAAACCCTTCCCTCCCCCTTCCCTTAGACTAACCCAATTTTTAACCATATCTCCCTTATTAAGGCCTGTTACCTACTATTCTTCTCCTTCAGGTTATTTCTTTTCCTTTACCTCACTGTTTCCTTACCCTTGTCCTGGTTCCTGCAGTTATGTCTGTTTGCATACTTATTTATCAGCGTCTGATCCTAGGATCCACATATGAGGGAGAACATATGTCGATTTTTTTTCTGAGATTGTGTTACTTCACTTAGTATAACAGTTTCTAGTTCCATCCATTTACCTGCAAATTTCATGATTTCATCTTTCTTTACTCTGAGTAAAACTCCATCGTATATATGAACCACATTTTCATTATCCACTCATCAATTGAGGGAACCCAAGTTGCTTCCATCTCTTAGCTATTGTGAAAAGAGCAGCAACAAACATGGATGTACAACTGTCTCTGCAATAGGACGAGTTCTTTGTGTATATGCCAAGGAGTGGTATAACTGGGTAAAATGGTAGGTTCATTTGTAGTTTTCTAATAGTCCTCCACACTGCCTTCCATAGGGGCTTAACCAGTTTGCAACCCCACCAGCAGTGAATGAGTGTTCCCCTTT
>NW_008358866.1:2423676-2427778 GCF_000622305.1 Nannospalax galili | reverse complement strand
TATTTCTAGCTCTTTTCTGAATTCATTCAGAAGTTTATCCCTATCTTCCTTCAGCTCTATGATTACCTTGTTTGTGTGTTCTTTAAATTCAGTGAATTCTTTTATCATATTCATCATTGTTCTTTTGAGTTCCATGTCCTGCATTGTCTCTAGGGGATTCTCATTGTGCTCCTCTAGAGGATTACTGGTATTTGGTGGGGATATGTTATTTTGGTTTTTCATGTTATTATTTTTTCTCTGTGATTTTGACATGTTAATTTCTTTTGTAGTTTCTGACTCTTGTGTGATACTCGGGCCTTCAAGATTAGTTCTGCCTCTTTTTTTTGAGATTCATGTGTCTTTGTGGTTTACTTTTCGGTATGAAGAGCTGGTTCGTCTAAGCTTCTGGTTCTCTCTTTTGATTTTATATTTGTCTTCAGGAGTTCCGGTGCCATGCAGGGAGGCAAAGGCTGATGGGGAGGGAATAAGCCCCAAGATTTCCCAGGGAGTGGACTGAGTAGCTGTGTTGTACTGGATGCAAAGGATCAGGGAGAGGAAAGGTAAGCCTCGGAGCCCCAGAAAGAGGCTGACAGCCCCAGAAAGAGGCTGGCGGGTGTTGCAGGACCAGGGAAGTAATGGGAGGTGAGGGCAGGGCCAGGATCAGAAGCTGTGCTCCTGGGGCCCAAGAAAGGCACTGAGTTGCTCTGGGTGAGAAGGATCAGGAAGCAGTATTGGTTCCCCAGGTGTCTGGGGCTCCACGACTAAGAATGGCGCAGGGTCCAAACTAGGAGTATAGAACGGCGGGGGGATGGAAGGGTGAATGTGGCTTAGGGAGTCTTGGCACGGAGAGCTGTGCTATATCTATATATATATAATTTTTTTCTATCAGATTTTAACTATGTCAATTAATGTCATTTCTTTAGTTGGTTTACTCCAGAAGCAAACATGAAGACTTAATTTGAGATCTGAGGTTAGTCCCTGGAGCCTATAAGGCCCTCAGCCATGAATTCTTGGTCAAATTTACAGTGCTGGGCATGCATTTCCTCTTGTAGACTGGGTTTTAAATCCAAAGAGAAAGTGATTGGTTACCTCCCAAACATTCATGCCTCTATTGTACCCATGGGTTTATCGTGCCATGTCAGCTATTACTGTAGCTTACAGGAGTCACAGCTGAGTAAGACTGTTCTTCCCCAGCAGCCTGCAGAGCACCTTCTAGTACTATGAAAGTTAGCCATCAAGGAGGAAGCTTTCTGGTCACTACCAAATTGATTTCTCCATTTCCTCTGATCAAAGTGTGTGGTGTCTTCAGCAACAGGTTTTAACATCAAAATCTGGTAGATGACCAAGAGCGATAACAGCATTCTATATTGTTTGGGTGTTTCTGGGGTTCTCTTGACCAGCAACTCAAAGGGAGGTATCCCACACCTAGAACTGAGATTTTGTTTTAATAACCTCTGATTTCTGGGAGGAGCATTATTTCCCCATGTTGGGTAACTTTATTTAGATTTAGGTCCATTCTACAAGAGGGATATATGATATCATGCCTGGTACTGTAAACTTAGCTATGAATCCACGACTGGGGAGTTTATTGGCCCTAAAATTTGCTAGATGGGCATAGTATTAAAATGCTTTCTAAATTCGTATCTCTGTGCCCATAGATTATAGTGCTGCTCTCTACCTCATCAGTGAAGTTTCTTTGTGCAGTGGATGACAATTAACACAGAAACTTACAACTGTTCTGAGTGCAGAGAATAAGTGCCTGTTGAGTGCTCCAGTAAAAGGAAATCTATATCATACCCCTTCTCCCAAGGCTCAGGGAACATGGCAGAAGAGGGGGCAGAGAGATTGTAAAAGCCAGATGTTGGGGAGGACCAGACTGAAACAGTATCTTCTGGATATGACAGGATTGCTGCATTCATAAACTCATAGCAGCTATGATTGCTTTCAAAAAACTGTCTGAGATCAAGCTAGTCAACATTCTAGCTCAGGAGCTAGAATGGAGGGGAAAGGGGCTCAGGAGGCCCCTGCCCTAGCTGAGGAACTGTGGACAGTTGATGGCTTCTGGGGGAGGGAAAGTCAGTTTTCCTTAAGTGTGTGGCCCTCGAAAGGTCAACCATGTTCCACTGGATGGTCTTACACCCAAGAGTATATGTACAGCACAAATTGAACTCAGTGGACTGCAAAAAAATGTAAAAAGAGGACATGAAGTTGAGGGTCATTGGGGGCATAGGGGTGAATCTGGGAGGAGTTAGTGGGAGTAGTAAGGTATGAATATGATCAAAATACATTGTATATGTGCATGAAACTCTCAAAGGATCAATAGAAATATTATGTCAAGAAAAACTAAATTTGAATTTAAGTAGATGATCTTGGAGGTAATAAAGGAGTAGAAAACACAGATTTAAAAAAAGAAAGACTCTCAAACAGAATGAATTGATGAGTTTGTTATAGCTGAAGGCAAGTGGGCCTCAGTCTCAATGGGGCCTTTTGGGAGACCATAGAGAATGGGAATAGGGCATAATAACCCAGCTCACTCTCCAGTTTGGCTGTGACAAAGTTTGTTTGTATTAGTTTGTGGTTGCTCAAGGGGTGCTAACTCCAGGGCACTTTTAGCATTTTCTAGTTACAGATAGTGGATGATTCTATGAGCCAACAAAGCTTCTGTAGAAAAAAATCCCCAGGCAAACAACTGAGGAGCTTTTATTAGTAAACAGTGGGCATGCACAAGAACACCAAGTGACAAGAGGTTAGAGGTAAGGTACCATCAACATTTGATATAAGCTGCATGATTACTTTTGTACATATATTTTGATGTACATGCATAGGAATGTCTAATGTGTATGATTGCATATATATACAAAAGTAATATGGCATGTAAGTTCTAGTTGTTTCACAAGCTGATGGAAATGTGGTGCACCCCTGTGATGGGTAGTGTTAGTCATCAGCTTGACACACCTAGGTAGAAGGAGACTCAATGTCCAGTGGGGTTTCTTCTATTGGACTGGCCTGTGGCCATGTCTGTGGGGTATTTTCTTGATTTTTGAGTGGTGTGGGTGGTGCCACCCCTGGGCAGGTTGTTCTGTATTGTATAAAAAGGCAGGCTGAGCATGCCAGTAAGCAGCTTTCCTTCATGGTCTGTGCTGCTCCTGCCTTCAGGTTCCTGCCCCGAGTTCCTACCTTGGGCTCCCTAATGAATTTAACTTGGGGGATGTAAGTCAATTAAATCTTTTCCTCCCCAAGTTGGTATTGGTCAGAGTGTTTTGTCACAGCAATTGAAAGCAAACTACAGCAACCCCATTGTGGGGGTTTGTGTGTATACATGTCTATAGTTTGTGCTTTTCTGATATTGAATGAGGTTTAACACTTTTTTCTAAGGTGTTGGATTTTCTGTCCTTTAAATTTGATTTACGGGAGATAAAAAAATATATATTCTGGACATGCATCATCTTCAAATGTAGTTTTTGAGAATAACTTTTCCCAATCTGTGGCTTGCCTTTTTATGTGCTTAACAGAGTTATCTAATGAACATTAATTCTTAGTTTTAATGCCAAATATTCAATTTTTTTCCAATGTCCAATTTTCAGCATGTGATGATTAGTGATTTTATCCCTCTGTTTAAAATAGTTTTACCTCTTCTGAGATTATGAATATTTAATTCTCAAATGTAAGGCTTTCAGGTATGAATATATTTTAAAGAATGTACGTTCCCTCCTCTTTACTAACAATGTGATGTATATTTCATTTTAAGGAAACAGACCACAATGCATCAAAAGAGGTTAACCCTGCACTCATTTTGTCACTAAATCCTAAACTTCTGTAGTGTAGTGATAATGTTTCATTCACCTTTTCAGTCTCATCCTCTTTGTACCTACACACATAGTAGGTTTTCATTATTTGTTTTTCAAACTAATCATTCAAATTATTAAAATCATCTTAGAAGCTTAAAAATTGTGCTGATTTTTAAAAATTTATTTATTATTTATTTTTTTAATTTATTTTTTTAAATTTTTAAAAATTTAATAACCACATGATTAGAAAAAGCATTTCATTACAGCTTTAACATATTAAGTAACAATTTCCAGAGCAAAGATACATCTCTTTCAAAAGTGGCTATAAAATTTTT
>NW_008358866.1:2422248-2423540 GCF_000622305.1 Nannospalax galili | reverse complement strand
GTAGCCCCAGCTGTCCTGGAACTCACTATGTAGACCAGGCTGGCCTTGAACTCACATAGATCCTCCTGCCTCTGCCTCCTGACGGCTGGGATTAAAGGTGTGAGCTACCATGCCTGGCTGTCATTATTCTTTTTTAATTTTTAATAACTACATGATTAGAAGAAGCATTTCATTACAGCTTTAATATATTCAGTAACATATAACAGAGCAAGAGTACATCTCTTTCACAAGTGGCTGCAAGGTTCTAGGTTCACAGTTGAATTAATACAGTTATACAATATTGAACTCAGTATAAGCCCTGTAAGACATAAAATTGAATGAGTTTTTAACCTTTAAAAAGATCTCCATTTCATTTTAGAATATATTATTCCTTGCAGAAAGACTCATTGTTTTTGCTACTAACACTGAGATGTTGGTGCATGCATCTCTAATATGTATGTATCTGATTATTACTAGTCATAATAGGTTGCACTTGGATTCTTGGCACCTGTGTATGTCTATAAGGTCATTGGGTAGATTTCAATGGTAATGTTTATCTCCTCTACCAGTTAACATGTTATAAATTTCTATGCTTCCTCCTCAAATATAGTACATTAAAAAAAATTAGTTGATTTTTTTTGTGTGTGTATATCACACAGAACATCCCAAACCATTTTAATCAACTATACACCCACTTCCCAGATGGCATCCTCCCATAGCTTCTCTCTCCTCACTAGAACCCTTGTACTCTGATATCCCTTCTACTGTCTGCTGTGTTGTCGGCACCCCCAGCCATTCCCCACTACTTGCCCTTCTGGCAAATCTAGTCAGCTTATCTAGAGGTCTTTGTTTTAGGAGGGTCAGCTGTTCCTCATCTAGCAGTGATCAGTTATCAATATTCCTTTAGATAAGTTTGAGGTCTGCTGTTCACTTTCCCAGTTCTATGCTGGGTTACTATCTGGGAGCCCCTTTGGCCACCCTGGTAAACAACTCAAAAGAAGGTATCTCCTATCTGGCATTGTTGCTTGTTATGTAGCCTTTAGCTATGCATATGGGCTCAAAAAATTATATTGGTCCCTTTAATCGTTGGTTATACTTTCCTTTGGGGTGTTTAAGGCTATACAGTTGGTCCAGATAAACCAATTTATTTTTACTCTAAAGGTTGTTTGAGGATCTGTTCCTCAGTGGTCACATGGGCTTGGGAGGAACCCATGGCTCCTTTCTTTTACCAGTTCTGCCTATGTGAAGATAAGTCAGAGGTCCTGCTCAACCATGGCTGGCTTTGCTTGGAAGCATGGAGGAAATGATTAATT
>NW_008358866.1:2420514-2422183 GCF_000622305.1 Nannospalax galili | reverse complement strand
GTGTGTGTCATGTAGATAAATCTTGGGCAAAGACCAATTGTTCTCAGATAAACCTTTTAGGCATGTATTTTTTGATCTGATATGTATAATTTGTCAGTAGGTTGATGGAATAGGTTGTTCCTGGGTTTTAAAACTAGCTAGGCATTATTTATCTCTCACATTGTCTAACCACTCCATCATGGTTTACCCACTTAAAGTGACCCCATGTCATGTAGATAAATCTTGGGCAAAGACCAATTGTTCTCAGATAAACCTTTTAGGCATGTATTTTTTGATCTGATATGTATAATTTGTCAGTAGGTTGATGGAATAGGTTGTTCCTGGGTTTTAAAACTAGCTAGGCATTATTTATCTCTCACATTGTCTAACCACTCCATCATGGTTTACCCACTTAAAGTGACCCCATTTCCCCCCTTTCTCTCTTACAAATACCCTTCTCCTGTGGTCCTACCTCTCTTGAGCTCCTTCTTTCCCTTTATCCCCTTGGTTCCTTTTATACCCTTCCCTCCCCACTGCCTTAAACTAACGCAATTTTTATCCATATCTCCCTTATTAAGGCCTGTTTCCTATTGTTCTTCTCTTTCAGGTTCTTTCTTTTCCTTTACTTCCCCATTTCCTTTCCATTATCCTGGTTTCTGTAGTTATGTCTGGTTGCATACTTATTTATCAGAGTCTGGTTCTAGGATCCACATATGAGGGAGAACATATGTCGATATTTTTTCTGAGTCTCACCTTCACTTAGTATAACAGTTTCTAGTTCCATCCACTTACCTGCAAGTTTCATGATTTCATCTTTCTTTACTGTTGAATAAAACTCCACCATATAAATGAACCATATTTTCATTATCCACTCATCAATTGAGGGAAACCTAGGTTGCTTCCATCTCTTAGCTATTGTGAAAAGGGCCACAACAAACATGGATGTACAAGTGTCTCTGCAGTAGGATGAGTTCTTTGGGTATATGCCAAGGAGTGGTATAACTGGGTCAAATGGTAGGTTCATTTAAAGGGTTCTCTACACTGCTTTCCATATGGATTGAACAAGTTTGCAGTCCCACCAGCAGTGAATGAGTGTTCCCCTTTCCCCACATCCTCTCCAACATTTGGTATCATTTGTTCTCTTGATCTTAGCCAGTCTGACTGGGTTAAGATGAAATCTTAAAGTGGTTTTAATTTGCATTCCCCTAATTATTAGTGATGTTGAACATCTTTTAAGATGTTTCATAGCCATCTTTACTTCTTTTTTTGTGAACTGTCTGTTCATCTTCTTAGCCCATCTTTTAATTGGGTTGCTTCTTGTCTTGATTCTCTGTTTTTTGAGTTCATTATGTATTCTGGATATTAAACCTCTCTCGGATGTGTCGCAGATGAAAATTTTCTCCCATTCTGTGGGTTTTCTGTTCAATTCCTTGGTTACCTCCTTTGATGTACAGAAGCTTTTTAGTTTAATGTCTTCCCATTTGTTAATTCTTGCCCTTGTTTCCTGTGCAATTGATGTCCGCTTTAGAACATCCTTTTCTACACCTATATCTTGTAGGTTTTTCCCAATGTTTTCTTCTAATAGTTTCAGAGTTTCAGGCTTTACATTGAGGTATTTGAGCCATTTGGAATTGACTTTTGTGCAGGGTGAAAGATAGGGGTTTAGTTTCATTCTTCTACAAGTGGAGAT
>NW_008358866.1:2420115-2420503 GCF_000622305.1 Nannospalax galili | reverse complement strand
GTGGAGATCCAGTTTTGCCAGCACCATTTGCTGAACATGCTGTCTTTCCTCCAGTTGATGTTCTTGGCCCCTTTGTCAAATATCCAGTGGCTGAAATTGCATTTGTTCATATTTGGGTCTTCAGTTTTGTTCCATTGGTCTATGGGTCTATTTTTGTGCCAGTACCATGTTGTTTTTAGGACTATAGCTCTGTAATACAGCTTAAAATCTGGTATAGTAATCCCCCGGCTTGCTCTTAGTGCTCAGTGTTGTTTTGGCTATCCGAGGTATTTGTGCTTCCATATGAAATTTAGGATAGTTTTTTCCAATTTTGTGAAAAATGTCATGGGGATTTTGATTGGCATTGCATTGAATCTATATATGACTCTTGGTAGGATGGTCATTTTGA
>NW_008358866.1:2419324-2420063 GCF_000622305.1 Nannospalax galili | reverse complement strand
TCTGATGTCTTCCTCAATATCTTTCTTTAAAGGGTTAAAATTTTCATTGTAGAGCTCTTTAATGTCTTTGATCAGGTTTATTCCAAGATATTTTATTTTAGTTTTTGCAGCTATTGTGAAGGCGAGTGTTTCCACATGCTCTTTCTCTGATTGCCTGTTTTTGGTATATAGAAAGGCTACAGACTTTTGTAGGTTAATTTTGTAACCTGCCACTTTACTGAACATGTTAATAATTTCTAGGAGTTTTCTGGTGGAATTTTTGGCATCTCTGAGTTATAGTATCATATCATTTGCAAAAAGGGATAATTTGGTCTCTTTTCCAATTATTACTCCTTTAATTTCCTTCTCTTGTCTTATTGCTCTTGCAAGAGTTTCAAGTACTATGTTAAAGAGGATAGAGAGAGGGAACAGCCTTGTCTGGTTCCTGATTTCAATGGGAATGCTTCCAGTTTTTCTCCATTTAGAATGATGTTGGGTGTGGCTTTTTTATATATCACTTTAATTATGTTGAAGTATGTTCCCTCCAGTCCAATTCTCTCTAGATCTTTGAACATAAATGCATGTTGAATTTTGTCAAAGGCCTTCTCTGTATCCATTAAGATGAGCATGTGGTTCTTGTCGTTGAGCCCGTTTATATGATTTATGGCATTTTTGACTTATGTATATTGAACCATCCCTGCATCTCTGGGATAAAGTCGACTTGATCATGGTGGATGATCTTTTTGATGTATGTCTGTAT
>NW_008358866.1:2379240-2418980 GCF_000622305.1 Nannospalax galili | reverse complement strand
TGGGCTAGTGGTCTGTCAATCTTGTTTATCTTTTCAAAGAACCAGCTCTTGGAATTGTTGATTCTTTGTATTGTTTTCTTTGTTTTGATTTCATTAATTTCTGCCCTGATTTTTGTTATTTCTTCTTGTCTGCTGGGTTTGGGTTTCATTTGTTGTTGCTTTTCAAGTGTGTTGAGTTGCAACGTTAACTCATTTATGTGTATTCTTTCTGATTTTTTGATGTAGGCACTTAGAGCTAAAAACTTACCTCTAGGGACCACTTTCAGTGTGTCCATAGGTTTTGTTGTGGTGTATTGTCCTTTTCATTTAGTTCCAGGAAAACTTTTATTTCTTTCTTAATTTCTATTTTGACCCATTCATCATTCAGGAGTGTGTTGTTTAATCTCCATGTGTTCATGTGGTGATTAGGGCTTCTTCGGGTGTTGGTTGTAAGCTTTATTGCATTGTTATATGATAGAATACATGGAATTATTTCCAATCTTTTGGTATTTGTTGAGGTTTGTTTTGTGCCCCATTATATGGTTGATTTTGGAGATGGTTCCATGGGGTACTGAGTAGAAAGTATTTCCTTTGATGCTTGCGTGGAATACTTGGTAGATGTCTGGTAAGTCTATTTGATATATGGTATTGTTTAATTCAAATGGCTCTCTGTTGACTCTCTGCCCTGTTGACCTATCTAATGGAGACAGTGGGGTATTGAAGTCCCCTACTATTAATGAGTTGGGATTCATCTGGCTCTTAAACTCTGGTAGTGTTGTTTTTATGAAGTTGGGTGCACCAGAGTTTGGTGAATATATGTTTATGATTTTAATATCTTCTTGATTTATTGTTCCTTTGATCAGAATGAAATGGCCCTCTTTATCTATTCTGATTAGTTTTAGTTTAATGTCTATTTTGTCAGATATTAGAATTGCAAAGACTACTTTTTTCTTGGTATAGTTTTTTCCATCCTTTCACTTTAAGATAGTGTCTGTCCTTGAAAGTGAGATGAGTTTCATGCAGACAACAGAAAGGTGGGTTTTGTTTCTCAATCCATTCACCTAGCCTGTGTCTTTTGACTGGGGAGTTCAATCCGTTAGTATTTAAAGTTATTAATGAAAGATAAGTATTGAATCCTGTCATTTTTATTTCTGTTTACATTCTTGATATAGCTGTACTTTTCCACAGTTATACCTTCATTGAATTTCTTTCCATAATCCCTTGGGTATAGTCATTCTTTTCTTCAGCTCTTTGTATTGCTTCCAGAACTCTCTGAAGGGCTGGTTTTGTGGACATGAATTCCTTCAGCCTATTTATGTCATGGAAGATATTTCTTTCCCCTTCGACTATAATAGACATTTTGGCTGGATATAGTAATCTGGGTTGGCATCTGTGGTCATTTAACACTGGGAATGCTTTGGTCCAGGCTCTTCTGGCTTTCATAGTTTGCACTGAAAAGTCAGCTGTGATCCTAATGGGTTTTCCTTTATATGTGACTTGTTTCTCTTTTGCAGCTTTCAGAATTGCCTCTGTTTTGTAGTGTAGTGTTTTTACTATCATGTGCCATGGAGGGTCTCTTTTCTGGTCCTGTCTGTTTGGTGTTCTATATGCTTCTTGTATTTGTATGGGCATGTCTTTCTTCAATTTTGGGAAATTTTCTTCCACGATTCTGTTGAAGTTCTGGTCCATGCCATTATCCTGGGATTCTTCTCCTCCCTGTATGCCTATGGTTTGTAAGTTTCGTCTTTTTATGGTGTCACACAATTCCTGCATATTCCATTCTTGTGATTTCTTAAATTTTTCTTAATCTTTGCTTGAGTGTTCTAGTTCTTCCACTTTATCTTTCAGTCTTGATACTCTGTTTTCTATTTCATTCATCCTATTGGTGAGGCTTTCTCCTGTCGTTCCTAATTGGCTTACTGAGTGTTTCACTTCCTTATTCATTTTTAACTCTTGTCTGAATTCATTCAGAAGTATATCCCTATCCTCCTTCAGTTCTTTGATTTCTTTTTTCGTGTGTTCTTTAAATTCAGTGAATTCTTTAAATTCACTGAATTCTTTTATCAGGTTTATAATTGTTCTTTTGAGTTCCATGTTCTACATTATCTCTAGGGGGTTCTCATTGACTCCTCTAGAGCACTATTGGTATTTGGTGGGGATATGTTATTTTGGTTTTTCATGTTATTATTTTTTCTCTGTGATTTTGACATGTGAATTTCTTTTGTATTTTCTGATTCTTGCGTGAGCTCAAGCCTTCAAGTTTAGGTCTGCTTCTTTTTGTGAACTTTATGTGTCTTTGTGGCTTATTTTTTCGGCATGAAAATCTGGGTTGTCTAAGCTTCTGGTTCTCTCTTTGGATTTTATATTGGAGTGTCCAGATTGCTTTTGTCTTTAGGAGTTCCCACAGAGGTCCAAGTCAGATGAGGATCAGATTCTTTCAGGATTTCTCCTAAGGTCTGGATCCTTCCAGGTAAGATTTTGGCCTCAGGAATTTGGGGGTTGGTCTGGCCTGGGAGCCGGGCCCAGGAAAGATGCTGGTCTAAGGTAGCTGGTGGCCATGCCACCCAGAGATGCAAAGGAAGATGGGGGCGGGAAGCCACCCCAGGGGCCCCTGGAGACTTCACTGAGGAGCTGGGTTGGTCTGGATGCAAAGGACTAGGAAGAGGAAAGGTCAGCCCCGGTCTCCTGGAAAGAGGCTGGCAGTTTGTGCAGACACAGGAAAGCAGAGGGAGGTGAGGGTCTGGCCAGGCCCAGAGCTCCCTTCGGGATCTGACAAGGAGCTGAGTTGGTCTGGATGTAAAGGATCCAATAGCAGTGGTGGTTACCCAGGTGTCTGGGCGCCAAGACAATGAATGGGACAGGACCCAGGGTAGGAGGAGAGACCAGCCAGGAGATGGGAGTGTGAAAGAGTCTGGGGGAGTCAAGGCTGGGAGGGTGCTACCAACCCACCCTGAAGAGAGAGGCCTGAGTGTCAGAGAGAGGCCTTTGTGTCGTGCAGGCCCAGGGAAGCAGAGGGAGGTGAGGGCTGTGCTGATTTTTGAGTCATAGCAAAGACCAATTAAATATGTCTAAGAAGCTTTCTTAACACTTATACCTCTTTTGCCTGTAAAATTATATTTATTTATTTATTATTTATTATTTAGTGTGTGTGTGTGTGTGTGTGTGTGTGTGTGTGTGTACATTCATGTGCCATGGCATACATGTGGAGGTCAGAGGTCCTCTCCTTCCCCATGTGGGTAATGGGGCTTAAACTCAGTTAATCAGGTTTGGTGGCAAGCACCCTTACCCACTGAGTAATCTCTCCAGCCCCTTGATACTTATATTTCAACATACTATTTTGTAGTCCACATTAGGGCTAGGAGGCTGGATTGTACTTACTAGTGGTGTCTAGTGGATGGGGGCCAGGGATGTTACTGACTTTTCACAAAGCCCAGTCCATACCCTCAGACCACAGGAGAATGAGGTCCACATGTTGAGGTTAAGAGACCTTGTCTAGGGCAATATATATTTAGATTTCCAGATATATTTTGGAAATCTTAATCCCTATTGGAAATGGAAAGTGTGCCCCCCTTCAGTCCTTCCCAGTTCCTGTACTTTCCTTATTCTTCTTTACACCAGTCTTTCCCTATTAGCAACAGCCTCACATGAGTGTGCTTCACTGTACCTTTCTTGCATTTCATATAGGCCCTATTTTACACAGAGCTCCATGATTCCTTCTTTTTCAGCTTTTGAAAACCACCAGCAACTGGACATCCTCCTGTCAGTGATCTCCAAGGAAAGAAGCAAATTCCTGTGCTAAGCAGGAGCAGGAGGCACACAGCCTGTAGGAGCTGTCTCACAGCAAGAATATCTGTTCTTAGGGAGAGTTAAGTGCAGTCTCTCTGGGAACCACCCCATCCCCCATGTGATTTCTAGCCTCAGCATCACATAGAATGTCTGGGAATACTGTGTTATTTGGCAGCACTCATGAATAGGGTTGAGTTTGCAAAGAGGAACTGTCAATTCTGAAGACAAATTTAATCGCTTTTTTTTTTTAAGTGTAACTAAGTAATGAATTAGAGCAGAAATAGAAAAATGGAAAAAGAAAAAAATTTTCTTTCAAACAAAGTTGGCTAGAAACACTTATCCATGACTTTTATAAAAAGAAGGCATAAGTTTCCAATGTTCTGCCCTTAAATCACTTCTCCACGTGCCATCAGACTGATCTAAGTGCTGCAGATAAATGAGATGGAAATGGACAGAGGATGAAAAATGCTGAGAAAATCCCATTCAGAGATGTTCTTCTAGGCCAGCAATGCAAAAATATGTATTTGAAAAAGAAAAACAGGCTTGAAAATTGGTAGCAGAGCTCATGTTTCAAAGAATGCAGTCACGGTAGCAAGAATATATTTAATAAAACAAGCTTTTCTGTTTTTAAGCAAACAAAACTTCTTTATATAAAGAGCAGAGCAGCAGCAGTTTATTCAGCCTTTGAGGATGAATGTGCCAAAGATAAGCACAGCAGCTTAGCGTACAGTAGCCTGTCTAGCATTCCTAAAATTATATCCTTCAAAGAAAGGTGAAACTAATTTCTATTCTCCTGCGTAATGCATGCATAGACATGCATTTGACTCTCCATAGTATCATATAAAGAGAATCCAAGGGAAAATAAATGACTTTTCCTGCCAGCATGCTGCAGGTCTATTGTCAAGTTGCCATGTGCTAAGCCACAGTAGCATAGCTTAGTCTTTCTTCACAGAGAAGGGCTGCATTATTGAACCATAAAATTTGAAGGGAATTTGTCAGGCCATCAAGCACATCCATTCACCGCTAAGATGTTTCAAACCTACACCATCCTGAAAGGGTTTCTATGTCCCTGGAAATAATTCATGTGACAAAAGAAAAGGTTAACATTTAAAAATCTTCTCTCTGTGCTAAAATTTCTATTTGGAATTATTCTAAACATGATAGTACTAAGGGTAGAATAAATATGGTTTATGGAAGTTGATCATTTCCAGAAATCGTTTCAGCTCACTTGAATCTTACTTCCACTCTACCCCTAATTGTACTAAATTAATAAAGTAGGTAAATTTGACTTGTTTATAGTTCCCTAATATATACATTAAGAATAATTATATACCTATATTATCTGTATATCCTTTTATATAGCTCCCACATTTCCTGTGCTATTTTTATTGACAATAAAACAGGGGATAGAGCATTGTTAATATCCAGATCTTTACCCATAGTCATCCTTTCAAAAGACAGAGGTCAGTAGGTAGAAGTGCATGTGAGAACCAGGGCATTCACATGTCAACATCCAACCAGTGTATTATTTCTCACTATAAGTATTAGACACTGTTTTTTGCCACACAGGGATAGTTATATTAAGAGACCCCAGTCAACGGACAATACCAAACACCATCAAAGATTAATTACTATTTGTGTGAGTGTGTGTATGCCTCTTTGCATGGGTGTTGGTGCATTCATATATGTGTACCTGAGTATTGAGGCTAGAAGTCAACCACAGGGGTTGTTTAGGGACTATCCACCTCCCTCCTTCCCTCCCTCCCTGCTTCCCTCTTTTCCTCCCTCCTCCTTTCCTTCTTTCCTGCTTATCTTTTTGTTTGAGACAAGCTCTTCTGTGGAGTAGGCTAGGCTGACTGGCCAGTGAGCCTCAGCTATCTGTATGTCTCCACCTCCCTAGCACTGGGACTATCAGTGTGGGCCACCATGCCTGGCTTTTTATGATGTATGTTCTGAGGACTAAACTCAAGTCCTCATGCTTACATGATTGCATGGCAAACATTTATTGACTGAGCTATTGCTTCAGCCCCCAGATATATATATAAAATCAATGATAGAATCTGATATGTCACTGGAGAAAGAATCTGGACAGTAGGCCTGTCTAGCATTCCTAAAATTATATCTTTTGAAGAAAAGCATGAATTTGATGTCAGATTATGTTTTGGCCCCAGCCTTGGAAAAAAGAACTTCTGTTTCCATTCTTTCTCACTGGCTTATCTGCTCCTCTCCCTCACTCACCAGAGGAAAAAGTACAAAATTGATTTGTGGAATCTGGCACTCCTTGGGTCTTTTTTCAAATGGGAAGGATCATTGCATTTAAAAGAGAGACATTATGAGCAGTTCTACCTACAGTGACTGATTGATGGGGGAGCAACTTCTCAGGTCTGGCCTCACATCTCCATGCCTATCTTTGTATTTCCCCTCTCCAGGCAGTACAGACTGGGTGGGACTTGCCTCAGAAGTTCTGAATCTTCTCTGGGATCCGTGTTCCACCTGCAACAGGAGAGGAAGGAAGGCTCGATGCTCACTCCTTACATATGTGGACATTTGGGGACATAGGCTTGAAATCTACTCTGAAGATTCAGCCACTGAGATGAGGATTAGAGACAGGACAGATTTTAGGCTTCTGGCCTATGCACAGCTATAATCTCAGATGAGCCTTTGTGAAGGAGAGTGATGGAAGAGGAGCTCAGATGTTTGATTGGTGTGATGGTTTGAATGAAAATGTCCCCCATAGGCTCCAAGTATTTGGACGTTTTGTCCCCAGATGATGGTGCTGTTTTGGGAGGTTTTAGAGGTGTGGCTATCCTGGAGGAAGCATGTCACTGGGGGTGGGCTTAGAGAGTTCTTAAGCCTTGCCAGATCTCCAGTTGCCCTCTTGCTTCCTGTGCCTGCATGATGATGTGAGAGCTTAGCTTCCACTCTTCCTCCAGCCACCTCTGACGCCATGCCTCCCTGCAAAGATGGACTGTAATTCCCTTGAAACCGTAAGCTCAAATAAACTCTTCCTTCTATAAATTCCTTAGGTCAGTGTTTCTATCACAACAACAGAAAAGTGACTAATATAATTGGTTATTATCAAAATTGGAAAAGTTTCTTCTTATCTCTGGATCCTTATTTAGAACCGAGGAAAGGAAGCAGAGAAAGGAGGATTTATATGCTAAATCCCATCTTACATCCTCTCTCCAACTCCATGCAGTTAACTAGCTAAGTTCTCTGCTAATTTTTGTTAATAACATAAAAGGACAAGTGATAGACTGCCTTGGTTGCAGAAAGCCAGCATTATCAATCAGCCACTTCCCTCTCTCCTGGGAGGACTGTTTGTTGAGACAGGTTGTTTCCTAAGACAGCCTGTCTCCTTGAGGAAATGGTCCCAAAAGGAGATCATAAACTGCGCTGGATAGCTTTAGCGTCAACTTGACACACCTGGGTTGAGGGAGCCTCAGTCGGGGAATTGCCTCTATTGGACTGGCCTGTGGCCATGTCTGAAGGGCATCTTCTTGATGAGTGATGTGGGTGGTGCCACCCCTGGGCAGGTGGGCCTGTGTTGCATAAAAAAGCAGGCTGAGCAGGGGCCAAGGGAGCAAGCCAGTAAGCAGCATTCCTCCATGGCCTGTGCTCCAGCTCCTGCTTCCAGGTTCCTGCCCTGAGTTCCTACCTTGGGCTCCCTGATGAACTGTGACCTGGGAGACATAAGCTGAATAAACCCTTTCCTCCCCAAGTTGGTATTGGTCAGAGTGTTTTGTCACAGCAATGAAGAACAAACTAAGACATAAACCCTCTGCCTCTCAAGATAAACCAGAGCAAATGGTGGCAGGAAGAAGGGGGCCATAGGAGAGCCATGAACTTCTTGAGTGCCTCTGATCTGTACTTAGCCAGTCACAGTTATGTCTTGTATAAGCACCAACAGGCCCTCCCCCAGGGTAGCAGTCACTTCCAACATGTGGGAAGGCTGCTGTCCCTGGCTGCAGTGCTTTAATAAACTCTGTCTTGTCTGAGGTCAGATATAGCGCCCTTCTTTCTCTCCTATTGTTTCTGTATTCTGTACCCTCAAAGCCCAACTGTCAAGAGTGTGGAGGAGAACAAAATGAATCTCAACTAGTCAAAAGGCAACTACGGCAACTTTCAAACTTGGCTTGTTCTTTCAGATTGGAGTGGGTGGACATGTGTAACCGGTACTAAGCAATAAAAGGCAATCACAGTGGAGAAGAGATAGAAGAGAAAGAGAGAGGAAGCAGGTACATTTGCCAAGGAGGTGGTAAAGCTGGCTTGTTCATCATCTTCACCCCCCAACTAGGTATTGGTTACTGACCTTGTTCCTGGTCAGGTTTTCAAAGAGCACCTCAAAAGATGCCCAGCATATAGGGAGTGCTACATAAGAGGAAGCTGTTGTTGTGACAATGGGCTACTGTGACAGTCTTCCAGCAGACTGTATGAAGATGGAATCACAGTAGCAAGAACATGTTTAACAGAACAAACTCTTTGTCTCTCTTCCTTTTTCTCATTCAAGATATTTTAAAAAGTTTTTAAGGTATCATAAGCACCTGCATCTTATTGCTCCATTGAACAAAGGCCTAAATGGCTTCCATGTTGTACCAAGTGAAGTTGTCAGGCATTTTTGACTTTCTTAGGTAAAAAGAAATATGCTAAAGAGAAAAAGTTCTGTGACCAAGCAAACTGGATTGACAGAGGCACATAGTTTTATTAATGGGCATAGGGGAAGGTTTTCATCTTCTTTGAAAATCATTTAAAGATTACTATGAAGCACACACATAAACCTTTATAATTTTGGGAATATTTCACTTTATATTTATTTACTTTATCTAAAGATGCTTTACATCTACTGAGTTGGTGTGTCACAGAGCTATGCTCTACAGAATAACATATCAGCATGAGTTACACAGTTCTATGAAATGTGGTTCATCTTACTCTTTTCTAGAACTTCAGAATCCCTGACTGTACCTACTGCCTCCTTCAACTTCATTTGTAGGCAGCCTATACATTTCTGTCTGCACAACCTTGTTCAACATTCCTTGTGCTTCTTATATTCTTTCTCCTCCGTAACATTTGTAAAACAGCCTTCAACAGCTTCCACACAGATTACAATTACTGTTCCAGCTTCTTAACTCAAAATGCTAATTTTTCTTTGATCTCATGTGTAATGTTTCTTTTCTTTGGCATTTAAAAATATTTATTATTTTATTTTATGTATATGAGTGTTTAAGTGTATCCCTGTTGTGCACTGACTGCAAAGGTCAGAAGAGGGCATTGGAACTGGAGTTTTGGATGGTTGTTAGCTGCCATGTAGGTGTTGGGATGCAAATCCGGATCTTCTGCAAGAGTAGTCAGTGTTCTTAACCACTGAGCCAGCTCTCCAGTCCTTCTTTGGTATTTATTATCTTTCTACCGTATGTTTTTATGTTATGTTTTCTTTCCCTATAACTTTTACAATTACTCTTTTATAATCAACTATGTTGTGAGTTTAAGAGCAAAACTAATCTTTTCTGTCTTTCAAATAAGAATTGTAACTCAGGAGGCTGGGAAGATTGCTCAGTGGGTAAAATACCTATCATGTAAGTATGAGGACCAGAGTTTGGACCTCCACTACCCACGTACATGCCAGGCAGGTGTGATTTTCTTCTTGGAATCCCAGGTCCTTAGAGGCAGAGAAAGAGGGTCCTCAGAGAATGCTGGTTAGCTAGACTAGACAAATTGGTAGGCTCCAGGTTCAGTGAAAGACCTTGTCTTAACATACAAGATGAAGAGTGATCAAGGAAGATACCTCGGGCCTCCACACACACATATATTTGTACATGCACCTGCACACATATGTATACCTCCATACATGAACATGTATACCACACATACAAATATAAAATGAACTGTAACACAGAAGCTATAGGTTAAATTAAGCATGAGAAATATTGTTTGCCTGACATATTTTCAAAACACCTGAATTAGTGTCTGTTCATAAAATATTGAGAGAAAATTTTGATTCCCTCTCTTTTTGAAACACAGAAAGATCTGGTGCCACTGGGTCTTTATTGAACACAGCCACAGCTAGAAGATGATGTAGTTTTCCTGGTCCCCACCTGAAGAAGACTACTCTTCTTGGAAACATGTGAATTTCCACCCCTTTAAATGAGGTCTTATGCAGAACAGGTTCTAAAAATGAGATAATTATCTCAAAAATGACAAGATAGAAAGAAGAAAATCCTGCTAGTTAGCAAGAGGAAGAGATTTTTAAACTTTATTTTCTTGTAAAATGGGGAGAGAAGAAATTTGTCAAAGAAGATGATGATGGAGAACATAGTGTAATACTTTACTGTAATGATCATTCTGCTGGGGACCCAGAACTCCTGTATGCCTACCTCTACTGTGACTCACCTCAATATGTTACTGATTTGCTCTAGGTCCCCTGTCCACGGGAATTCCCTGAGGTATGGGGCTGTCACTGCTACTTTTCCCTGTAGTCTGAATGCCTTCACTGAAATCTCAGCTTTACCATTTATTGGGCACTTCATATTTTTTGTGTTTCATGTGCCCAAAGGGTTATTGTGAACATTAAATTTGGAGTTCTTGGCTCAGTGTTTAACACATAGAAATTGTTTTGTAAGCGTTGACCTGATTGAGTGCTTGGTATCCATCAGGTATTCAGTAAATATTTGTTGAATGAATGTATAAATGAGTGAGTGAGTGAATGGGCCTATGTTCACAGAGGAGAAATCAGTGTGACATCAGCCAGCTGGCTTTCTAAGCTCTGGTTAAATGGCTTAAGTTTGTTCATATGATTGTTACATGAATCATAGCAGTTCACTAGATTGTAGACTTCATTTACTTAAATTACACTAAAACCACTTATAGATTTCTGATAGAACTTATTTCTTTCCAGTGAAATTTTTGCTCTTCAGTTAGCCTTTGACCTTGGAGTATACTATATTCAATATTGTACTCTTTTCTAAGTTTTGCAAATCAGTTTTAACAATGCCTCACCAAAACCCACCTTGGCCTGATCACCTCTGCTAGAGCTAGGTACTGATTAACACACATACACACAACACATATATTTACACACACACATACACACACACACACACACACACATCACACACACACAAAACATAAAAATCTAGAGCAAGAGATGTTAGGCTTTGCTTCCAGGACATAATTCTGGTTATAGGACTAAAGAATAAAGGATATATGACTTGTGACTTTGCCTCTCTGCACATTCAAGGACATCTTTGTTGGTAAATGGACATTGAGATATCAAAGGGGAAAGAACCCGAAAAGCTGAAAATATTTACTTTGGAGAGATTGTTCTGGTCAGTACGAGGACATACTGTCACATTTCCTGTTTTTTTTTTTCTTCTGGTTTTAATAATAGGAATTTGTAGTACAGATCTTGTGTCTAACATTTAACAAGTGAATAAGGAAAGGAAGAAAGAATGACTAATTTGAGGCATAAAGTGAGGGACCCAATGCAATTCATATATGTGTGTGTATATATATGTACACACACACACGCACAATACCCATGTGTGTAGCATCTCTCTCATCTATCTATCTATCTATCTATCTATCTATCTATCTATCTATCTATCATCTATCTATCTATCATCTATCCTATCTATCATCTATCTATCTATGCATCTATGTATCTATCTAGCTAGTTAGCTATCAATGTATCATCTATCTATCTATCTATCATCTATTATCTATCTATCTATCATCTATCATCTACCATCTATGTATGTATGTATGTATCTATCTATCTATCTATCTATCTATCATCTATCTATCAATCATCTGGTAATAATGTTGTTACATGGGCATACCCCTTTGGAGAAACCTGGTATATTTTGGGTTAGTAATTTAAGTCTTTTATCTGAAAATTGAAAAACACTTTTAAGTGAAATAGATGTTCTCTTTGCATAAGGTACTCAAAATACTGCCTTCTAAATCTGTATGAAAAAATAAATTTAAGGAATCAATTTCTATTATCAATTTAAAAACAATGACAGGGAAAATACTAACATCTCCTCATCTCACCTCTCTACCCAAGCACCAGAGGTCCTGGTCCTGTACATATTAGTCTGGTCTATTCCAATCATGACAGGCATTTCCAATTAAAAACTTTTACACATTTGAGCTCTGACTGCCTAGCTTCCTTTCCTACAACATTTATGCTCTTTCCTTATGAGCTGGACAACCTCTCCACATCAAAAGCTACACACAAAAGGAGTGATTAGTGATTAGACTATAAATTTGAAAAAAAAAAAACCAAACCAAACCAAGCAAACAAACAAACAAACAAAATCCCTAAAAACAACTGTAAGGGTTTGGTCATAGGTTCATTTTGTGGAAGTCTGACTTTATGTTGCAAAATCTGAAAGGCTTTCTCTATAATTACCTTTGATATGGTAATCTGGCAAAAGGCAACTTTTGGAATGGGGAAAGAAAATATTTGAGGACTTTAGGGAGTCTTTCTCATTTCCAGATTCACCCAGAAGTTGGCAGGTTCCATGCCTTAAATTTACATTCTATTCTTATTTTATTTTGATCTACCTTCTGTAGAGTTGGAAGGCATTTTTTGGTGTTTTTTTCTGTAACAAGTGATTTTCCATTTAGAACCAGGTTTTGTAAACTTAAAAAATGTATTTATGTGTATATGTGTGCCTGCTTGCATATGTTTGCAAGAGGTGCATGCAGGTACCCATGGAGGAGAGAAGAAGGTGTCAGAATGCCTGGAAATGGTGTTAAAGGCCATTGTGAGACATCTGGTGTGGGTACTGGGAACTGAACCCAGGTCCTCTACAAGAATAAGCAAGTGCTCCTAACCACTGAGCCATCTCTCCAGCTCTCTACTTTAAAACTAGCAATGGACAACTTCGGAAGGAAGTGAAGATGGTCTGTGATTTTGCATTCAAGGGTTCAAACATTATACACCTTGGATCAAGTGCCGCAGAATAATTGTACTGCAAAAATTGTATTTTTCAGGCCAGTCCATTTTATAGCTGCTGATCATACCCACTGGGATGTGTTTATGCCCCCGGGCCTGCTGACAGCATAGCATTAGCCTCGGCTTGGCCTCTCCATCTCTGATTGTTGCTGCTACAATGGTCAGCTTTTAATACTGTTCTTCAAACAGTTTTTAAAATTATCCTTGGAGCACTTCTTTTGTCAGTGTTAGGATATATGCTTGTCTCTTTTGAGTGCACTGCATAGCAACCTATTTGAAGCACAAGCAGTAGCATTTTTAAGGTAGCAATTGGAATGAATGTAAAGTCCCCCTTTCAAAGCCTTGCTTGATAATGCGTGGTTTTGAAGGAAGAAATTTACAAAAATTGTTGTAGAATAAAGGGGAAAGGTGAAAAACTAATTTTTCTTAGATCTACTGCTTCCCACACATGCATAAAGACATACAAACAGTGACAGCTATTTCTTTCTTTTTTATTTTCATCTATGAATTCAGAAAATGGCATCAAGCATCTCCAGCTGTGATAATTGCAGAGTAAAGGGAAGTGCGCTTTCAAGTGGAGTAGTTGGAGTTGTTTGAGCCAGCTTCTGGGGATACATTGTATAAGTGAATACATCTTATTAGAAAGACAGGTGCTTCAGGGTCATTGTGTGAAGACTGGGTGAGAGAGACTATAATGCTTCTTTGCTCAATTTTGAATGAGGTCTAAACAGTGATTTAGGAATATGGAGTCCAGAAGAAAAACTGATTGTCAAAGAATATATTCGTGTGCCTAGGAAGCTGAGCCACCTCTTTGTGGCACTGTGGGGTTAGAGTTTCCTCTTTCATCACTGAAACTTAGTTTCTGGAATTTCAGAACCTGCTGAGATGTGCCTAAGATTTGGGCATCTGCTAGATATTGATAAATTTTGTACAATATCATTCTTTGTTGCATAATATCATCACTCTAATTCATAGTTATTTATCTACAATTATTTCTTTTAAACATTTTATTTATTTATTCTTTTATTTTATGTGTATGAGTTTATTGCCTGCACATATGTAAATGCACCCATGCCAGGAGATGCCCACAGATGTCAGAAGAGGGTGTTGAATTCCCTGGAGCTGGAGCTATGGATGGCTGTTAGCCACCATGTGGGTATTAGGAATTGAACCCAGGTCCTCTTAACCACTGAGACATCTTTCCAGCTTCATATAATTCTTTCTTTTAAACATATATGGAAGAAATAATATATTATATGCATAATTTTTGCCCCATTTGTCTTTCTGAGAAGCTACCCCTTTATTGATTCTTGTGCTTTTCACCATACCATTGAATTTAGTCCAACAAAGTGGATCCTTATCAGCAATTTTACAGATAGTAAAATTTAGTGTGAGAGAATTTGAGTTTTGTAAGTACTAGTAAGCAAAAACTACAGGACCAAAGCTAGCACATGTAATTTCCCTTTGCTCTGTCCTTTCCTATTCTATTATGGGTCCTAGATTTTTTCCGTCTAATTTACATGCTTATTCCTAGTGCTTCCTTAGGTAGATTATGAGTTCATATACTAAAGTCATTATTACATGTTGATTTAGTGGTCTTAAAGGCACATTACAAATATACTGTTAAGTGTACTTTCTGCTCTTACAGAGAATCCAGGTTCCGTTTTCAGTACCCACAAGGTGGCTCACAATCGTCTGTTCCATGGAATCAGATACCCTCTTCTGGCCTCCATTGGTGCCAGGCATGCATACACATAAGCAAACACTCCTACACAAAGGCTATAAATAAACCATTGCAGAAGAGGGAATGGAAAGATTGTAAGAGTCAGGGGTGGTTCATGAACATAGGGAAGCAGAGTTTTCCAGACCACTGGAAGCTTTCATACGTGAATTTGTGGCAGTGGTGGCATTGAGCAAAGGACCCATGTCAACTCAATCAGACAAGGGCCCAGAGTGGAGTGAGAGAAATGGGTGGTGGGCCAGCCCTAGACTGAGAACTATTTATTAAAGACTGATTGCTACTGGGTGGGGGAGAGTGTGCCTTACTTATGATCTCTATACGGGCTGATTAGACTCCAGTGGATGAATTTACACTGAAGGACATCTGGGCACAAATGCTTGACTGGATAAGACTGAACATGTATGGTGGAATACATGAGGCCTGGTGAGGGGTTGGAGGGGCACAGATGGAGGAGTCTAAATTTGATTAAGAACTGTTGTATGAAATGTACAAAAGCTCAATAAATTTTTTAAAAAGTAAAATGCAAGGGGAAAAAAAGAATACAAATAAATAAATCATTAAAAAAGAATTTTGGGCCCGGAGAGATGGCTCAGTGGTTAAGAGCACTGATTGCTCTTGCAGAGGACCCAGGTTTGATTCCCAGCACCCACATGACAGCTATGAACCATCCTTAACTCCAGCTCAAAGGGAATCCAACACCCTCTTCTGACCTCCGTGGCATTGCATGACACGGGTGCGCTCACATACATGCAGGCAATGCACTTATACACATAAAATAAAAATAATAAATAAAATATATTTAAAAAATAAAAAAGAATGACAAGCCAAGCTTTTCCTCTAGGCAAAATCACCTTCACATTTTGACTTGAAAATTTCAATAAATGGGTTAAGAAGGAATTTGTTTTTCTGCTGTCTTTGTGGAAAGCAGTGATCCACACTAAGAGCAATGGTCTAGTCTGTGACATGAAGCAGCATTTAAGCAGTTAAGTTGTGTGTGTGTGTGTGTGTGTGTGTGTGTGTGTGTGTTTCATGTTCTATGTCAGTGAAGTCACATCTTTCTGGCTCTAGACTATACTCAATAGTTGCTTTTGTGGTGCAAGTGGCACAAGTGGCTTCTGGGTAAGTTTAAGATGATTGCTTTGAGCACCTCACTTACTGACAGTAACTTTTGAGACCATATTTGTGGGTTAATTTTTGAGATCATATATATGAGTTTTAATTCTGAATAATTAAAAATAATTGTCTTTTCATCAACAGTCCTACATAGCTGTGAACCCCTCAAGCTATTATAATGATGAACTGTTAGGCAAGAAGTGCCCATTAGTACAACACTGACATACCTATTATGGAAGTAACCAACTGGTTTCTGGTGAGATTTGAAGCCCAAGCCCACTCCATAGGAGCAACTCTTGCCTGTTACTGTAAACCTGATCAAGAGTCCCTGGCTGGGAGTGCAGAGACCCTGGGGGGAACCTACTACTGTTGTTTTGCTAAATGAACATGTTGCCAAGTGCTTTCTAAATACTTATGTTTTCCCCCACAGACTAGTGCTGCTCTCAGCTTTTTGGGTTAAAATTTTTTTTTTTTTTTTTTTTTTTTTTTTTTTTTGTAGTGGACAATGGTTAATGCACTCACAACTGAGTTAAAGTGCTGAGAATTAAGTGACTATTGAGTGCTCAGCCCTAAATGGAATATCTATATCATCCTCTCCAAGGCTCAGTGAACATCACAGAGATGAATCAAGTTTGGGGAGGAATGCTGTGAATCTGTCTTCTGGACGTGACATAGCCATTACATTCATGAACTCATTGCAGCTGTGTTTTCTTCGGCCATTAGGTATTTTATCAGGGATGGGGAGGGGCTCATAGGACCTCACCCTTCCTTAAGAGACTATGGGCAGTTAATGGTTGCTGGGGGAGGGGTGTTGTGTTCTTCAGGGGTATAACCACTGCGAAGTTTCCCATGCTCCAGTAAATAACCCCAACCCATGATCATGAAATTAGCCATAAATAAACTCAAGGGGTCTCATAAACACATGCAAAAAAGACATCAAATTAGCAGGTCACCTTGTTGGTAGAAGAGTTTCAGAGGGAGAAGGAGGGGGGAGGAGAGAGGGTAATGGGGTATGAAAATTACCAAAATTCATGACATGCATATATGAACGAATTTGTTGAAAAAGAACAAAAGATTATCTTTAAAAAATAATTTTATTTATTATTTTTATTTTTATGTGTATGAGTGTATTGCCTGCATGTATGTAAGTGCACCCATGTCGTGCAATGCCCACGAGGACAGAAGAGGCCATCGGATCCCCTGGAACTGGAGTTACGGGCAGTTTAAAATGAGGTTAAAGGCCATATATGGAGAAACTAGAAGGCCCTTTTCTTTCACATACATCCTTTTACTCTTAGCAGACATCTCGTAAGGTGAATTTCATTACGCTTCCATTTGCCAACCTGCTCCAGAAAGCCTAGATTTATGGACTTCCAGAGAAAGATATTCTTTTCAGTGTGGCAACTGATTTCTCACCTTCAGTTGAGATCCTCAACTTCCCTGCCCCAATCCATTCTCCATGCTGCAGCCAGAACAATTTTCCTCAAACCACATTTACTAAGCTACTCTTGTGATCAAAACTCTTGAATGAGGCCTGAGAAACTATCTAAAGGGTACAGTGCTTGCTTGCAGTGAAATCCAGGGATGTGAGACCAGCTACCCAAAGAACAAACAAACCCCTTTAGTGGGTTTTTGATTAATGAAAACTAATTCTCAATAAATGTGGTATCCTTGGCAATGATTCTTTTACTTCTCTATCAAAGGGTTAATTACTTGCTCTTCTCCTTCCTTCTGCCCAACATGGACACCTACCAACCCCACCTTCAGCCATCCTCAGCCTCTATGTTACAGGAAGACTGAGAAAATTTTCATTCCCCCAAAGCATTTTAAATTGCTTTTCCTCTGCTCCCACACGTAATTTCCTCTGTCTCTTGTCTAAGTTTTATGTCTCAAAGTATGTATAATTTCTGTTGACCCTTCTTAATATTAGGACACATGGAACTCCTTTGTATGCCCATAGCACTTGATCTTACCTCTGGTCATTCAGTTATCTAGCATCTACTACTGCTAGGGCTAAAAGAGCAAATAACATGGCCTTCCATTGGCTAATGGAAAACATCCTAATGGGTTATATACAAAACGGTAATATAATAGAATATAATTTTAAATTCTGGGAAGTGCTGAGACAAAATTAAAACAAGACAATGGCTCAGACACTGACAAGTGATGGTGGTAGGGAGGATTCTTCAAACCTTGATCAAATCGGCTGCTTTGGGAAACAGCTGAGTGGAACTTAAAGAAGGAGCCATGCACTTGAAAGTGCTAGAGGAAGAAGTGTCTAGATAGAGGAACAACAAAGTCATGTTTTAAGGTTGGGCCATGCTTCCTCTATTTGATGGACAAAAGAAAGTCAGTGTAGTTGATGTGCAGAGAATGAGGGGAAAATAATGCAAAGACAGGAAGTTGGGGTGGCAGGGAGACACTGAACCACAGGTTTATAGACATGTTTAGATATTCTCTTATCAATGAAAAGTGTTCAGAGGTTGTAATTAGATTTGAAATTTTATTAGTTTTTTCTAATTTCTATTCTGAGAATGAACTCTAAGAATATAAGTATGGAGATAAGGAAAACCACGAGTTTTAGAAATCAAGGTAAGATTGAAATAAATGGTGTCTTGGGTGAGGAGTAGATGGGAAGAAGTGGTCAGACTTGGGATACTTCTTTTCTTTTATCATTTTGGATACAGGAGCCCACTATATGTCCCAGTCTGTTCTTGAACTCATTCTCTTCCTGCCTCAAACTCCCTCAGGCTCTGGGATTAGGATGCCTAGCTAGGATACTTCTTTTGAAGTCATTCCCAAGAACTGAACACTGGGACAAGGAAGAAGAGAAGAAGCAAAGATTATAACAAATAGATATGTTATGGTGAGATGAGAAAAATAGGGAGAGGAACAATCAGGATTTTAATTTATTTTTATATTTTCAATACTTTTGAGACAGAGTGTGGAATCATAGATGTCTGTGAACGAATGCAATCTTATCAAAGAGAACAGAGCTATAGAAGCCTAAGCAAGAATGAGCAGGAAGTCAATGATCAACTACTTCGGGGGCAGTTAGATTTGTCACCCTATTCTAATCACTTGTTGGTGTGTGCATATTCTCTAGTAGATTCTAACTTCCTTGAAAGCAAAGGTCAACATTTCTTGTGCCTCTGTATGCAAATACAGAGACTAACAAACAGTAAGATCTTAATAAATATTTACTGAATGGCCAAATGAAGAAATGAATTCGATGGCCTTAGAAGATACATCTAAACCCTGACAAGGCTCAGAAAATCTGAGAAACATTTCCTGGTCCTTGCAGTGACCTTCAGCCTAAGTTGGGTTTTAAATGCTTCCTAATACTTAACATGAAAAGTTATCAAAAGCAAGCCCCCAAACAGTTCGTTGAATGCATTTATTTAAAAATGATAGGCAGCAGGACAGAGTGCACTGTACAGGAGGGAACTGAGAAGAATGACCGCGCTATACTTTCAGTTAATTTTATATTCATATATAAGATTGGAATCATAGCTCTGCTTTGATTCACCTCACCGAAAGTGAAAAGGGAGAACTGACCATTTCCTCAAAGGAAATCTAAAACTGAATATAGCATAGATGGTAATAGTGTTTTTGCTTAACTTTCAATAATGTATCATTTTATGATTTAATAACAATTCTAGGGCGATACATTAGAAGGGACATATAAGACATTTAGGGTTCCTTGGAGAAAGTTATCCATAATTTTTAAATTATAGCAATAATTACTGGATAATGAAATTTTAAGTTATATCTGATCTACACATTGACAAGCGTTTAAATTCTGTCTGACCTCCATGGGCATTGCATGACATGGATGCACTTACCTACATGCAGGCAATACATGCATATACATAAGAAAAAAATTAAAAAATAATAAATTAAAAAATTTTAAATTCTGTTTGCATTTCCAAGTTCAGAAAATAAGATTTATTTTACTCTTACTATACCACCATTTTTTCAGCATCTTTGTTCATAAATTCTTTATCTTAAATACCAGAATGTGTCAGGGTTCAGCGCCCTTTTTTTTCAGACTAGGTTTTACTGTGTAGTCCATGCTGACCTGGAATTTCCTGGCACTCTGAATAGGGGCGAATACCATCATACCTCACAGTTCTGTACCTTTTCCTATTTCTTTTCTTCATTTTTCCTTAAGTGATCATACTTTCTGTCTGTTTCAATATGCTGATGATTTCCACATGTATCTCTAATTCAGAAATGGCCTCTGAAGTAGAGACCCAAATACTATTGTAAATTCATTTTTGTTTTCTTTTTCCATTTTTTGTGTGCATGTACATGTATGCATGTTTTTGTGTGTATGCACACAAGTGTGAAGGTGCATGTGCACATGTGTGTGTACATCTGGAGGCCTGAGGCTGATCCTCAGTCACTTCTCCACTGTATTCATTGAGGCAAGGTCTCTCAATGAAACCTGGAATTCACCAATATGGGCTGTGTTGCTGGCCTGTCTGCTCATGGGATCCTTTGTCTCTGTGTTTGGAGTCAGGAAATACAGGTGGGTCACCACTCTCACTTGGCATTTTAAGTGGGTTCTGGGGATCGAAATTCATACTTGTGCTGTAAGTGCTTTAACCACTGAACTATCTCTCCAGCCTTCCAGGATGTAAATTATTGAATGTAGGAATTAGCGTCTGCTTTATCCATGACTGTACTAAAAGTTACTTGATGCTTAGCAAGCTTCAAAAATGTTTGCTTTAAGGTGATAATGATGTAGGTAGCTGATGCTATATTTTTCTTGGTCTTGGCTCATTTAATTACTCAGGAGTTTTACCTTGCTGGAGTTCCCAACCCTAAAAATCTACATTCTTTCAAATGCCACCTTCTCTATGAATCAATGTATTCCTCCAGGTAGATGTGACATCTCTTTTAGATAATCATGAAACTCTAACCCTTATTAAGGTCTTCTCTGACCTGAAGGACACATAATTAATATAGGAATAACAATATGAAATAAAATATCAGTGCTGAACAGAGCTGTGGTGAAAAACAAGTGTTTCTCTTCATTACTCCAGTTTGGAATCTTTTCAGTGTGCTGGATCATTTAATCTTTTAGTGTTTGTTATTCAGAAACATGAGTTGGCAGTAATATATCCTGAAAGGTAGTTTCTTTTTATGAAGGGATCTGATGTTCTATAAATAATTTACCTGGGTTTTCTTAGGACAGCCCCAGTTCTTGAATCATCTGAATAAGTATCTTTTATTCTCAGAAGTGACTGGGTTGGATGATAATATATATCTAATGTATAGGATCAGGCTATAAGGGAACAGAAAAGTATACCATTTGATAAATTTCAAAGTGCTTTGTGTACAGAAAAATAAAAAAAATAGCAATATGAAATTGTGAACAATGTAAAAAAATTATTTTAAAACTTGTACTTTCATATGATGATGAAAATGGCCTCCCTTATTTCTTTTTATATAAAGGCAGTATGTGTTTATTTGATTCACAATTTTTAAAGTATTTTATTTACTAATTTTACTAATTTTGTTTTATGTGTATGAGTGTATTGCCTGCAGGTATGTAAGTGTACCTGTGCCATGCAGTGCCAGCAGAGATCAGAAGAGGGTGTTGAATCTCCTGGAACTGGAGTTACAGACAGTTGTTAACTACCATGTGAGTGCTGGGAACTGAACCCGGGTCTTCTGCAAGAGCAGCCAGTGCTCTTCACTGATGAGCCATCTCTCCAGTCCCCTGCTTCATGATGTTACATTTGGATGGCACATAGTGCAAAGTCAAATAAATCAATCAAAGACTATCTTTTGTAAATGTTTACAGATCATCAAATGTTCAAAATTGTAAGAGGCTAGTGGTTGTTAGAATATGATGTAGGCATGTAAGGAGCTGCATCATAGCTCCCTCATTTTTCTAAAATGAAGTTCTGGTAAGTATATACACATTTTGTGCAGCAGATGGCGTGCCTGCAGCAAATTGTTCTTTCTCCATTCCCACCCCCTCCTTGGAAAATTAACCACCAGGTTTCTGCCAGAGCCTGCCTACATTCAGGGTGACATATGATGCTGTTAAAATAAAATATAAAGGTTAGGGAAAGATCAGTAATATGCCCTAAATTGAACATAGATTTCAAGAAACCACCTCTAAAACAGTCTAGAAATTAATAGTCCATAATATGATGAAAAACCCCAGCTGACATCAAAGAAACCTCTTGCCTTCTTTTTAAAGAATTCTGTTTAATGCATAATTCACCAAGTCCATGAAACATTCTGGGAAACTTTTGGATGGATATCAGCCTTTTAATTCAAAATTATGCACTCTGGGAAATGGCTGGCACTGAAGGTGGCAAGCCTACTAGGTAATTTACACCAGCAATCAAATTGCAATTACAAAGGAGATTAAAACATGGCTTTAAAGAGCCCAACTCCACCCTTAGGGCTACTAGCTGTTTGGTAAACATAGCAAGGGAGCCTGTAATTAAAGGAAACCTGTAATTAAAATTTTCGACCCTCTTCAGCTTTGTTAGGGTGGCACTATGAAGTCTTAACTGGGGTGGGAAAGAAAGCTTTATTTCCAGTGGTCTGGGGAAGGTAGCTTTATACCTTCAAGACAGTGCATTTCATCTGATACTGTCTGCCCATCTTCTACTAGTTCCCCCTGCCCCAAGTTTATATTAGTTCTACTTTTTATGAATAACTTGAAGGATTTTCAAATGCACTCCTGGAGATTGATTACAGAGGGGATGCGTAATTTAGGCTGTGATAGCAACACAGCTATAGAATTTAGAGGGAAGACTTCAAGGCCTGGGCATCATAAAGAATCAGTGTTGTTTTGAGCTTACTCAGCTTGTTTACAGTCAACTTTTCTGAGGCTTAAAAAAAGTTTTCTGTATTAGAACACTGAAAAAAAGGAAAACTCAAGATAGGGGGTTATGCAGAATGGTGAATTTGGAAAGATTATCTTAATCTATTCTTTTAGATCCCTCCCACCATGTGTACTTTTTCAGGATCTTACTGTCAGCAAGTAAGACTCTATTAGAGTCTCTTGGGAGGTTTTGAATTGTCAAGGCATTTTCATTAATAGGGAAATGAAATTAACACGACCATGTGGTAGGTGATGCTGCTAGAGTCCTGTGCCACAACATGTTGGTGTAGATCCTACCATATCTGAGATATCAGTAGGAACCAAAGAATGGCTGCTGACCACACATCTGAGCAGCCATATGTGTTCAGGGCTCAGCCTGAGTTTCACTCACATCACTCACATCGTTGATTCCAATGAAGCCATTATACTAAAAGTTGACCCCAAATTAATGATCATTTCAGTGCTAACAATGTTTCAAAACTGAGGCTGAGTAGAAATTCAATTGGTGTCATCCAAACTCTAAGGTAAATAACTGATTAAATGATGAAATTATGTGGGCCTAATTTTGAAGATATTTAATTTGGTTTCCTTGTAAGAACTGGACTCACTTTTAAGCAGATTGAGAGATTAAGACGTTTTGCATGATGCCCAAGACAGTTTATTTCTAAAGACCTATGAATCTGAAAAAGTGTTTTTAGAGGCTCTGAGAAACATTATTAATTACCGAGTAGGCCCTTTGAGACAGAAACTGCTTAAAGCCTGATATGGACCTTTTATCTAGTTAATTAGCTTTATAGAGAGAATTTCACACATTTAGCAGAGGAGTATAGATTTTATTACTTGAAGCACAATACAATTTATTTTTATGTTGTACTTTTAAATTATAGAGAAAAAAGAAAAAATGATCTTGAACTCTGAAATAACTCTAGGGGTCCTGATAGCAACGAAGGGCACTGTGATTAGATACCATGCTTCCACATAGGATCTCTAAAGGAAAATAAAAATTTAAGTATAATGTCCTCTAATTGGGAACAGTTCATTCAAGAGAAGAGACTTGTGACATCTCTCACAAACTGAGTTATACACAGCAGACTGACTCTTCACATGTGAATAACTACACTCTGAAACACTGCATAAATCCCTTTGCTCCTAGGTCCCATGTGACTGAGACCAGTTTTGCCTACTGTCCTCTCATTTCCTTGAAGCATATGAAGTGTTAAAATGAGTATATTATTCTCTTCTCATATAGAACATTTTCCACATCAAAAATCCGCTGAGATGGAATTACCCTTGATGTTCCCTGAAAGTGCTGTGAGGAATTTCTCAGCAGCTAGGTTCTTCACAGCCCTGATGCTCACTTTGATTCTGGTTAGATTCTAATGGGCTCTGATGCCATTGAACCATCTGTGGCTTGAAACAAAAGTTTTAGCAGTAACATTTTTACTAAGAGTAGATTTTTCAGTTCTTGAACTTGTTTCTAACTTCATCCTGAATTAGCGCTTGGTTAATGGGCATCAGTGGTCAATACCTCAACGTTTCTCATGTTATCAGTTGTGTTTCCTTGTTTCTTGATGCCAGACTCCTCTGTACACTTGTATCAACCTGGACTATGATATGTGAGGCCACCTGTGCCACCAAAACCAACCCCACTCTCCAAATACTACCATTTCCTCTTGTGCCCTGCAATATCAGTCACTTCTCTTTTTTCTGTTTTATTCCAAAGAGAGGCAATTTTTAACACATTTCTCCAGAAATAACTTGAAGCAGGTTACATAAAAATATATATACAAAGAAATTTAAGGGGGGGAATACGAATAAGAAATCAAAGACCAAAGGATTTGCCACCATGGGGTCAACTTTGGTAGAATAATGTAGGCTTCCATTTTTTTCTTTCTTTTTTTTTGGGGGGGGGAGAAATTCTAATGAGTGTATTGGGCTTTCTAACAGAGCATAAGGTGGGGGTTTATTTATAGAAGAGTGGGCACCCCTCCCTCCATTGATGGCTGTATTGTGTATTGGAAAGTACACCCTCAAATACAGATCCTATGACTTCTCGACAGCTTCACAAAATGTTGAGAGAGGTGCCTCATGGTGTTCTTGGTTTATATATCCTTAGCCCCTCCCCCACATGCAGCTAAGGTCAACTGATTGGGTGGGAGAGGTAACTGACTACTCCCTTGATTCCTTGATGAGCATGGGAAGGAGGTGTGACTATAGTTTGCCAGCATAGTGGTTGGAGGGCATTTCCAGGTAACACTCCACCCCTTCCTCTGGCTCTTACATTCTTTCTGCCAACCTCTTCTGCAAAAGTCCCTGAGCCTTGGAAAGGGTGGTAGATGTGGGATGATCTTCCTCCCCACTTTTCTCAACACTTGAAAACATTATCTCACATCTCTTTAATCCTCCAATCACATATACCCTCTTACTGACACAACAGACTATCATTACTTTTACTTTTCAAAAATTGGGGTAAATAGGGGCTGGGGAGATGGCTCAGCGGTTAAGAGCATTGACTTCTCTTGCAGAGGACCCGGGTTCGATTCCCAGCACCTATATGGTGGCTACAAACCATCCTTAACTCCAGTTCTAGGGGAATCTGACACCCTCTTCTGACCTTTGCAGCATTGCATGACACAGGTACACTCACATACACGCAGGCAATACACTCGTATACATAAAATGAAAATAATAAGAGACCCACATGGTGGAAGGAGAGAACCAACTCTTTCAAGATGTCCTCTGATCTCTATGAAGCACCCTAACATGTCTCAAAAGGACCAAAAATAAACAAATAAATTAAAAAAAAATTTTTTAATGGGGTAAATAATTATTATAAGAATTATTTCAAGGGGTTAGAGAGATGGCTCAGCAGTCAAGAGCACTGGCTGCTCTTGCAGAAGACCCATGTTCAAATCCCAGCACCCACATGGAGGCTAACAAGCATCTGTGACTCAAGTCCCAGGGGCTCCGAGGTCCTCTTCTGTCCTCTGTGGGCACTGCACCATGGCAGGGATATACTTACATACACGCAGGCATAACACTTATACATAATTTTTTTTTAATTTAAAAAAGGAATCATTTCAAGTTAAAATCAGCACTGCATGGTTTTAAACAAGATTATTAGGTGTATACTCTTAATTGGGTACAGCACATGGGATTTACATTCTGGAACATAGTGTTTCTAATCTGAATAAAATGTTTTAAGTCTGTAGGCACAGAAGTTTTTGTAATATTGATAAATATTAATATAATATTGATATAGAATTATCTATTGATAAATTAGTAGATAATTATAACTGTAAAATGTGAACTTTCTGTTATATACATAGATATAAGCCTCTTTTCCTAATTTATCAAATGAGTATAATGGCCTGAGAAGAAAGAAAAGAAGGGAGGTGAGTTACGTGGCTAGGTATTGGGAGCTCAGCACCTCCTCAAGCTAATCAAAATGAGCTTGTAATCTGTGACTAAGTTATCTCTCATGTTCTTTCTAATAAGGAGCTCTCTGGAGGTCAGGGGTCAGATGGTCGTCAAGTGGCATCAAGGGCCTGGGTTGGGGCTGGAAGGATGCTTGCTATGGGTGCCTCATGTGGGTGAGAGTGCTATCCAAACTGCTGAGTCTCTGCTCAACTGCCTTGAATGGTGCTTGACTGACACTTGTGATGAGTGGAGACACTGCAGGAAGCGAAACTCATACACGCAGGAGGGAGAAACGAAAAGGGCTCACAGAGTCATACAGTTGTTTTTATTGCTTCTTTTAGGCCCAGGCTAAAAATGGCTTAAAGTTCAAAAGTTGATTTTTTATATTAGCACTCTAAAACAAAATTGAAAAGACATAAAGCTGAATGTTTCTTCCAGTCCTTCAGCAAACCTTTATTGTTGTCACTTTCCATGAACTTTTACTCTAATAATGACTTGTGAAGCAACTGGATGGTACCTCATGTGCTGTAAACAACAATTTACAGCTCAAATGAGTTGCTGTCAGCTCCTGATCTCCCTTCCGTACTTTTTACCTGATGTTTCCCTTGTGGTGAAATTCATAGGAAAATACATGCTATGAACATTTTTATTATAAGCTCCAAACAAATAGGAAAAATGATACTCTGGCTTGTGTCAGTTAGAGATGATCTCACAGGACAAGTGGCGGTATTGACTGGATGAAGTTTTGATGAAGTGGGTAAATTTACATATTGTTTTAGTGGTACTGACATAAAATTAATAAATGATTTCATAGTGATTCTGTGAAAATACATGGGAGTTTATTTCAATGGGTATATGCACATGTGGTCTCTCTCTCTCTCTCTCTCTCTCTCTCTCTCTTTCTCTCTTTCTCTGTATATTTTACAAGTAAATGTTTTCATTAAAATCTTCAAGAAAAAATAAGGGACTTTTCAAAACCTATTTTTTCATTTGATTTACGTCAGAAGCGAAGGCCAAAGAACTAGAATGACTTGCTCAAGGCTATATTTACTGCACAATTTGGGGCTGACCTCATATCTCCTGTCCTCTGTATTTCATTTATATCATAATACTTGGTTATATGAAAGTTATCTTGCATCAGAATAACCTTGTATGACAAGCTCAATAGGCAATGATTATCTTTAAGAAAGAAGGCAGTTCTTAACCCCAAAAGAGGATGTTTTCAGTCAATACATCATATGAAGTGGCTTCCAAATTGGAGAAACCAAGGAAAATTATCTTGTCATTTTTGATGAAGTGGAACCACAGTATGCAACTCGTCATAATGTGTGATATAGCAATCTGTTTTTTTGCGGGGGTGGTATAAAAGCAGTAACTGTTCATGAATTTATACCTGAGTAATGACTTTTTATTTCAGATTGGATTCATGTTATTCTATAGAAAAAAATGTATATGCTTGCTAAGTTCTGTTGTTAATGATCTTCAGCCCTCCCTCCCTCTCTCCCTCCCTCCCTCCTTCCTTCCCTTCCTCCCTTCCCTCTTCCTACCTTTCTTCCTTCACTTCCTTTACTTCCTTCATTCCCTTCATCTTTTCTCTCTCTCTTTCTCTCATGTAGTACGTGTGTATGTGGTATATGTGTACATGTGTATATGTGCTCACATGTATGTGGGCATCAAAGTATGTGCTGGTATATGTGGTGTTCCTCATGCAAAGTTGACATCTGGAGTTTTTCTAAATTGACTCCCACTTTATTTATTGAGTCAAGGTCTCCCTCTGACCTGGAGCTTGCAGATTACAGTTGCTCTAGATAGCCTGCTTGCTCTGGGGATACCTTGTCTCTGCATGCATCCCAAGGGCTGGGATTAGAGGTGGCCACCATGCTTGCCCAGATTTCACATAGGTTCTGAGGGTTAGAATTCTGATCATCACATTTATGCGGCAAGTACTCTATTCCCTGAGCTATCATCTCAGCTTTCTCTCTCTCCCCCTTCCCCAGTGCTGAGGATTGAACCCAGGGCCTCATACATATTTGACAACTGTTCTGGGACTGAATTAAATCCCCAACCCTAATGTTTCTTTAGCAACACTGAGAAGGAGTTCCTATTTTCTTGACTTTTTGACAGGAGATAATACTGACAGATTAGAATGGATTTATGATTTACTTAATAAACTAAAAATCTAAGGCCATTACAAAAAGAAGATTGTACTGTAAGGTAAAAAGGTGATGGTGCTAGCTTTGGGGACCATTGAAACAGCCTACATATTACACTTTTATGAATATACATCCAAGTTTTAAGTGAATTGCCCTTTAGTTCCTCTCAAGGGGTCTTGGTTCCTGTCTTGCCTAAATCCTCAGTTGGAATTTGTAGTCATTTCAACTATGTTTAAGAAGCATAATTTGTTTAGAATTGTTATAAAAATCAAGAGATAAGCTGATGTGCAGCTATATTTTCAGGTCTATAGTACCGAATTGGTGATTTTATTGCCGTAATACTCCTGTTACAGCCCTTACTGCATCTGCTTCATGTTGTAGCTCAAGATGCAGGCCTGCTTTTCATTTTTGCTGTTTTCTTTATTGAATTTTGAGATTTTCATACAATATAACTTGGTGGTATTTATATCTCTTCCCCTATTTGCATCTCCCCTTCCTGCCCTCTGCCCAATTTAATGTACTCTAACATATATACATATATATGTATATGTATATGTGACGGTCTATAGAGTGTAATATGTGTCCCCAAACATCCTTCAGTGTGGGTCCATCCAGTGGATCTGCTTAACCTGCCAAGAGTTCCATCCTTGAAAGAGACTGTCTTTTCCCCTTAGCAAACCTGTTTTTCTTAGATGAGCTATTGTTAGAAAGTGGTTCTCTCAACAACTTGTCTCCTTTCTACTGTCTGATGTAAGAAAGATGCTTCAATAATTGTAGAAATGAGAGCATCTTGGTCAATGTAGCTCATAGTACTTTATAATGTTCCTGTCATTAATAATACATTGTTGTGGGACTGTAAGTAGGCTATCTTGCTATTCCTGTTATGAGAAAGACATAAAAGAGGTCAGGGCAACCTGAATATTGTTAGAAGTTGCACAGTTAGATTGGATGTATTTGGTTACAGAAAGACAGACTTACACAGAGAAGAACATCTTATTCTCTCAACCCTGAGAGCTTAGCAAACATCACTCAGTGACTTTGTTTTCTTTAGACATCAGCGGTTGTATAGTAGGAAGTCAGGATGAAGAGTGTACAGATTTCTACCAAAGTACATTATAAATTTGGCAGGTACTTTAATTTAGTATTGAGCCTTGAGTATAAAAATTACAGTTTTGTATGGGAAGCTCACTTGTGGTTAGTGATTATTGCAAATAGTCAAAATTGACTTTGGTTTTAGTCAAATATCTTGGGAATTTTAATAAATGGCTTATGCTCTAGAATTTAAAATGGCTGAGAATCTTCAGTATTTATACAAATATGTGTTAGGAGGTCAACGTTAATTTGGCCTTTTTAGGTATCTTCAGTAGTTTTGAGTGGTGTGTATGTGTGTGGTATTCTACCACTGAGCTATACAACCCCTCAAGTAGTTTTACTTGATATGTAAACATAATTTTAAAATGTGCCATATTCTAAATACTTGGTATTATTCCTAGCCCTTCTCAGTGCTTTCTAATCTCACAGAGAGTTAAATTCAAAATGCTTACAAATTTCTACAATTTCTAGACTGTACCATTGTCTGACCTCCCTTTCTCTATCTTTTATATCCTTCGTCCATCCAGCCACACTGGACGCTGGTCCTTTAATGCCCCCTGAACTCATCAAGCAGGCTCCCACCTCAGATTTTGTCAGATTTGCCAGGAATGGCTTGCTCCCTCATTTTCTTCAGTTTCTTCTCATGAATCAAGTTGTCAGTGAGACAGCTTCTGCCCACCTTGCATAAAACAATAATCCCATACATCCACATGCTGTGTTCATATGTACTTGCACCCATATATGCACATACACTTTATATTACATATCTTTGACCTGTTTCATTTTTCTGTGTGGCACTATATTAGCATGTGACAGGCTGTACACTTGCTAGCTTATTAGCAGAAATGAAGCTTTGGGAAAGCTGGATTTTGTTAGGTTTCATTACTTACTTCCCAGGTTAGAGAGCTAGGACTGATGCAGAGAGGTTCTGCAATAAAAGGTGAGTGTCTTCCTATTTTTCTGGTTCCTCAGAGTTTTCCCCAGTCTTATTTTCTTTAGAAGTATTCCTATATGAGTTGGATGTATGTTACGATTCTAATTCTCCCAGGAACAGAAACATTTTAGTCATAAGAAACATAAAGATTGCTGGGCATACTGGGGCATACCAGGGCATACCTTTAATACCAGTACTCAGGAGGCAGAGGCAGGTGGATCTCTGTGACTTAAAGGCCAACTTGGGCTATATAGCAACTTTCAGGCCAGCTGGGACTATAGGGAGACCCAGTCTCAAAAAGAGTCTCCCCCCAAAAAAGACAAAAAATCATATGTGATAGTTGTATAAAATATTAATAGGTGACTCCTTGATTGGCTTTGTGATTTACTGCAATCCACAGACCCAGGCAGGGTAGATCTGGAATGGTATTAGCTCTGATGTCTCTTAGGTTTATCATTGTCAATATTTTCTAAAGATTCTCCAACACCAAATATAACCAGACTACTTCTGGGCCCCAGTCACATTTTTCTACATCATTTATGAATCATTATACTACCTGTTACTTTGGATAGCTCTAGACAGGGAATAAAGAATGTGAATTTTATTTGAGGAGTTCTTTCTCTTTAACCTTGGGTGAGTGAATTCATCTCTTCCTTCCCTAAACCTTTATCTATGAAATGGTAAGCAGTACTGACCTGACCTAGCACATAGAGCTGTGTTAGGATGCAATTCAGTGTGTTTCAATGTGCTTTGTAAAATAACACAGTGATCAGTGATTGAAACAGGTGTGGTGGCATAGGCCTATAATCCTAGCATTTGGAGCAGAAATATCAATGGTTTGCAGGGCAGCCTGGACTACAGAGAGAGAATCTGTCTCAAAAACCCTAAGTGGAGTGGGGAAGATACAGAGCCAAGTGAATGTTATTATTAGAACTAATACTAGCATCTGAGAACTATGAACTTTTAGCAATGTCTGCTTTGGAGTGAATCTGTTCTTGTTATGGACCATCAAGCATAAGGGACACAAAAATAACCTTCTTGGTAAACTGTGGCTTGGGATATAGGAAAAAGGTATGAATTTACAGACTTACTTGGGTCATATTAATTAATTAAATCTCTGATTTAGTAGCTTGAATGGGCAATTTTAAACTATACAAAACTAGAAAAGAAATGCAGAAGGCTAAGGAACTCCTGTTTTCTCAGTGTTATTGTCAAATTAATTAATCTTCCTTTATTTTTAAAGTTCATAACAGAACTTGAACTATTGCCACACTATTTAAAATAAAATTATATCATAATATTCCCAAGAAGTATACTTCTTTTTTTCTCTGTGATTTAGTAAATAATTCAACCTAGAAAAACTTGTGTGACATACTTGTCCAATATGTAAGAGGCCCTGGGGTCTTTCGATCCCCAGCACTGACAAAAATAAAACTCACAAAACACAAGAACACAAGAAATAGTCAAAAAGGACTCTTGAAAGATAAAAGGCATAAAAAGAATTTAATAAATGTCTCAACTGAAAAGGAAGAGATGACGCTGAAGAGCCATTAACCACAGGGTAAGACTTTAGGAGAATTGAGGTGGGCAAAATCAGTAAAGGAACCCAAGTCTGAAAGCAGGCACTCTTGTTTTCCTTACAGAACTATTTCATTTATATTCTGACTTTAAAATACTGATGGAGATACCACAGACTTCTTAGTGAACATCAATGAAGAAGTTATAAGTACCTCACTTTCTATTTTTATTAAAATTGAAAGAATCATGATTTAAGGTTTTATTATACCTCTAGTTAAGTGCCCTGAGAGCTGGCACAGGGCTGCCATGTGATAGATTGGTGACTAGAAACAAAACTTTCATGGTAGAAAGTTCTTAAAAGTTTCAGTTTATGAAACAGTATATATTTATTTGTAGAAATAAAATGTGAGTTGTGGTATGCTATAAAAGAAACTACCACCATCTACCACCAACAAACCCAAGAAAAATGTGCAAACACATCAAACAAATCCACAAAACTTTTAAGAGTCTTGGGTGGAAATTCTAGAATTTTGGACCCAGTATTTTTCCATTTTCTTTTATCAATTTACATTTAATTACATATGGAAACATTTAATTAGAGTGAGAGAAGTGATAGGAAAGAAAAATGTTGTCTTAAATAGCGTTTAAGACATGGCGATTACTTGTTCTTGCAATTTACTATTGATTCTCGGAAATAAAAGTATGATATTGTAAGTATTGATCCAGTGCAATTTGATACTCTCAGAGGAAGGGGTGAAGCATATAATTGGAAGTCTATGCTATGAGTCATCCTGTACTGAAGACACCATTATGGCAATTAATGAAAGAGTTAACCAATATCTCTTTGGATAATGAATACCAGGGCAATCATTTATTATTATTGCAATTGCTCCCGGTAAGCTGAACCAAATGCCATTGGGGCTGAACACATTTGTTCTTTCTAAATACAAACCTATCATTTATTTTCATTTTTTAAAAAATATTTTATTATTTTTATTTTATGTGTATGAGTGTATCGCCTGCATGTATGTGAGTGTACTCATGTTGTGCAATGCCACAGAGGTCAGAAGAGGGCTTCCAATTCCCCTAGAACTGGAGTTAAGGACAGTTCCTAGCCGCCATGTGGGTGCTGGGAATCGAACCTGGGTCCTCTGCAAGAGCATTCAGTGCTCTTAACCGCTGAGCCATCTCTCCAGCCCCTATTTTCATTTTTTACTGAATTTTTTGTGAATTTCATACAATATATTTTGACCATATTTAGAACCTCTCCCCTATCCACACCCTCTAATTCCCCTTGCCTGATTTCATGTACTCTAGTATATATGTATACACATATAACAAATATATAATAAATATCTATATTTATATTTATGCCTATTGAGTCAAACCTGTGTCCGCAAATGCCCTTTGGTATTGATCCATCCACCAGAGCCCAGTTAACCTATCCATTGTCACACCGTTAAAGAAAACTGGCTCTTCCTCTCCTAGCAGTCCCCTTGGGCTGGGACCTCCTACCCACCTCCCCACTTCCATGCTGGGATTCTGTCTAGTTTGAGCTTATGTGGTACTTGTGCGTGCTGTCACCATTGCTGTGAGTTCATATAAGTAACTACCTACCTGTCTGGAAAACTGTTTCCTTGTGGACATCTACCACTTCTGGCCCCTATAATCTGCCTTTCAAGACTCAGAGATCATTGTGGGAGAAGGGGTGGAAAGATTTCACACCTAATTTTTTTTTCCTTAGTAGCAGTGGAAATTAATGTATGATAAGGGAATATATAAATTGGGTAGGATTTGGCAGCTACTTTAAGTTTGCAAATTTGAGAGTGCCATCTATTTAGCTACTCCTAGCCATACTTAAACCTATAAAGCAGAAGGAAATAATATGTATCAGACAGGATTATTATGAGGAATAATCAATAAAGTACATGTAATGGCTGTTGTCAGGCTATTTGTAAGCCTTCCTTCCTTCCTTCTTTCCTTCCTTCCTTCCTTCCTTCCTTCCTTCCTTCCTTCCTTCCTTCCTTCCGTCCTTCCTTTCTTTCTATTTTTCTTTCTTGTCTTTTTGAGATGGGGTCTCCCTGTAGTCCCAGTTGGTCTGGGACCTGCTATGTAGACCAGGCTGGACTTAAACTCACAGAGATCCACTTGCCTCTGCTTCCTGAGTGCTGGGACTAAAGGGGTGTGCTACCACACCCAGCAGTAAGTGCTATTTTTTTCTTTCTTATTTTTTCTCTTTACAATTAGAAATTCATTGGTTTCAGCTGAAGTTTATAGTAAAAATGACAGTTCAACGATCATAGTATGATTGTGGAAAATGTACATGTTTTTATTCAAGTCGACTGAAATGGACATTTCAGATTTAGTATAAAAATCAAATCAACACTTTAATTTTGAAGAGTTATAAACATATCTGGATTGAATTATCTTTTCTGGAAAATTTCTTTTTCCTCTCTTTGATTCAGTGTTAAATCTTTTAAGGAGTGTTTCTTGACACCCTATTCACTATGACCTCTCTGTTGTATTTACACACTACACATCATATCTGCTTTTGAAATGTCAATGACAAACTGTTATAGTATGTAAAAATTATAAATCTCTTATTAACTGTGCTAGTTGCTAAGCTACTTGAAGGCTACAAAAGTTTGTGTGTGTGTGTGCGCGTGCGTGTAAACCAGAGGTTGATAATGGTAGATGTCTTCCTCTATCACTTTCTGCCTTATTTTGTGGGATAAGGTCTCTCACCGAATCTGGGAGTCCCTGTTTCAGCTATACTGGGTGGCAGACAAGCATCTAAGATCCTCTGTCTCCACTTTCCCAGCACTGGGGTTTTATGTACATGATTCCATGCTTGACTTTTACATGTGTTCTGAGGATCAAACTCAAGGCCTCATGCTTGGGCACTTTATCCACTAAGCTACCTCTTTGATTTTCACCTTTGTGGTACCTGATACTGATTCCATCTAAATAGTAAAGATTGTCTGAAAAGTTTCATAATGATACCATGATATGCATGGCAACAATTTCCATGAATCCCTCCATCTTTTAAAATAATATGAAAAAGAACTGACTTTGTAACATTCAGTTCTCAATCTTATTTTTACTTTATTATGAAAAAAATTGTGTTAGCTATGGTAAAGCATGTGATTTGTAGCTAGCCAGGTAGTTTACTGTAGGGGTAGAAAGTATAATCTTGTTTTAGGAAAGAATAATCTAATGGTTCCCAAATTATTCTCTAACACTTGGTTTCTACATGGGATGAAGTTTACAATTAAATCATTGATAATGATATTTTCTGAATTGACTAACTAATTCAAGCTGCACTGAATTGACTTAATTTTAAGATTTGTACTACATTTGAAAAAAACTTTTGTTATTTAGTGCTTAAAGAACAATGTATAATGAATGAACAGGTAGCTGGTTAATATTAATGACCAAATCTTTCAATATTTATATATTTAATATTTAACCAATATTTATTTGATTTAGTTGGTTCACGTATATATAGGAATAATTTTGTAGTTGAGACATTTTGCAAGTTATGATATTTTAGTTGTGCTAGTAAACCTTTTTATGCTTTTTGGTAGACTTATTAAATATTTGAATATTGTAAAATGCTGATGCTTTAACTTCTGAGAACTCTGAAAAAATGCCAATTTACTTTAGATAGAGAATGAATTTTTCAACTGTAATAAGTTTTGATAAATTAGACACAAATGGAGTGCTTAGATTGCTTTAGGCATAGCCTTAGAGGTTGGGGGAAGGAGCATGTAAAATGACACAAAGTAATAAAGAACATTGTGGATGGTTTTAAATGCCTAAAACAAAAGGGGAAAGACAACGAAGGTCAGTTTTACAGGTCTTTTGTTATCCTTCTCAAGGAGTCCTCCTTCTGGCATCGTGTCAGAATCATTAGTTTTCAAAAGTTGTGCCCACTGCTCAGGTATTGAGAGAGCTATGCTAGGTTTCTCTGAAAGCTTACTATACTTAACTCTGGGAATACTTTTCATTTTTCCTGTATCCATTACATAACAATCTAGCCTCTTTAAATTCTGTAGAGAAGAATTTTCTATTTCAGTATGTGATTACTGTCTTGGTCAGGAATGTTTTGAATTCTTTTTCCATGTTGGCTTTCCAGTGTCCTATTAAGGAAGAGGAGCAGCATGGAGGTATATGAAAGTGGGCACAATATGTGCTTCGAATTTGACTATGACAATATTTCCAAATGAGAATCCTTGCAATTAGGCTGTTGTAGCATAATAATGGATGTCCAAAGGCCAGGAATACAAGATGAACTGATTTTTAAGTGATATGATAATTGCATTTAAATACACTTAAAATATTTTTCCCAACATTTAGATATCTCTGTATTGTTTCTGAGAATAAACATCAGTGTGTAAAACTCTGGAAGCATAAAGGAAATAGTGTGTGTCTATAAAAATATATATTATATAACATTTTGGCAGGAGTTAGGTGTTAAAATCCATTTCTTTCATATTATAGTGAGAACAATTACTTTTCCTGCTTCATAGGTAGGATGGCTATTTGCACAAATTAAGATAAATTGAGGATTATGAAACAGTGATGCTGGTAGCATCTCTAACAATACTCAATAAAAGCTATGGCAGCAGAAGATACAGGCACAAGTACAAAACTATGATTCCTACAGGCTTCTGTTCTCCACTACATGATTTTAAAATGAGGATAATTTCTCAGGCTTCCAGGACAGCAGAGCACAGATGCACAGTGCATAAACAAATAAGTGACCACATTTGTGGTGCCCTTCGAGAGTTTAGATCTTATTCTTGTGACCCCAGGAAACTGGCCAGAGAGAAAGGGGAAGAAAGAAATACAGGATATTTATCTTTATGTTTTAGAAATGCTTTTGATCAGAAGACCTGGAACAGTTTCTGTGCTTTTGTGGGAACTACAAATGTTCCAGTGGAGGAAGCAAGATCAAGAGCAGTTTGCTTTTTCAGGGACTTCAAAGCCCATTCATCTAAAGATGTGGCCATTACCATTTTGGCTTCCTTGCTGTGCCTTGGATGGCCCTGCGCTTTTCAAGAGGAAAGCCTTGCTGGGTTAGGGCCAGCTAAAACGTATTCCTTGGAGTGCAATGTCCCAGAAAATCTACCCTTCTGGCCTGTGCTCTGCGGTTATAGTCCCAACCAGTAGTGATGCTTGTTCCTATAGGATGAGTCAGATGCAGAGGTGAATAGGGCATTGAGGCTGGACTATCCATTTTCTGCCTCTGCTCCTCTTCCAAGTGTGAAGAATTATAAACATAAGAACCCTATCAACCAGGCTCTGGTCCTCTGATCTCAGCAGTATCTCTCTTTACAGTATCAAGGGATGTCAGGGGAGACAAGCAAGCAATCACCAAATCAATCAAGCAACCGAATAATAAAAACAATACTTTTAAAAAACCTACTTTCATCTTTCCTCTCAGGAGATGTAAAACACATAATTGAACTTTATTGTTATTATTTTTATTTTTTATGTGTATGAGTATATTGCCTGCATGTGAGTGCACCCATGTTGTGCAATGCGCAGAGGTTGGAAGAGTGATTCAGATTCCCCTGGAACTGGAGTTAAGGACGGTTCTTAGCTGCCATATGGGTGCTGGGAATCAAACCTAGGTCCTCTGCAAGAGCAGTCAGTGCTCTTAACCGCTGAGCCATCTCTTCAGTCCCCTATAATTGAACTTCTAGAGATAAAAATCACAGGCTAGGAAGTTAAAAATATTTTGAAATCCACCAAAACCCTGTTTTGGCTGTTTATTGTATTCAGTCCTTACCACCAGTCCAGTAGTAATAGGCAATTGTTCTCTTCACTGTTATGCCTGTGTAATAACTGCCTGTGTAAAACCAAATCTCAAACCAAAACAAAACAAAAATCTGAGGGCAGTGTTCTAACATTGTAGCTCCTAATAATCTAGCTTCTTTATATTATGTTTCTGAAGGCTAGATGCTAGTGTGCCCTCTGTGAAACAGGGACTGTACCTGTATTATTAACTGATGAGTCCCCAGGTCTTAACATGATGTCTAAACATATGCAGAATGAATGAGTAAATCAAGTCTCTGGTGGCTTGCTCATTCAACTCTTCATTTTGTGATCTTGGATAAATTTTCTCTTGGGTCAAGTCAAACATGTTAGCCTCCTGAGATCATTCCAGGGAGTATTTTGGATGATTCCTAAGATAATGCCTACTCAACTTTGGAAATGTCTTGGGGTACCTCTGGCTGTGTATCAGGTAACTGACAGCTCTTTTCTCTTTCAAATCATATGTATTGCAGTTACCATGTTACCCCTGACAACTGAGTTCATTTCTGTGGGCTTTAGTAAGTGAAGAAAATAATGAGATATCCTAAATTTCTACCGTTGTAAAGTGAGAACTAGGGACAAGCTCACCTTTAGAGAAGGAAGGCCTTTTGTAACTCTGTGGTTCTATTCTAGTCTGTTTTCTGAGAGGTCTCAGGGAGAGTGATGGAAGAATTGTATTGCATTGTAGACACAATGATACTGCATTTCTTTAAAGGTGTAATAGGTCTTTCTATTTCTGCTGCTCTTATCTGCCTTGGGTAGTTTAAGTTTCTCTTCTACATGATAAATAGAGTTTAATTTTGAAAGTCGCATGACATCAAAAAGTTAATATTAACTTTGGAATTTCAGGTGTGATGACTATTTTGCATAGAAGACTTTAATAATTAAAAGATGTTTTAAAACTTCATTTAAAAAAATAAGATTTGGACTTTAATGCTCATCTCCAAACTGTGTGTGTTTGGTGAACCATTTGTTGAGAAGGTAACCCAGGAGCATTAGCAGAATCAGAAAAAGGAACATAAAAACAAGCACAGAAGCATATCATAGGCCTATTAATTGACTGTCTTTCATTGCTTCAGTAAGCATTTTGTTCACATCTGTGTGCCATAAACTATAAATATTTGGTATCAGACCTCAGTTTCCCAGAGTCTTTGCATATGTGTCAAAGCAATACGGGATTCAGTATGGTACATTCAATCCTGGCTCTTCCACTAACCTGACAAGCAAATCACTTTCCATTTGAGGGCGATATCCATAAGAAAGTGATGATATTTTCAAGTTCCAAGGGTATTTAGTTTTGGATTTATCTCAAAAGACATGAAAGAACATAACTAAGAAACTTGCTTAAAGAAAGTCATTTCAGAAATCATACAGCATACATTTTTCTTAAAATCTATTTTTAACGGATAAAACAGGTAGGTACACTAAAACTTCACAAAAGAATCAAATAATTATATTGATTATTTTCTTCATTCCTCATTCCTTAATTAAACATTTCTATAATGCTTGCTATATGTTAGAAACTATATTGGGTATTAGAAATGAGAGATGACATGTTCTATGCATTGAAAGAACTTACAAACAAAACAGATGGGAAGAAATTATGACTTTGGGTGTGAAGTACTATTCACGGTAAATATTTACTGAGTACCTAATATGCTTGAGTTATTTCAGTGAACAAAATTGTTAATGGTTTTTATTTTCATGGAACTTCTATTGCTTTGTAAAGATGAAACAATAAAGAATAATAAGGAAGGCAATAAAGGACAATGTGTATGACACAAGATGAACAATCTATGGGGGTAAAAATAGAATGGGTTAAAGGGAAGAGAAGCACATGTGGAGTCAGAGTGGGAGGAATTCATTGTAATTTTAAGGAAGGTCAGAATGGGCCTCCATGGGAAAGCAATATTTAAGTAAAGGCACAAAAGACGTATAAAAATACAATAAAAAGTACAAAATTAGCCTACAAATGTCTATAGCCTTTCTATATACCAACAAAAGCAATCAGAGAAAGAGCACATGGAAACACTCTCATTTACAATAGCAGCAAAAAAATAAAATATCTCGGAATAGACCTGACCAAACACATTAAAGACCTCTAAAATGAAAATTTTAAATCTTGAAAGAAAGAGATTGAGGAAGACATCAGAAGATGGAAGGACCTCTCACGCTTCATGGATTGGAAGAATTAATATTGTGAAAATGACCATCCTACCAAAAGCCATTTTTAGATTCAATGCAATGCCAATCAAAATCCCCATGACATTTTTCACAGAATTGGAAAAAAACATCCAAAGATTCATATGGAAGCACAAAAGACCTCAGATAGCCAAAACAACCCTGAGCACTAAGAGCAATGCCAG
>NW_008358866.1:2375923-2377447 GCF_000622305.1 Nannospalax galili | reverse complement strand
GGGAGGGTGCTACTTGAGAAGTGGTTGTATAGAAAAATTCTTCAAAGCATAAATATTTGCTCCTTAATAATTGGTAGATGTGAAAAACGTTACCATTGAAATCTACCTGATGAGTTTATGTCCATGCTCAGATGCTAAGGAGCTCAGAAAGTAACCGACTGTGACTAGTAATAATCAGATATATAGAGATTAGAAATGCATATGCATCTTAGTGTCAATTGTATTAAAAATGAATTTTTCAACTGTATTCTGTATTTTGATAATGAAAAAATACAATAAAAAGAAAAGAATTTATAAAATAGGTTCTTTTTTTAATAGATAGCTTTGTATTTTGGTATCTTTCATTGTAATGCATTTTGGGGGGTACAGTGCCAAGGATAATTGTATTAAAAATGAATTTTTCTGTATGAAACTGTATTTTGATAATGAAAAAATACAATAAAAAGAAAAGAATTTATAAAATAGGTTCTTTTTTTAATAGATAGCTTTGTATTTTGGTATCTTTCATTGTAATGCATTTTGGGGGGTACAGTTCTTATTGCCAAGGATGTTTTGTGGCTGGTCTAAATCCCCTGTATTTTCTGTAGTTTAAATATGTTTTCACTGTTCTACTCTCTTCAGAAATGGAGAGTGACTGGTAGTGTCTGAGAAATTGAAAAGGCCAGATTGGCATTTTGTGGTCAGGTCTGTATAGGCAAACAGAACTGGAGAATCAAATCCAGTAGTTGAAAAAGACACACAAAAAAGATGATACTTTTGTTTTATTTACTCAAACAATGACCTTATTTCTTCACTTTTGTTTGCCTTTTAGAATCCAAGCAGACAGATGAAGAAAATACTTTGGTTATATAAAGTACCTTGCAAAGGCTCTCTAAAATCTAAGTTTTCTTTGTTTTCATTGTTGATCATGAACCTGGTCATTGTATATTTTCATACTACAGAGTAAGGGGTAAAATAGAGTAACACAGACAATACATGTAATGAATAAAGAGAAATGATTATCTCAAGGGAAGTGTGAAGGGGAGCATGTACTTAGATAACTGTCTTAGGGATGCTATTTATGGATACCTGAGAGTTCGTATATATTTGGAGTAAAGATACTCTTTTGGTGCTGACTCCAGGGTCCATCCTTATTTGGAGATGTCAGTAAAAACTGGTAAGAGGTTTTGAGAGGAATGGTAATTTACGAGCACTCTATTTTTCTTGTTTCTATATGAATTGATATACCTATGGGGATATAGGACACAGATACATTAAATCTTTACACATTCAGTAATTCTTCTAATCCATCAGATGGATAAGAAGGAATGCTGACACGATTCATTTCTACTACTTTTGTCTTCCTTTGGGGAGAATGAAGTAAAGAAAATGCACAAAAATGCATGATGGCATTTTTGTGCTTTTTTTCAAGGCTGCCTGGAGGTATATGAGGAGTCTCTCTCACTACTGTGATGTTGTAGACTACTTGACTTCCAAGTGGCTGCCTACAAAGGAAATATGAGAACTCTTTTTGTTCCAGTGATA
>NW_008358866.1:2370619-2375900 GCF_000622305.1 Nannospalax galili | reverse complement strand
TATATATATTCTGATTTTTGGTGGTAAATTGAAACTGATTGTACAGACCAGAATAGTTTTCTAATGACATGGTAGACTATTAGCATTGTAGACATATGAAAACCTTGAACAACTGTAATTTTTTGAATAATAATGCTATTTACTATTTTATAGTTTGGGATTAAATTATGTCCTCAGAGTATAATAAATTAATGTGCTGATATCACATGTGTTTAATACAGAATGCAACTCTAAATGTTTTTTTTTAAGTGTTAGTAATGTGTAGGAATGACTTTAATGGAAAAGACTCTTTGTAACAAGTCTTTACAAATTGAAATTTTAGAGAACCTTATAAACCAAATTAATCATATTTTGAGAACATTTAGAACTATGCACTCCTTTTAAGAAAACAATATAATCTATCCTATGATTATTTGGAATTTCAATATAACTAACTCATAAACTAAGATGAACACATAGCTTTAATCTCATACTACATTTCCTACTTGTGACTCACTTATGCCCCTGACTCGAAATAAAGTATGTATGAGATGTGACAGTGATGATGTTGAAAACAACAATGACATTACAAACAACATCTTGCCCATAGATGTTGCCATCATCACGAGGTCATAGGTTGATGACCTCTGTGTGTAGCTTTGTGTGCTGTTCTGAGTCAATCCGGTCAGAAAACAACTTCTTCCTTTGTACTCCTGTTATCAAAGACTGTTCATGCCTTTGTAATACCATGATTGATATGCTGTTCAATAAGTAAGAGAGGAGCCTTTTGTTAGAGAGTAGTAGAGTATGGCAGGAGCGACTAGATGAAGAACAGAAGAAAAGAGAAATCAGAACACCTCAGAACAAGATCAGGCACAATCTTGGTCAAACTCCAAGAGTGAAGTTTCTAAATAACACAACACTGCCACAGTAATGTAGTACTATGTTTAGAGATATTTGTGTCATATTATAAAGAGGTAGCAATATCCTCTTTGGATGCACTTCGTGTAGTTACTTCTGATGAGAATGACTTCAGTCAGTCTTATATTCAGGATCATAGAGAAAGTTTCACCTCATGATTTAATTTGAGAGAATTGGCAACTTTTAATGCCTTAGAGGAATGTTTCTGTATAGCAGTAAAAGAAACTGCAATGCCTGGGAGTCACCATGGTCTGATGATCTTTTCTTTTCTATTCCTAATTAGGTTCTGGGAAAAGTGACTTTTTCTCACCCACTGTGACAGTTATGAGATTCTTTTGCTCACATCACCCACAAGGAGGGCTTGGAATTCATGTTCCTAAGAGAGTTGCCAATTCTGCTACAGAAGATTAAGTGCCCCCATCACACACCCTGCAGCTAACAAGAAAGAGAGTAAATGTAGCAGGGCCCCATCCAGGAGGCTGCTATGATGGGGCCATCAACCCAGCCTTTCAGTCTCATGTAGTGTGCCAGCCAAGATATTCATCTAAAATGAACAAGACCATCAAAGGGCTATCTCATTGGATCTTGGCATACTGAAGTTTATGAACTCTTTTTGTGGCTCTAAATCAAGGATTTCTGGTTAGAGGCAGAGCTAGTTGGTTATTTGAGTCCACCTGTTTGCACCACGGAAGAGGGTTAAAGAGTCATTGCTTACCCGTGAAATTGATTTTCAGCAAATAATCCTTATACAACTTCTTTCCGTCCAGGATCTTCATGGCATCACAGAGCTTGGTCGTGTTAGGGCAGAGGGTGCGCTGCATTTTGTGCAACGCATGTGCCATTGCATACACTGCATTCACCACAAACATGATCTTAGATTCTTGCTCATAGTTGCTGCTGTCAATAGCCAGGTGCTTGTCACAAACTTGCCTGTGGTTTCTCTTGTTCTGGAGGCTGCACTGGAATTTCTGCTCCCAGAAGTCTCGGAACCAGGGGTTGCGGTGATTGTTGTAGGGGTTGAGGCTCTGGAAGTAGCGGTCGAACTGGCGGACAGGTTGTGATGCCAGCTCCAGGGTGATGGCCCCATAAGCTACATGTTCGCTGCCCTTGACGATGCTCTCCTGCGCGCCCCAGCCGTCGCTGGCCACCCAGGTGAAGGAGGCATTGACGCGGTTGGCTGCAGCGATCAGCTCTCGCGAGTCGTCACTGCGCATGAAGAGGACCACGACGCGAGCATTGGGCTTCTGCAGCAGTTCTCGGATCACGCTGTCATAGGACTTGCGGATATTGGAGCGACCCACCTTTTCCGCAGTGGCAATGCAGATGTTGCGAAGACGGGCTTCCTGCTCAAAGGCCTCGATCCCTGTCTCCCCGTAGTCACCTTCAGAGGCCACAGTGGACACATAAGTCCAGTTGAAGAAGCGTAAGATTTCGGCCATGGCTTTGGCCTGGTAGAAGTCAGGGGGCACTGTCCTGGCAAAATAATCATAGCGCGACTTGTCGCTGAGTTTGGCGCTGGTGGAGGCATAACTTATCTGAGGGATCTGGAAGAGTCTCAGTAGGTTTGCTACCTGAGCAGGGAGAAAGGAGAAGAACCTTTTGAAAAATGCAGAAGTAAATGACTGCACCTGACACACATCAACACCATCCGCATCTGTTATCAACCAAATTGCATTTCATCTGCAGGTCCCTTCTCGAGATCCTTGCCAGTTGTCTGCTTGGGTATCATATTTGAATATTAGGGAGCAGGTCCAAAGTGGATAGTGTATGTTTTGGGAAAAGGCATATTGCAAAATAAGAGGACAGCATTGGCTGGACCTTGTAGCATCTGCAGCTCCACCCTAGACTAGGAAAATCTGTTCAGATGCCCTTAAAGTGGTTGTTGCAAGTTCCCGAGGTCCTGCAATGGCTCAGCTAGACAATGAACTACAGTGAAATGGCCAAATTCGGTTTTCAGACAACTTGGCTGTGGTTGTATAGAAGGAGCCTGGGTGTTTAATTCTCACTTCCCCCTCTTTTGCTAAAAACAGCAGCTCTGAAAGAGTTTAATTTGGGAACCAAGTGCCACATGGACAGTCCAAATTAGACATTTATTATCTAGGTTAAGTGAAAGAAAAACTCAATTCTACTTAAATTCTGTTTGGTCCACTCAAAATGGTAGGTCTATACTTTGATAAACTTCTAAAAAACTTCAACTTTTTCTTTGCTTTCTTTTTTCTTAAAATTTGTGAAAGGAAAACATACAAATCTGCTCTTCTTGTGCTATTTTTTGATTAAAAAATCAAATGAAATATTGATGACACTGTCAAGAATGAAGGACCTACTTTGATATATTTAAAATTTTAAATTTAAATTTCTTGAGTAATCTACCATCATTTCACTGTTTTGATTTATTGTATAATATAAAGGAAAAATAATCCTAATTTTTCAAGGAGTACTGCACAGAATATTTAAATTATATATATATATAATTGTAAATATCAAAGCAGATTCTATGTATATCTAATAAGAAATCTGTATTCTTCCTGACTTCTGAAATGACTGTCTACTGACTTTAACTTATGTAATATTTTAAAGTGTTCTTTAATAAATAGCTTGGATACTTTAGTATACTCTGTGTATTGAAATAAGTATAGGTATCTTGAAATTTTCTTTCTAGAAATTGTGATTTCATGTTTACATTTGCATTCTGGTTAATTGTCATTTTATGTGGGAAAGAAAGCCAACAACCAAGTTTACACACAGCCACACAGCATGTTGTTGGAGATCTGGCCCATTATTAAAGCTAACACAATATAGCCAAGGACTATCAAAAATATTTTCAAATCTCAGTACCTCTCACTTAACTGCCAATAGAATGGCTGTGAAATCTGAGACTTGACACATCATATAATGGAAAAATTAGAGCCTCAAATGGAAGTGAATGGTTCAATGAATAGGTAGATGCATTTCTTCTTTTCTAAGGACCAGGAAACTCATGGCAGAATTGCCTGCCTATACTGACTCATCAGAGCACAACAATACTATTTGTTTACTTAGGTCAAGTGCAATGGCAGGTGGCCCTGAAATGTGACTGCCATTTCTCCTAGTACTCAGCTTCCCCTGGATTTATATGACACTTTGGCAGGCGTGATGATAGAATCCTTGTCTGTGGAGAGGCTCCACTATGAAGTGTCTAGGTAGAACCAGAGGCTATCTTTCCTTGATGCAATGATTTTCTCCTCTTCAAGTTAAAGTCATCAGAACTGGCACCCCTTAGGGAGACAGAAAATGAAAGGACCTAAAAAATACCCAGAGGCATTATTTCTTGGAAGCCAGGAACCTCAGTGCCTAAGCTGCTGAAATTTTCTTCTCCCAGAGGGTTTGGAGGTTCTCAAGAAACAAAGTTTTTCTCCTTTGAATGATAGATCTTCTGGCTTTCTATCTACCTCTCCAGAATATTGAGAACAACTTACAGTCAAGGTAGGCTGCATAAGAGAATGATTAGTCATAAAACTGTAGCAAAACGGAAGAAGTTCTTTGTACTGGGAATAGGCACAATGAGTTGCAGCCTACTTGGGAAGGCAGTGAGGTAGGATAAGATAGCAATTATTGCCATTATTTCATTAATGGTTGTACGTACCCCTGTGCATGTGAGTTTAAAGGGAGTACACCCAACTCTCAAAAAAGGAGGCATGGTTGGTGAGTTTAACCATAAGGATGGAACTTATTAAAGTACAAAAATGTCAATTGTATCATTTATATTGAATAACATGGCACAATAATAAAAGTTAAGTGATGCTATTCAGAGTTAAAGTATAAATACAATACAAATTAATAGGATAAAGTGTTGAAATACTTTATATAGTGAATTATTCTTTGAAAATTATTTTTCTTGGCTTATAAATGTAATAGTTCTGAATTTAAAAGTAAATACCACAGAATTCACATTATTTCTCTCTTTTCTTTCCCTCATTCTAATTTGATTTTTATAGCAATATTCATAATTTGTATGTTTTATGAATCTTTGTTCTTATAATATCAAATACCAATTTAACAAATATGTATGTTCTATATATGTATATCTACACATATATTTTATTCTTTGATATTCACAGTGTTTTTATGATAGATACTATTTTCTCCATTTTAATATGCAAAACTGAAGTGAAGAAGCTTGTTCATAGTTTTACAGTTAGATTGTGCAGGCAAATCAAAATGCACAACTATAGCTTTGACTTAAAATGCCATGGTCATCCCCTCATAGCTTCCTCTCTACCGCTATCTACTGTGTGACCATCAACTTGGGGCTTGAAATATAGAGACAACCAGGTAGGAAGAACAGGAGAAAGAACAGAAGCAGTGTTTGGCATATACCATAGACTCTCTAGCTATCAGTAGG
>NW_008358866.1:2343769-2370510 GCF_000622305.1 Nannospalax galili | reverse complement strand
CTCTCTCTCTCTCTCTCTCTCTCTCTCTCTCTCTCATTCATGCAAGCCATGGCACATTTGTGATAGTCAGAGAAAAACCTTAGGTTTCAATCCTCAATTTTTTACCTTGCCACATAGACCAGGTTAGCTGGCCTGGGGGCTTCCAGGAATTCTTCTGTCTCTACCTGCCATCTTACCATGGCATAGCTAACATTGTAGATGTGTTACCATGCCTGACTTTATGTGGATTTGGAGGATCCAAACATAGGTTCTTATGATTTTGTAGCAAATACTTTACCACTGTGCTATCATCTTAGCTCTATGAACTTTTTTAAATCTAAAATTTAAATCTGGGGTTGGGAGATATCCAGGTAGTTGTCAGCTAAGTCCTCTGTCTCATTTGGGCACTTAAAACATTCTTGACTTGTTAACTGGCCATATGGTTTCTCTGAGAAAGCATGAAGAAATAAGGAAAACTCCTACACTGGACATCATTTTGAATGATAAAGGAAGAATCATTTCAGGATGGGGAAGTGGTGTGAAATGTGGAAGAAAATTACCCAGTTATGTTATTATTAGTAGGAGAGGAGGAAGGAAAAACAAGATCTAGTTATAAATGTATATATGTATATATATGCATATATATATTAGAGAGACACATTTTTAAAAGAGTGTATATGCTTTTCAAAGATAGAGATTATAAAAAGGAATATAGTTTAAGAGAGAAAAGAAGACTTAAAAATTAATTCATATAATAAAGTTTCAATAAAAGAGAGAAGACAACTCCCCAATTCCACTGGGGTTGCTGGTCTACACTAATGATTGGAGGGTTAAAAGAACTGGCAACAAAGGATAATATTCAGTAGATGTGTTAGGGCATCTACATGTACAATGTAAAGCTCAGCACAAACACATGATAATAGCTGACACCACAGCATAGAATATGGAAATGGAAGAGAATTTTGTTATTGTTATTGTTTTGCCTTCAGGATAAGCTATGGTAGGTAGAAACAGAACCAATGGATGAAGATGTGATTCCATAAGGGCAAAAGAAACTAGCTGCCCTCAGTGACCAACACTTGTATTATCAGCACCCAGCATTTGAGGGGGTTGCTGAGGCAGGGGGATGGAGAGTTCAAGGGTAACATGGGCACATTGAGAGACTTCGTCTCAGAAAAAAATGAATAAAAAGCACTTCTCATTCTCTCTTTCTTCTTACTAAAGATGTGTCCTAATATGGTGATACAAATAAAAATAATAAGGAAAATTTATCTTACACTAAATTAGTAGAGACCAAAAGAAAAGCTCATAAAATCATATTGAGTTTGCTGCTAGCAATGAATTTTGGGAAAAAAAATGCAGCTTAAATTATAGAATCATTTCAAGAAATCAATAATGAGAGGTCTACTCAAAGGCAAAAGAAGAGGAAGAAAGGCAAATTCAGGAAATATAAATGAAGATAGACATAAATCAATAGTCATGATGTGTTTTGGTAATTTTCTAGTGCACAGTTTTATAATAGAGGCTGTACAAACACTTAGAAAGGAGCCAAGCAATGATAGGAATCAGGATGGGTTCAGTAAGTGTGCATTTTATTTCAACATTAGCTGAAGCATGTAAGGAAGAATTGTAGTCTGGAGGACCATGGAGGACCATGATTTTGGCAAAACTTTGTTGACATTACTTGGATTCTTTGAAAAAAGAAAGTAAAAGGAGTTGGATACATAATTAAATATATTCAAAACAGTTTTTTTTCCTTTTCTTTTTGGGCAGGGTCACTGAGTATCTCAAGTTGCTCTCCCACTTGCTATATCACTCAGGCTCTCCTTGAATTAGTGATCTTCGAGACTTAACCTAATGGTCCATTAGGTTAGATTACTAGTATGCATCACCAAAGCTAGCTTGAAAGCAGCTTTGAAGAAATTCTATGTACAGTAGCTAAATAAGATTAACGTTTTTATCAACACTGTTGGAAAAATATAAATAAGCTGCAAGATCATTATATTTTAGAGCTATAAGTAATCATGAAGAGAATCTAAAATTCTACTTTATAGGTGAGGAAAATGAAATTGACAAGGGAAATGACTTTGCAAAATGTGTATATTCGATAGGTAGAAAAGGGTAGGACTGGAGCCCACTCTCCCCAAAGGACAGGGTTCCATTTCTGCAATCAAGGTAATAGTACATACGATGAGATGCAAGTTTCTGATTTAAATTAAAATGATATGAGTGAAGTTTTCTTTAATGTGAAAACTGGAAAAATACAGTTACAAATGAAAGTTGCATGTTGCAGTCCTTATGTATGAAATCTAGAGGTGGGCTAACCTATCAAAGACAACTATTAAGCATTTTGTTCACTTAAGATTCAATTCTGAATTCATTATCTTCCTTAAGAGGAGATAGAAAAGAGCTATTTTAGTCTTCCTATTCTCTACATTTCTGTTCTCAAACACTCATGCTTTGGAAGCCTTTAAGATCTGTAACATGCTTAAAAGTCCTGACATTTTTGTGTTAGCTATTGTCCTAACTGTTGTAGATGTCTTATCTCCTTTAATCTTCATAGCACTCTTGTGAGGTAGAACCTGCAGTTATCCCATTGCTTAGATTGAAGAGCTGAGGCACGATGTGTAACGGTGTTTGAGGCAGGACTTGATCCTAGGAATTCCGAGACCTCTTACTATTCTCACTCATCCTAGATTTACTCCTGTACTCTAATCTCATAATTGATTTCCTCATTTCAGTGATATATTTCAAGTTATTACATGTTTGCCTATTTTTCTTTCTGAAGCATAAGCTTCTTTATTTGAAGATCATGAACAATCATTCCGTGTTATAAAAAGGAGACTCTCATTTGTCAGTTTATACATTGTGATGGGTCCATAAACATTTGTTTACTGGCTATCTTTAGTAAATAAAATGATTTATTCAAGAATCCACTGGGAAATTTAAACTTGGACGGTGAAATCAGCAGTCTAAAAATATCACATCAAAATATGTGATGATTTTTATATTATTTACTAAATCTTCAGGCCAGGAAATGTGCACTGTTAATCTATGTTAATTTCTCTTCAGTGCCTCTCAAAGCATGGGTGCTCCATGTTTGTTAACTGAACAAATTGATGAATGAAGGTAATTCTGTACTCCACCAAGTCACCATTTTAATAAAGGGTTAGGGGTTTGTTGGGGTAGACAAATGCTGGATACCAATGAACAATGTAACTACTCTCAAGCTCTACTGAGAAGCAATTTATTGTGTGCTACAGATATTTCACTAATTGTATTCAATTTTTCACCAAAAATGAAATCACACATAAGGAATTTGTTTAGACTGTTAGGGGTCTTCAGCTAAGATTTTCATAGCATTAAAATCAGTTTCTCCAAATTATGTCTGTATAAACAGACCAAAGGAAGTCAATTTTACATCGTCTAGGTTTGGCCACTATCTAGTTCCTTAAAGACTAGAAAACAAATTAAGGGCCTTATCATGAAGTCTGATACCTCAAACCATATGTACCTAAAGTCAAATCCAAATAAACATATACTTCAGGTAAGCTTCACCAAATGAACCAGTACTACTGGCTGCAGGCATGTGAAGGTTTTTCTGGAGACAAATGTCCTGTACAAACTATAACCAACCATATCAGTTGCTCACTTTTTGTTCTTGCTTTGGAAACATATAAAATTTTGCTTTTCCCATAACCAGTGCCAATTATTCTGTTTGTGTGTGCAAATATGTGTATATGTGTGTGTGCGCATGTGTGCACAAGCCACAGTATGGGTATGGAAGTCAGAGGACAACTTGCAGAACTTTTTTTTCTCTTTTTTCTGCCATATGGGTCTGGTGGATCAAACCCAAGTCATGAGACTTGGTAGTGGCAAGTGGCCTTACTCTTTTAGCTGTTCCACCAACCTATATTACTGTTTTATAGAGACAGTGTTATTTGGGGATGTACTTTTTTTTTTTGGAATTATGAATTATCCAGGACTAGGAATAATGTTTTCATTGTAGCCTAGTAAGCAACCAATACCTTGACATTTATTTGTGATTGAACTTTTTTTAAAGGAAGACAAGTTTTTGGCAATTTATTCTGGAGTTTTATTTCTCTTGGCAATTTTCAGCAAGTCATAGGGCTTCTTTTTAAATTCCAGGTGCCAGGCTTTATTTTAATGATACTCTGATTATGAGGAACAAAAGAATGTGAATTTTGGGAAAGACCTGAGGGTCTACTCTTTTCATGATGTGGAAAGAGAGAATGTCAATTGGAAAATTTAAGAGTCACCTGTAGCACCCACATGAGCCCTATGGTCATTCTTCTTGCTCAGGCTGTCCCTGAGATGCCCATTCCAAACACAAGCTTTATGCCTTCTGCTGTGACACAAGCAATTTTTTAAAAATAGAAAATAAAAGGACTATGTACTTTTAGAGTTTAGTTTAAATAAGTTTTCTACTAAAGTGATTTTCCTCCATGAGAATTATTTTCATAACTTTCACAGTTATTGGCTTCTGAGTCTGTGCTGATACATTAAAGGGAACAATAGCAACTGGCTTTTATGTGGACCTATGCTTAGCTACAAAAATTCCAGATGGAAAGAGGCACCAAGCACTTCCAAGAAAAATGCTATTTGCAGAGCTGAACTATATACATTTGAAAAAGAAACCATTTCCACTTTCTTGGGAATCTGAAGATTTAAAAATGATAACCTCCATGGGTTTGCCTTTGCATTCAGTGATTTTCACAGCTCACATCTCTTTGGGTCTGTTTTCTAAGAATAAGTCTACACCTATAATTGTTTCATAACACATGCAGAACTGAATGTTTTATTTAGTTCTTTTAATTAAATGCTTATATGTAAGCCTGGAAGCAAACCACTGAGGGCTGCACTTTGAACCATCTGCTACCTTACAGCTTAGCTTACTATGTGAAAAAGTTCTAGAAGTTGTGAGGTTAAGAAATCCAGTGTTCTTCCTTTTCAGATAGATCAAATTAAACTATTAGCTGTTCAAAATTCCAGATTGGCTTGTATTTTAAACTGGAACTGGAGGTGGCATGTAGTTGAGAAAATGCCTGAGGAAGCCAAGCTGTTCACATCACATGAGTGATCTGCCCATAAATGATGCCAATCATACTGTTATTGCAAGAGGGTTAGTCACTTTTTTTTCTTTTGGGCACACTAGCTGCAGCACATCTGGAAACAGTTCTTTTTCCATAAAAATAGCCACTTTATAGAGGCCAAGGATTAATCTGAATTTAGGAAATCATATAATATCATGAACACCAGTTTGCTCAGTATAAGCTGCAAAAGTTACCCACTCCTGCATTCCAGGAGCTCTAAAAGCATACGAGTCAGACTCCTGTTACTGTTTCCTAGCCCGAAACCACCCAAATAATAGTCCATGGATATTCCAAGCCAAAGATCCTTTAAAATGGCCCAAAGATATCCTGATTTGTTTTCTCAAATTTTCTCAGAAACCATCGCACTTAACATCTATGGTCTGCAGTCTGGATCATTAGACATTTTTGCTTTCTTAATTTGACAGCCAAGAATTGATGAATGGTGAGGCTGTTTGGCCTCATAGCTCATCAATCAGACTGAAATGATATGTGGATCAAGGAATCCTTGAATCCTATTATTTCAGAAGAAAGGTACCATAACAGGTCAGAATTGGTATGGAGGCAATGCTACACCACACTGAAATACCTAGGTTTTAAAAATTATTTATTTTTTATTTTATGTGTATGAGCATTTTGCTTGTGTTTGCAATGCCCATGGAGGCCAGAAGAGGGCACTAGATCTCCAGGAACTGGAGTTATGGATCACTGTTAGCCACCTTGTGAATGCTGGGAACCCAACTAGGGTCCTCTGCAAGAGCATCCAGTGCTTTTAACCACTGAGCCGTCTCTCCAGCCAAAGTATCTGTCTTTTACCCAGACCTATACAGAACTATCTCACAAGTTATTTCCCACTTAGACTTAGCAGGTGCTTACATGATGAAAAAGACGGCCATTTTACCCACAGAATCACTCTTGATCTATTCTTTGATCTCCTTTACCCTATGAGTTAATTTTTAAGATAAACTACGGAACTAAATTGGTTTGGGTTCCAGATACTAACAGTGGGGTCTAAAGGTCTTTTGTATCTTATTCAGTGTTTGTGTTGGCCAGCAATACTTGCAAAAGCTTAACTCCCAGTGTGGCTCAATGCCCACTAAAAGACTTGTCAGAATCACATCGTTTAGTACCTTAGCTATTGATTTTTGGCAATGTCTCTTGAAGATTTAGCAGAGTCACAGTTGCACTAATCTATATTTTTTTCTGAAGCCTCTGCAGTTACTTGTGCAACAATGACATGACTGAAAATATCCTTATCAATAAAAAGGCATTCTTATCCTTTCTGGTTGTTAACTGATGACAAAAGCTTGGGGGCGCTAAGGATTGTAGCTTAATGTTTTTGTAAATGATTTTTGCTTCTGAGGTATTGCAATGTTTAGGGCAGAGAGATAAACACAAACTGTGTTATTCACTGTTTCTTTGTTAACTGTTTATTACCTGAACAGAGCTCTCTGGGACAAAAGAAGCAAATTGGGTCATCAGTGCAAAGGCCTGGACAAGCACTGGGATTCCAGCTCCTTCTCTCACCAGTTCCGTGAGCTTGGGTAACTTAATTTTAATTCTTTAAGCTTCAGTTTCATCACTTGTAAAAAGGGAATAATAGTAATTCCTAGATTCATGAAATTACATAAGGATTAAAAGCACTTAATTTACTGACAGACCAAAATAAATTCTTAAAAGGTGTTAAAGATGATGTCTTCTCAAAGTATTCTTCTAAAATGTAGGTTTTCTAAAAAGTTAATTCTGTACCCTCTCTGCTCTCAAGGAAGTTATACTTTTCTAGGAGATGAATAAAATTATCTTAGGATAAGATTCTGAGATATATGTACACTTGCAAACACAAAACACAGGCCAAAGAGCAACTAATCACACTCAGGTGAGATATGGCAGGCCATAATATTTAAAGGTGAACCTGAAGAATAAGTGGAAGTTTGCCTGGCAGAGATAGGAGGAAGGGGGTTTTTAGGTAGATGAGAGAACTCAAAGAATTTGCTTTAGTAGTTCAGGGTTGCCAGAGTGCCTATAGGAGCAGTAGATGGTAAGGAAGATACAGGAGGCCAAGTGTTTTATATGCAGTTGTGAACACTTTGATCTTAATTATTTAAATAAAAAGGCATTAAAAAGTTAAGTATGAAAATGATGTGAAAAACTATATATATATATATATATGTCTTTTTGAGACAGGGTCTCTCTGTAGCCCCAGCTGTCCTGGATTCACTATGGAGACCAGGCTGGCTTCGAACTCACAGAGATCGGCTTGCCTCTGCCTCCTGAGTGCTGGGATTAGAGATGTGCACCACTACGCCCCGGTGAAAAACTATTTTAAAGAAATTATAATGGATAACATTCAACTTGAAAAGGCTGGGCAAAGAAACACTCATTCCAATTTAGAATGTGAGTTCTTGAAAGCCAGAAAAGATGTAATTCTAGTAACTTTGAGCAACTTAATATATTGAGAATGGAATTTTGGAGAAAAAAAGTTAACTTCCCTAGTACTATTTTAATTGATTAATAGTAATTTTTCAAAAATTTATGATTTAGTTTGTGTCATTTATAGGTCACCTTCTTGGAAGGAAGCAGGTCATAAATTGTAATAATTGTGGGGAACTGTGGGAAAGCTCAACTGTTAGCTTCACAAAAGCACCCAAGAAAAGATAACACAAAGTTTGTTTTTTTTTTTTTTTTTTTTTTTTTTTTTTTTTTTTTACTGTAGATTTCATACCTGAGAGTCTGCTAAGTAACCCAAGGGTAGCAGCTGGAATTCACAGGGTGGCATCACGCTCCATTTTTTGGTGCATCACTTCAAATTTGGTATAAATTATGTATCTTTAAACTACTTTGTAAATGGGCAATATGTGCTTAATTCATGTGTCCATTTTTAAATTTTAAATCAAATTGCCTTTTTACAGAAATAGGAACAAACTCTATATCAAGTATTCAATGACATGTTTTCCACCTTCAGAGAGTCTAATTGCCCAGTTTGTATTCCACGACACCTCACTGGGAATTGGATGGCATCTACCCAAGTGGGAGACACAGTGACTAGCTCCTGGAAGGTACATCTGCATATTCAACCGTAGTAAGTGGCAAATATCTCAAAATATTTTGCCATTCTGACCACTTGGCAAAAAAGTCTGATTCATATTTGAAATATCATTTTGCAGGTATTGTTTCTATTGTGTTTTCTCTTGTGGTGCAATTCCCAGTTTTGGATATGAAATCAAAGAGCTGGCAAGAATTAAGATTTTGTCACTAGTAACAGAGGGATTTCCATAATATGCCAGGTGGTGTTGTCAAAAATAGCGACACCACAATTTTAGTGTTTGAAGTCCTACTGATATACAGCCTGGATATCAGCGTTTGCTTAGAGTTTAACTGCAGGTGTTTTGGGAACATTGTGCTTAAATTCCCGAAGTCACTAATTGGAAAAATACTCTGCTAGTTATCACCTGCATTTTTTTTTTCATGGATTAGTAAAAGCACTTCTGCTACATTAAATCAATGGATTTTCATCATGATAAGCTGACAAGGGTTGGCTGTTTCTATATTGAAATACTGTGCCTTGTACATATCAATACATTGGAAAGGGACATTAAACAGCAATTTGGAAACAGAAATTTGGGTCTTTAAAACAAAATCAATTCTTAGGTTTAAGTAAAGATGTGGGGTATTATTTCAACTAGTTTATTTATTAATATACAGCCATTAAACACTTGCTAATATCTCAGGAATGTGTGCACTCCTTGCTTTTCATCATAGATTGAGATCTGCAGTATAAACATAGTTCACAGCCATGGGCCATTCCTGCCCTGTGAATTGACACCTGTGAATAGTGGTCTGGATGGCAATCTCTTGTCTCTCACTACAGTAGTTTCCAAATAAATACATGACAGAAGGGGAATTAATTAAGGAACAAATTTAACCTCAAAGCAAAGGGAAATATAGTGTGTCTTAGATAATTACCTCTGGTGAGAAATTTCTACAATCAAGTAGTGTTAGCAAAAGCATTTTAATTGCCATTGCTGGTTCTTACCACCCTGGATAAAATCCTGGAATGGTGTTGCCTTTTCTTGCGGGAAACTGAACAAGAGCAATAGAGGGAGGCCTCAAAACAAGCAGTGTTGTGAGATTGCTTTCAAATGGGAAGGCTGAGAAGGAAATAAATAAAACGATTCTATCTGAGATGTCTGTGGAGTAAGGTTTTTCTGAAGCTTAGACTGTGAGAGGGAGTGATCATGGAGTGGGAGACAAGGGGGTCTGGATTCTAATGTTGATGCTGCTTCTCCTAAGCTGAGAGAAACTTGAACCTGGTGCTTAACATTTATCAATCTCAATTCCTCTTGAAACTATTCCTCTTGGACTAGAGGCATTGAAAGAAACAAAACAAAACAACAGCAAGAATGAACAGTTAATGTCTACTAAAATATTGAATGCTTATTATATGAGGCATTATTGTATTCCTTTTTATTTTTTCTTAGTTAATTCCCACAATAACCCAATGAAGGAATTACTACTAATATGTCCATCTTAGATGTGAGGGGGTAAGTAAATCTTAGATTGCACTCAGAATTTTAATCACTATATTGAATATTTTCTAGAAGGATACACTGACATTTTAGTTCTTATCCCTACTATCGACATTATATTTTCAGTGTTAAACTCACTGAATACAGCTATTATTTCTTCCTTTCTATTGATAAATTAGTGATGTTAGTAAATGAATTTTTAGTGCTGTCATTCTGCTCCTTGGAGGACAGAATTATGTTCTTTTCTCCTCTGTGTTAGCTAGAGTGTAAGCACGACATCACAGTGTCTGGTACCTAGGAAGCCTTCTGATTTTTTTATTATATTGATGATTGAATCTTGGGCCTGGTGCATGTCAGACATTTGCTCTACCACTTAGCTATATCCACAGTCAATTCTTTTCACTTTATTATTTTTATTTATTTTACTTTTTCACATAGGCTTTTACTCATCTGCTGAGACTAGCCTTCAGTTAATCTATAATCCAGTCTGGTCTTGGAATTTCAATCCTCCTGCCTCAGCCTCCCAAGCAGTTGGATTAATGGCATGTACCACCAGGTCCAGTTCTATATAATCTTTCTGTGGAGAGACCACACAGAGCCAGATGAGAGTCAGGATAGGGTCCTAACTTTGTCTGGCATGGTTCTGCTTATCCAGGTGTGTATAACCTTGGGTTGTCTCTCCACTTGGGAGCCAATGTAGTGTAAGTCTGTGAGAAAGCAGTTAAGTCGAGGCATCTTGTGGTCTACATGTAGATAGTGAGGAGAGGAGCATGCTCATCCTGCTCTCTCACTGGGATTTTATATTTATTTTCCAATTTGAAAAATGTCCCATTCTTACTTACAAACATGAAGACTGATCTAGCATAGAGGGTAATGTTTGTGACTCCAACTCAAAATTCATTTAGGGATTTTCAGTTGTTTGGAAATGTAGCAGATAATCACATGCTAATTACTTGGATTTGTTGAAAAAATTTACCTTGCAGAAAGATTGTTCTAGGCACTGACAATACAAAGAAAAAGAATGCAGTTCCTTAACTCATGTACCTAATAATTTAGTAAAAATAAAATAATGTAAATGAATCATTTAATAAATTAGAAATGGATAAGTGTGTTTATGAATTAGAGGCTTAGGAATAGTTTCTCAATGAGAACAGAATTCAAGCTGAAGACTGAAGGAGTAGGAATCGGTAAGACATAGTGATAACTAATGGACATTACAGTCTAGGTATAACTATTTTATTTATGGAAATCTGTGTAGATGCCACCATGTAGTCCATAAGAAGGCATCTTACCAGGGGTATGTTAGAGCAGCTTTTCTGCTAAACAGAACTAAAAAATCTTTCTCTTGTTCTACTCCATTCTTTTCTGTTCATAATTCCTTTTCGTCTCTTTGTATTACGTTGTCAATTGACACTGGGTCTACATATCCTTTCAAAGAAAACTTCTGCCCTTTCTATGAGCTCAACTCTTAGAGGCCATCTAACCTAAATTTAAATTTTCTGAGGTCACTTTAATACTCAGGGACAAAGCACTAACTGAGTCATCTTATACCTGCCATGTTCCAGCTAAAGTGTGCTCCATTTAGAAAAGATTAACTGAAGAAATAGAGCATCTTCTGAAATGAGGCAGGAACCTTTTAGAAACATTTCAAGGAACAACATTTTTGACTGGTCGTCTTTAGAGCTAACTACAGCTTATTTGAAAAGCACAAGTATAAATACTGCTTCTAAATAAGTACCATAAAGTCAATTGCCTAGCTAAAGGCAATCGACCTGAATCTCCTCTTGAAACACTGTATTCCCTGAAGTGAAAGATTTGTAGGTTTATAGAGAATATCAGAATACAGTCTTAAAAAATGCTTTGAAAAGAAACTAATTCACCAGAGGGTGTGACTAGATTCCCCTAAGTATATTTGCTAATATATAAGGATTTTGATGTTTGCTTTCACTGATGACTGAATTAAGAAATCAATTTGGTTGCTATGTAAAGGGACCACCACAGAGTGGTTTGTTGTCCTTAATTAGTGTATTGGGAAAATAATTATCTGGGTCTTCATCAATGGTGATATAGCTTAACTTAACAAGTCATTAAGAATCTCCCATTCCAAGCAATTTTCACTGACACTACCTGTTATATGAGCTAACACAGCAGGGGTGATTCCTTTGCTGCCTTCGGGAAGAATTCCTTTTAATATTGGGAAGAAGAGAAAGTTGTAGAGGAAATATCCTTTGAAGCAATTTGGGCAATAAAACAACTCAGACTTAAATGGGGAAGGTTAAGGTTTGAATCTGTAGCCCTGTCTTCCAGGGCTTCATATTTTTAAAGTTTATTCCTCAACCGGTGTGTTTTAGGAGGTTGCGGACCTTGTAGATGTGGGGCCTAGCCAGCAGAAGCAGGCCCATAGGGACAGACCTTTATCTAGCCTCTGATCTGATTTAAGGTTCTCTTCTTTCAGGTCCACCATGAAGTAAAGTCTCTGATAATGCTCCCACAGCCATGAAAGCATTTCTCACCAGGATGGACCAAGATCTTCTGAAACCATGAGTCAAAATAAATCTTTCCTCCCATGAGTTGTTTCTGTCAGGCATTTTTGTCACAGCAATGCAAAAGTCACTAATAATACAGGGACATTACAATATTGACACAACTGATGGAGCCACAGAAGGGAAGATGCAAATATCATCGCTCTCCAAAATTCTTTCTCAGTAGCTAATTTTGTAACTGCAAAATCTAGGCTCTGGTTTGTGCCTGGATGTTATATCTAGATGGTAGGAACTTTAAAATTCAGTGGTGAATTTGCGTTCACTGATTCCACGTAGGTTCAGCTTTTGGCTCAAACTTCAAGCAGTCTATAGTAGTTAAAGACTGAAGGCAGTACTATCAGTTACATGTCACCAGTTACCAAACGCCAGGATGTATAACCACAGTCAGTCATGAATGCGGGAGTTGGTAGACATGAGAGATACCCAGAAAGCTTCTCTCTTGAAGTGTTTTCTTATTAATGTACAGAAGTGCTGTAAATTCACCCTTAGGAAATAATGCTTTGGATTTGACTATATTTTCTAAACTTCTTATTAAATGACATATATGTTTCAAAAAGATAAAACATTTTAATTCTTAGATGTAAATGGGCCTGCTATCTTCGTTTGTGATGTTTGATTGAAGAAAGGTCCTCTGTGGAAATGGTACTTGGAAGGCTGCTCAGTGTATGGTGCAGTTGCTCCAATTCCCAGCTTCACTCTTGGTTGGACCAATGTATAGTCTAGCCAGGAAATCGGAGAGTCTTAGAGGAGAGTATGGAGCCCCTTGCTTTGTCCTTTCCTCTCTAGTTCACCCCCTTGCTTTCACAAGGTCTTTGTTCCCTTGCACAGGAGCATCTGTTGCAACCACACGAATATCTGTTGCAACTTTCTGATCAGTGTCTACAGATTCAGTATCTCATTCACTTTGTTTTCTATGTAGACTATTAGTTGTTTTTCTGTGCAACTTTCATTCTATCAGCCATCCTCATTTCTTACCCTGTGAGCCCCATGAACACATTCTAAATGACTCACTGTTACTTCCCAGTGGTACCGAACCTACAGCCAGACTTTAACTGCATGGAAGTCAAGAATATTTTCTACATGACTTAGAAGTCTCTCTAAACCCTAAGTATTTATAAGAAATGATTATGGACACATGTATTATAAAATATTGTTTATTGTACTGGGAGATAATAATGTCCAAAACAGCATGTATACAATCTCTTATTGATGGTAAAATTGGATATAAGTATTTATGAAATAGTTGACACTCAACTGGTAAAAATATTATTGGAGTTTGTCTGAGATAGATTTAAATTTTCCTGTTTTCAAACAGAAATTTCTGTCTCTCCTTCTTCAAGTGTAGAAGTTAATGATCTACTATGAGATGTGCAATATTTTCTATCCATCTAATAAAGTTAAAGGATGTTTATGAAAAAACAGTTATCCTAATTACTTGTAATATGACTATGTGCTCTGAAGAAGGAAAGAAATTGGAAATAGCTCATTTAGAACAGCACAGAATTTACATGGAATTTTAAATGCCACAAATCTGGAATATAAAAATAAGGTTATTCCAATGCAAATAAAGCCTATTTAAATAGGATCATGATATATAAAGAACACTTTATATGAATCTCTTGAGTGCTTGGGCTTTGATTGTAGTAATTCAGTAGGAGGCAGGGTACCTGCCGCTTAGAATCATGAACTTTTATTACTGTGTCATTAATACTCTCATCAAGTAACAGAAATCATATGGGGTGAGTGAAAGAGTGTAAAAGTGTGAAAGATCCATCTCAGGCCCCGCTCTTATTCTGCTTACTGATGGGAGTTTTCATGAAGCCAGTGTTGTCTGGATTTGGGAAAATGAGAAAATTGAGCTGAATGATTTCTTGGGTCTTTCTATCTCTAAAATTCTGTTACTCTCTAAGTAAGCACTGTGAGAGTTTGAATTTTGAATGAGCTATGTCTTTTTTCTCTAATGAATTTGTAAGAGCCAATTATCAGCTTTTCATCTAATGTAAATTGTATGTTGTCTTCCCTACCCCAGTCAGTCTATTTGTCTGTCTGTCTGTCTGTCTACCTTTCTCTTCCTTGTTTGCTGGTAATCAACTATCTGGCTTATCTGGTTACACTTTTAGGTTTATGCTCTGAGAAATTCTTTGTTTTTTTTTTTAATATCTGAACAAAAAGAGTAACAATTAGTGTGGAAAAAAAATCAAATTCAGAGATATGGTGAGATAACTTCTTGTTACTGATAGTGGCTCCAAATCACAACTTCATCTCTTTAGGACACTTTGTTATGTAACTTTGCAGCACTTGTGCTGTGAACAGAATGTTCTTTCTCAGTCCTTGACTCTGATCTGTGCCCTGTGAATTGCGTCTGCTGATGAGATAGTAGAAGATACACTACAGCAAAGAAAGAAAGAGGCTTGAACAGTTGTCCTTGCATCCTATTGCACCTTTGACATCACTCTGAAATCATGCTGGAGCTAACTCATTGATTACAGGAAGAGGAAAGGCTTGGGCAGAGTCACTCATAGGTTAGCCCAGCCTCTACTCTCTAGTTGACCTTCAGAATATAATTATGTTAAAGCTCTGAATTTCATTTGTTATGTTGCAGCAGCTACCTGATATCCTTCGAAATAATTTTCACTGGTCATTGACAGCTCTGTCATAAACCTGTATTATGGAATACCCATTAAAAACAAAAACTTAAATTGTTAATAGCATTCATGATGACATTTTTAGAGTCATCTCATTCTGTTCTCCTGAAACATAAAAGCAAAGAGATACAACCTTTTAGTGGTCATGTTTGCCAGTCTTACCTGTATGGAAACACTGCTGTATGAGCCACCAATGACCCCTGCGATGAGCAGTGGGATGTTTTCTTGAATAGCATATGATCCATCAGGACACATATATTCAGCTTCATCCACTTTAGTTAGAGATGCCCTGACAAACTCCAGTGATTGCTCTAATGCATAGGTATCCCTTGAACATGTATCCAAAATATGAACTCCCAACTTCACTCCTGGTAGCAAGTAGTTGTCTTTGTTGATTTCATCAATTGCAAACAACATGGCCTCCAGGCGTTGAATACCTCGATCTTCATTGATTCGCCCACATTCTTCAGTTCCAGTACCTTTTTCATTAATAGGAAATAAGCCCCCTAAAACAAGATCACCTTCTATTTTAATCTCCTTCCTTAGAAAGTTATGATCCCCTAAGGAGAGTAAAAATCCCTTTGAAAACAAAGCTAATGTAAGAACTTGGAGTCTTGTCAACATCTTCATGAATCCTGTTTCTGTGCCTCTTGGAGATATCATTGGGTAGAGTCAATGTTGCCTGCTAGTCTTCTGCTCTCATTTCCAAAGGGGATCTTTGGCCTGTCCTTCAAATAAGGGAGGATCAGACTAACAGAGCCTGTCACCAAATTCCTAAAGAGATTAAAAAAAGTATATAAACAAAAAGGATAATGAAAGCAACAATAGATATACAGATACTTCCCAATCAGACCTTTGATGGGTTCCTGAATTGAATAAGACAACTCTAGTACTTATTTTACTTGGCTGTCAATGAAATCTTGACTATTATCTACCTGTTAGGACTTCCTTAGTTTCAGTATAATTTCATTTTTGGCTATATCTCAAATTCTATTGTTGAACATCTGCCCTCCCCCTGTCTTCCAATCCCCATTCCTGGGATAACTCACCTGTGTTCATGGTTTCAGTCTCCAATGCTATTTGCTAAATAGTTTGGCCACATATTACTCAAATACCCTTAAAGTATTACTTGTAATAAACTCTCGCTTACATCTATATCTAAACTTTCAAGCCAGAAATCTCCCATTCAGAGTCCTGCCTACTTCATCCCCTTCTACCCTCCTACAATTAGCGACTAAGAACTGAGAAATGTCCTTGTTCAACCCTTTTGAAGCCACTGCCTTTTCTCTGTCTTTATGATGCTGGGCACCTATAATCTGAAGCACATCCATGGTGATGGGTTCTGTAGAACTTCAACCAACCCTGAGAACATCTTTTTTGTGTGTGTATGAATTAGGAAAAAATATCCCTTCTTTAAGTACAAAAATTTTAATGTATTATTGTATTACCTGTTGATGATGGGAGATGTGATTGCTGGTGGCTGATTATTGCTAGACAAATCCTGATGTGACCATCACATTTCAAAGTGCAACAAGTGCTAATTCTGGGTTTAATACAGTAAATTATAGCTTGAGACAGTACCAGTGTTCTCTCAGATAAATTAGTAAATGTTAACAGTCTGCCTGGTGATTCAGTGGAAGATCTGTTCTAATGCACAGACTTAGTTACTATTTAGTGGCCCATTTCCAGCCAGTTTGCAAACTTTCACTTGCCTATAGATTTAAAAAATGACTTCTAAAAATTTATTTAAAAAATTGTTTTAAAAATATTTTTATTGAATTTTTGTGGATTTCATACAATACATCTTAATCATATTTGCCCCCCCTTCTCTGTCTATACTCCCCTATAACCCACCCACAGGATTTCATGCATTTTTGTCATATATGTTAAGGCCTATCAAGTCAAATTTGTGTACCTAGATGTCCCTAGGTATGAGTTCATCCACTAGAACCTGTTCATCCTGTCTAAAGAAGATCAACTTTCCTTCACTCAGCTATGATTAGTCGCTTATAGTTCCTCATCAAAGTGTGAGATCCTGCCAATTTTCCCAGTTGGCTCACATTGTGAAACGAGGGGTAGAGAGAATACTAATGCATCTCTCAACTCTCATCAGTAAAACTTCCTCATGCAACAGAGGGCAATGGACACAAAAGACCACAACTGGCCAAAGTCTAGAGAAAAAGACTTCAGAGTGTGGGCCCCTGGACAGGACTCCTATATTAAACTTCACCCACCCAGGGCTCAGTGACCAATTGTGGAAGAGGGGTGGAAAGATTGTAAGAAGAAGGAGATTATATGGCTGTTTATTTATTTTAATTAAAATTTCTTTTGATAATTTCATGCTTAATTACTATATTTTTATCACTTCCACCCTCCCTTTTTCTCCTCCAACTCTTCCCATATCCCCTGATACCCTCTCAATTTCATGACCTTTTTTAAAATTATTATTGTTACCTATATTATTGTTATACATACATATTTACATAGCAACCTACTGAGCCCATTTAGTGTTCCTTGTATGTACTTATGTTTAGGGATGATCTCTTGGGATTGCATAACCTATCAGGGAGCTTTTCTCTGGAGAAACCTGATTCTCCCTCTCTCAGTAGCCATTGACTGCCTGTATCTCTTCATCTAGTGGTGGGTCCTTGTGAAATGTCCTCCATCCATACCACACTGGAACATCAACTGGTGGTGTCATTATAGAAGTCTTGTTTAGGAGACCATGTTGTTGAATGTCCCTGTTATACCTGAAAGGCACTATCTAACAGCAGGCATCCTGGCCCTCTGGCTCTTATATTCTTTCTGCCCCCCTCTTCCATGATGTATCATGTACCAGCAGGATATGTGTGGGGAAACTGACTTCTTTATGTAAGCACTTCTCAGTGCTCCACGATCTTGTCCCTGGCTAGCTCTTTGGTCTTATAGCTTACCATGCCTGTCAGCTTCTTTCCACTCTTATCTTTAAACCTTCTGCTCCAGATACATTGAACTATGTGAGTTTCAGGAGATGTCCAAATACAGATGACCTCTTGTTTCTGTTCATACTGTTTCCTTTGCTATGGATGCTCTTTTATTCTCATTCTCTTTCTCTTTCACTCTCCCTCCCTCCCCTCAGTAAACACCTACTTATGGTTTAAGACTCAATAGACGTTGCCAGGAAAGTCTAAGTGTTTTTCTTGTCTTCTTGAGTCAAATCCTCAAAGTTCTGCTTTATATTCCTGCTGCAACCTGTTCAAAAAATATTTGCTATTGTTATTACAATTCATATTTGTTTTATTATGTGTCCATTGGAAATAAATGAAACAATTTTGCCTCAAAAAATTTTAAAGTACCAAGAAAAAAATTCAATGAAAAAGTCAAGCTAGGAGTTAGCCCAATGTTTACTTCAACACTTCTGACATTTCTCCCTTCTCATGATAGCAATGCCCTTTAAAACCCAGTTTCTTGTTACTTTCACCTCATGGAGCAAATGAATTATTGTCTTGAAACAAGCAGTTAGCTGAGTGTTGTTTGGTTTGTTTATTTAGGTGTGAATCTCAGTGAAGACGCAGCAGTCACTGGAATGTTAACTCAGAGCTACTCAGGGAAATCTGCCACATGGGACCATAAAGTCTACAACAATAATTTTTTTTTAAAGTTGATATTGTAGGAGCTTTTTTTTGTTGTCTTATAATACTTTCTGGTCCCTTTGATCTTTGTGTGAAATTCTCTTTGAAGTGTAACTGCCATTGCTAAAAGGCAAAAGACACTGTTCATTATTACTAATAATAAAGATGAAGGAATTGCTTTATAAAACCACTGCTTTATTTGCTTAATAAGAGAGCATAGTTGATTCAAAGAAGCTTTACCATGTATCTTTAAAAACATAGGCATTGCCGGGTGTAGTGGCTCATGCCTTTAATCCTAGCACTTGGGAGGCAGAGGCAGGCAGATCTCGAGGCCAGCCTGGTCTGTATAGTGAGTTCCAGGACAGCTGGGGCTACAGGGAGACCGTGTCTCAAAAAGACACACACACAAAAAAAATAAAAAAATATATATAGACATCTTGCTGGGTGAGGTGATACACACCTTTAAGCTCAACACTTGAAAGGCAGAGGCAGAGGCAGGCAGATCTCTGTGAGTTCAAGGTCAGCCTGGTCTACTCTAGAGAGTTCCAGGCCAGCTGGAGCTATAGGGAGACCTGTCTCAAAACTTGTGTGTGTGTGTGTGTGTGTGTATAAATCTCATGAATGTGAAGAAATTTTGGTAATGCATAGTCAAAGAAGACAGATGACCTTATAGTCTATAGAAGGCTTAACTGACTTTTGAGAAAATGTTCTGATCCAAAGAAGAGACCAAATAAAGCATCACTTACCTTACATATGATTTTATATTTAGGTATAACTGTTTCACAGATGTGTGTGTGTGTGTGTGTGTGTGTGTGTATGTGTATTTAATTTCTGTGTATTTGGGACTTACTATACTGTCTGTGATCCAAAAGATATTCAACAAATATTGCTTAAGGGCTAAACACATGACAATTTACAAATAACTATACTGTTTTTATTCATGGTATGGTAAACGAGGATTAAAATAGGGAAATGTGTTGTTTTAATCTCATTAACTCTATAATCACACCGATTCTCTTTTCCCATTGACTCTTTGATGATAAGATAGCTAACTGGTACAAATTAAACAAAACTTGATCTAGGCTGAACATCTTTAGCCTGAAAATCTGAGTGCTCCAATATTGGTAACTTGACTGCTGACATTACACAAATGACCACATGTAATGGGTTACAGCCAAAACTCAGGAATATTAAAATATACGGCATAACATTACATCCAGGAATGAGTACATTTATATATAAAGCATAAATGGGCTTTACATTAAGATTTGGGTTCTATCACTAAGATATTTAATTATGAATCTGAAAATATTCTAAAATCTCCTCAAGAATATGAACTCTAAAACAATTCTGGCCCCAAACATTTTGGATGAGAGATCCCAACCCATACATAAACAGTAGAAGATGCTTACTTTATATTTGGAAATTGCAACAGAGTTCAGTTCCTGTGAACCCAATGTGGACCTACATTTACTTCTAAGGTTTTAGGTTAGAAGAATACTAAGTAGGAAACATGCATATTATCCTCTTTCAAAGCCTCAGAGATGTTTACTCAAATCAAATATTTATTGAACACTTACTGTGTTTGTACCAGATCATAAATTAGATACCCAGAATGTGTCCTTTAATTGTGAACAAAATAATATTATCCTGGTTGTCAAGTAACATCTAAATGCTTAGAAGTTTTCTTTTTTAAAATATACATATCAAGAGTTTTAGAAAAGTATTCATCTCTGTTTTTGCCAAGTATCTCTATCATTTGTGAAAATCTTAGAAGTAAGTATATCATGAGTTTCCTTTAATATGGAAATTATTAGTAAGTGCTTAACTAATAAAGCAATCCATTCATGCTGCATGAACTACATAAAAGTTAGATATTCATACTATCAGAATGAACTGACTGATAACAATTTCATGTAAAGTATTCTTATGTAGGCCATCTGACACAGGCCTCTTTAAGTCATATTTAATGTAGCCTAACAAAATTATAATTTAACAATTAATTGAAACTATGCTTAAACACACTGTCTTAGTATTTTTTTATTTACCTTTTCTTTAAAGTAGAATTTGCCATGATTAAGGCAAATGCATAAGTTAGAAACACAGTGTTATGTAAAATGAAGCCCCAAGAAATTGGAAGATAGGGGAAATTAAAACAACATTGAAAAATAGACAAACATGCTTAATTCAATGCTACTGTTTATCTCTGTGTGACAGCTTATCGGATTGTGGGAAAGGGCACCAGCCACTTCTTTTCAGGTTGCTTTCACTATAAATCAGACAGCAACTCATTCCCTAGACAAACAGGTTCCCTACTCAGCCACATTCATATGCAGCTGGAGGACTGCAGCTCTACAAAGTTCTCCTTTCAGGGATGATGAGTGATGTGTCAACTACAAACAACCATGTGTAGGCCTCTCTGTAGGCAACCTGCTCACCAATGTTTTATTAATCACCACATTAATAGAATCTCAGAAGCTTTCTGTGAGTATAACCTCTGGAATATGTGGGCTGCACACATTTCTGCACTCTATATATGCTAATATGTATTTTCCTTCCTTCCCTGACTTTTCTTGGAGATTTGGTGTCAGAAATGCAACCCACTTTGACTCAATGAATAGCTGGTTTTTCCAGGGGAAGGAAAGGATCTCTCTGAGAGGTGTACTGCCAAAAACTATGCTCGCCTTTCCCCAGAAATAAACCCCTAAGTTACTGATGGATATCTGAGTTTGCTCAAAGCCTGTCTAGCCAATCAATCTGGAGCATAGTTAAGGTTAGCCTAGCATACACAATTTGATTGTGACTATAATTTTTCAACTGCCAGATTTATAAGCAACAAAAGTCATGACTCTTGTTTTACTGACTGCCATTTTCAATTGAGTAAACAAAGACTGTGGCTATATTGGCATTTAAATACCAGAATATATCATAACATGTTTTTAATTCCTTTACTCTTGCCAAGAGGAAGACAAAAAAGATACTTTTCCCAGAGATTTTTAAGAAGCTTTTTTCCCATTGCATATTTTTTATTAAATTTTTGTGCATTTCATATAATACATCTTAATCATAATTAGACCCCCTCCCCTCTCTGCACTCCCTATGGCCTGCCCACAGGATTTCATGCATTCTGTCAAACAAGTCAAGGCCTATGGAGTCAAATTTGTTTCTCCAGATGTCCCTCAGTGTGAGTTCATCCACTGGAGCATGTTCAGCCTACTAGCATCACTCCCTTAAAGAAGGTTTGCATTTGAAATGCTCCCTCCACTACTTGTTGCTAAGTGTTTAGTTGCCAGTTGATAGGCTGTTTAGAAGTGGCTAGGTATTGGAGGTTCTGATCTAATCAACAGATTAATGCTTTGATAAATCCATAATATGATGACTTTATTGGGAGGTGATAAGAAGTAGAAGATGGACTCTGGTGGGAGAAAGTAGGTCACTGGGGGCATGATTTTGAAGGGTGTCTTGCCGTTCTTGTCTGTCCTCTCTGTGTCTCGTTTGGCATTAGGTAAGCCATTTTCTTCTAGCACATGCTGCCGGTCTGAATGCTCACCTCACCATGCATGGGTCCAAAAGCATCTGAGCCCAGTGACCGTTCACTGAAGCCTTTGAACCTCTGAGCTCAAATACATCTTTCCTCCCTTAGTTGTTTTGCTTGGATATTATCTTTATGGCAAATAAATGTCAACATAGAAGCTATCATGAATAGCTAGCTGACTACTTTAAACCTATTTAAATCTGTTTTTCAGAAGGTCTAAAACATCTCCTATTTGTTGACTTACTCCATTTGTAAGGGTTCCTTCATTGGGTGAATTCCCATATACTCTGCTAGATTTATCTTGAGACTCTTATATTTTGTTTGACTTATACAGTTTATTTATTTTATTTTTTACATGTATATGTCTGTGTTGTATGCATGTATGTGCATGTGTACACATGTGTAGGTATGTGTGTGTGTGTGTGCAAGGGTATATATGTGCGTGTGTGTGTGTAGGCCTGAAGTTGATGCCCAGTGTCTTTCTTCACTGATCTCCACTTTATTTATTGAGGAAGAGTCTCTTTCTGAACCAAGTCTGTCTTATCTAGGCAGCCAGTGTGCCCCAGGAGTCTCCTGTCTTTGCTTTTTGAATGCTGGGATGACAGGTAGCCACCATGCCTGACTGGCTTTCACATGGGTTTGGGGGATTATAACTCTGGTTCTCATACTTGTGTGGCAAGTGCTTTATCCACTGAGCTTTATCCTCAGCCCTGAGCAGTTCATTTTTAAATTAAATAATTGTTTTTTATTCCCATTAGATTTTGAGTAACTGTATATCAAGGATAATGCACTGGGCAATGATATATATCCCATAGTATCTCACACAGTTGTCAAATGTTAGTTAAATAAATTCCAAGTGACATCTAAGTATCTGAGAGACAGGCAAGGAGACTGGAACAATTTGGGAATTCCATTTAGAGGATAAAGATAAATAAGAGAACTTTGCCTCAAATAGCCCTGATCTGATTTTTAAAAAATGTTAAATTGAGATTAGAAATGCATGTGAAAATGTCTCAATGTCAATTGCTTTGGAATGAATTCTTCTGTATGAAAAAAAAAAGTTGTGCTGTAAAGTATTCCTTGAGAAATGTTTATAATTCTATGAGAATGTAAATAGTTTCACAGTAATTGTTTTCCAGTTAGAATATTCTAACTTAATTGCAGCGCAGTCTCTTTAATTTCTTGTTCATTAATTTTTAACTAACTTCATAAAAGAATAAGAATAAAAAAAATATGATTTATTTTAGAAAAAGTTACCTGGACTGCTGAAAAGAATGTATATTCCACAGCTGTTGGAATAAATATGCTATAAACATTTATTAAATCTACTTATTCTATGTTGTAATTAAAAAAAAAGTTAAATTGTTGGTTAATGTTTGGATGAAGTGTAAGTTAGACCTGGAAAAGCGGAGAGTATCTGAAGAAAAAGAATACACTGTAGACAGGAAAAATGAGAAAGAAGGGAGCTAATGACAGCTTCTGTTCCTAAAAGCTGAAGACAGCTCAGAATAATGGATCCCAGGATTGTGGATGAAGATTTACCATTGGGGCAAGAACTCTGCTCTCCTTCAAATTTCTTGGGGTCTTGGGTGTTTGAAATCCCACTGTGTGTCTGTGTGTGTGTGTGTGTGTGTGTTTCCACATTATTCAACCTGAATTCTTGGTTATTCAAGAATTAATTGAGAAGAACCTTTCCCATGAGCATGATTTATTCATACAGAAGATGAAAAAGTCTGAGGACCCTAGGTGACTACACTGAAGTGGGTAACACTGATAACTGAAATAATGGAGTGAAATAAAAACAAAACCCAGAGCAAGGCATTGCTGATTTTAGAAGAGGAAAGGTCCACTTCTCTCTCTGGCATTATTCCAAAATGAGATTTCTTTTTAAAAAATTTCATCTTTTTCTTTATCTTTTGCATGTAGAGATAAGTGTTTTTATGAGATTTACAACTGTTGGTTCTATGGGAAATTCCTGGCAATTTACTTTCAGTAAAAAATGTTAACTTAGTTGGGTCAAAGAGAGTACATGAAAGATTTATTTGCTTCCTTACAAAGCAAATTTTCATTCCAAATACCAAAGTGCACAGCATATTTCTGTGTATGCGTGTGTGTGCGCATGTGGAAGTATGTGCTGCCATTTCCCTAGTTTTTTTCATCCTCAAGGTTCCTAACCGCATTCAAAGCCTCTGTGTTGGAGTCTCCTCAGATTCTCTGCAGTCTACTTTTTTTCTTGTCCTCTTAAAAGTTGCGAAGTCTAATAGGAGTTACAGGTTTGTCAACATGAACTAGGAATCTAGAAACAGGGTTTGTTTCAAAAGCTTTTCCTCTAGGTCTGGACAGAAAAGTGAAGGGACTGAAATGGAGTAATATCATTTATACAAATTCTTACCTATGGGCAACACAATTCAAGTAACTATTATTAATAATGTGCTAGGTGTATCTACTCCTTTTTCTAGAATAATTTCAAAGTGCTCTGCATAAACAACTAAACCTGATTTAGGAGGGAAAGAATAATATCTAATGCTATGAAAAGGAAGAGGAGAGAGAGGGAGAGAGAGACAGAGAGAGAGACAGAGAGATTTTTTGAAGTTATTATAGAATTAGGATTTAGGAAGACTTTATCTTATTATTCCAAATCTTAAACCACACACAGACAGACATACACACAAAGAGAGAGATCATATGTTCCCACAAAACATAGCCCTCTTCTCTCAAATATTCATTAATATGTTAAATGTTAAAATGTTTTAAAAGCCTCATCTTTCCCTCCTGAGAAATGATGTCTTTAGAATATCTGATGCTGGTTTCTTGTGATCACATCATACTGATTATTACTGAGCTTGTGTTCCTGCTGAAAATAACCATATAACTTAAAAATGGATTAATTAAATTATGACATTTAAAAAAAGAAGGGGAATAGGGAAAATCCATGATCGCCCTCTGGATCTGCAAGGAGCACTCTTCTGTCATGGAGCAGTTGTATACTTACTAAAATGAAAAGGCAGAGATTAGCATTCTGAGATGCTAAAGTGGTCATGATTTTTAGGGAAGAGAGCTGCATGGAGATGCTGCAGTGCAGGGGTTTGTCTGATCAAAGACACTGTGGACTCAATGAGGCCTGCATCAAACTTGAGAGGAGATGCTGACATGTCAGGTACACTCGTCCCTTGATGTCTTCATGGATTTGGATCTAGGATTCCCTGCTGATACTGAAATCCTCAGATGCTTAACTCCCTAAATAAAATGTTGTAGTGCTAACATATAATCTATACACATCTTTCCATAAACTTTACATAATATCTACATTACTTATACCTAAAACACTGTAAATAGTTGTTATATTGAAACATATAGGCAATAATTATAAAGAAAAGTAACTTGTGTAAGTTTGGTAGAGATGGATTGACCATAATAGGCCTATGCATACAAGATACAACTGAGATGTGAAGGAAACAATGCTCAAACAACTGGAGAGATATGAAGAAGAAGAGGAAGAAGAAGAAGAAGAGGAGGAGGAGGAGGAGGAAGAGGAGGAGGAGGAAGAGGAGGAGGAGGAGGCAGAGGAGGAGAAGGAGGAGGAGGAGGAAGAAGAGGAGGAGGAGGAGGAAGAAGAAAGGGGAGGGAGAAAACCAAGAGAATGTCACCCAGAATAAAGAGAAAAAAGTATCATTAGAAACAGGCCCTGGAATGACTCACATGTTGGAATTCACAGACAAATATTTAAAATATTTTTATTTTATGTGTATGAATGTTACTCCTGAATGTATGTAAGTACATCCATGTCATGCAATGCTCGTGGAGGTCAGAAGAGGGCATCAAATCCCATGGAACTGGAGTTACAAATGATTGTTAACTGCCACATGAGTGCTGGGAATCAAACCCAGCTCCTCTGCAAGAGCAATCAGCGCTCTTAACCACTGAGCCATCTCTCCAGCCCCACAGACAAGTATTTTAAATTCATGTAAATATACTGAAAGACTTAAGGAAATGAATGAATAGATGAGGAATCTCAGCAGAAAACACTATATTAAAATGCTAGAACTTAGATATACAATATCTAAGTAAAAGTTTCATGAAGGAGAGGGGGTAACAGTAAGTTAGTAAGTTGATGATGGATGAAAATTATCCATGATTACCAGAGAGAAAAGGGATTGAAAAGAAATTGAAGAAAGTTTCAGTTTTTAGTAGGACAGTATTAAGTGGTCACACATGAATGTAATACATAATTAAAGTCTCAGAAGGAGAGGAACAACTATAGAAAAAAAAAACCAATGAAAAATGACTGAATATTTCCCAAATTTAGATATAAAATTAAGATTACAAAGCAAAGCAGTTCAGTGAACCATAAATAGGATAGATAGGAACAAAACCATAGATTATAAGTAAATTGTAGCTAAACTAATAAAGTCAAAGATGAACGTCAAACTTTGAAAAGTCATTGTAAAAACAGCCCGTATATGCAGTTTGACAATCATACAAATCATGTTTGACTTAGCAAAGATAGCAGCAGCTGTTATCCAACTGATCATTAAGGCTTTTGCTTATCACCCTTGAATTTACTTATTGAATAAGATTTTGGAGATATAGGGGAAGATTTACTTTTTGTAGTTTAAAGAATTTTTTAAATTTTTGTTTATTATTTTTATGTGTATGTGTGTTATGTTAAGGGTATATAAACACATCCATACAAATGCAAAGCCTGCAAAGGTCAGAAGAGGGTGTTAGATCCCCTGGAATTTAGCCGCCATGTGGGAGGTAGGAATAGAATCTGGGTCCTCTGGAAGAACA
>NW_008358866.1:2303033-2343673 GCF_000622305.1 Nannospalax galili | reverse complement strand
AGTTGGAAATTTTTTTTAAATATGTATTCGTGTATTGCCTGCATGTGGATAAGTGCACCTGTGTCGTGAAATGCCCGTGGAGGTCACAAGAGGCTGTCGGATCCCCTGGGACTGGAGTTACGGACAGTTGTTAGCTGCCTTGTGGGTGCTGGGATTCAAACCAGGGTCTTTTGCAAGGACAACCAGTGTTCTTAACCACTGAGCCATCTCTCCAGGCCCTAGTTTAAATTATTTTATTTAATTATTTTGTGGCAGCTTGTTCTTATATTAAAAACTGGTTTTCCCTTGTAGTTTGGTAAATAGAATTTATTCCCCATTTTTCTGGGAACTACATCATAATTTTCTGATAGAGATCAGTATACATGATCTTCCAAGGCAAGGTGAATCCGTTTTCTGATGGTAGCTTGTGACACAAGAGACTAATAATGTCAGTTTCCTGATCATAGTAATTGGGATCATCCCATGATGAAATTATTGCCAATTAGGTTAGTTTAACAAAACAGACTTAAAGAACCTCTAGCAGAAAAGCCTTGTCTTTCTATTACAGTGTCTCAGAGGGATGGTAATAAGGCAGTGCAGCTGGCAGCCATCTTAATGACCATGAGACATGAACCCATTTGAGAATAAACCCAATGAACTGCAGGGACAAGATACCAGAAGATGGTAATCCTAATACCATTACACATGCTGCTTTCCTAGTATACAAGGCAATAAATTTCCCCTTTTACTTCTCAGCGTGAAGTGTTTTATGTTACTTTGCACTAAAAGATTCTTAGATAGCATCTCCCTTTCCTAAAATGATGGTAAAACTGGGGCAGGTAGGTGGAGCACACCTGAAATCCCAACATTAGGTGGTTAAGGCAGGAGGATTACAAATTTGACGCCAGCCTGGCCTGCACAGAGAACTTGTTTCAAAAAAATAAAAACAATGCCCCCAAAGGATAGCAAAAATTATTGAGCACCCACTATGTGCTTAAACTATAATCAATGTTCTGTATAGATTGTTTTCTTTTATCCCACAATTTTTCTCCCCATTTGGTCCTTCTACAGATGCTGATGCTGTTTTGGTTTCAGCTCTGGGGCTTCATGGTGCTCCCACTGTGTTACCTGACTTGTGAAAAGTATTTCCAGAAATGATAGTGCTCCAAAATCATCCCTCCTTTAGGCTCCGGTTTGAAATTTCATGCTCTCAGCTATCAATTCTCATATCGCAAATCATCTGTTACAGCTTGAATATGGTTTGTCTCCAACCAAACCCATGCAAATTCTATGTGTTGGGAGATGGGTCTTGGTGAAAAGGTATGTGGATTATGAGAGGAGAGCCTTCATGAAAGATTAGTGCCTTACTTTTGAGTGTTTGCTGTTGCAGAACTGTACTGATTATTGCAGGAGTGGGTTGCTATAAAGCGAGTGTTACTTCCCCAGGTTCTTCCTTGCTTTTCCTCCACATGTGCACACTTGTCCTTCTACTTTCTATCATGAATTGAAGCAACATGTGACCTTCACCAGATGTGGTCAACCTGAATTTGTACTCTCTAGTATACATCTAGAATTGAAAGATAAAATAAATCCTTTTTCCTTAAAATTTATATTTACCTAAACTTAGGTATTCTGTTTTATCACTAGGAAACAGACTAAACAAATCATCTGATATATTTAGTGTCTTAGATCAGGGTCTTTCTAACTCTAAGTCATATTTTCACAACTCATTCATGTGTTTCCACGTCTGTCTGTCTGTCTGCCTGCCTGCCTGCCTGTCTGTCTGTCTAATCTATTGAGACAGGGATGCATCATGCCTTATATAGCCCCAGCTGTCCTGGAACTCACTATCTAGACCAGGCTGGCTTTGAACTCATGGAGATCAGCCTGCTTCTGCCTCCCAAGTGCTGGGATTAAAGGTGTGTGCCACCATGCCCAGCACGACAAGCATTTTTAAAGGAAAAAGTCTTCAGAATGTATAAGATTTAAGTAAAAACTCACCAAAATAAAGCATATATGTAGAAAGGATGTTATTTTCTAACACTTTCTGCTGTGTATGTTTGTACTAGTTAGTTTTCATTGTTAACTTGATACAGCCTAGAGTAACTGAGAAGAGACTCATTTAAGGGATCTCCATATTGGCCCGTGGGCATGTCTTTGGGGATTGTCTTGATTATTAATGGATGTAGAAGGGCCCAGCCTTCTGCGGGAAGCATCATTCCCTTGGGAAGGTGGTCTGGGCTGTATAAGAAAGTTAGCTAAGCATGAGCTCGGTGAGTGGGTTTTGCTTCAAGTTCATGCTTGAGTTCTTGTTCTAACGTCCCTCAATGATAGAGGGCAACCTGAAAGTATAAGCCAAATAAATCTTTTCTTCTCCTGAGTTGCCTTTGAATAGGCTGTTTTATCACAGCAGTAGGAAGGAAACTCGATGAATATTGATTCTGAATTGTGATGCAAAAGCAACTGTTTCAGAGTGTGGGCTGTGTAGCCAAATATTTTAATGTATTCCATGACTTCATCTTAGGGCCATCTCTCTGTGCCTTACTTAACTGGACTTAAAAAGAAGATAAGCACAACACACTATCTAATGTTTTAGGATTAAAGGAGATATATTGAAGAGTTTAATAACTAAAGCTTCTATTAAAAATGTTGACAATGGGAATAATTTTTTAAGGGCTCTAATGAATGTAAAAACACGCGTTCTGGCTTTCTCCATAGCCATCATGATACAAAGCTATTGTTTCAGGACTTGATACTTTTAACTATCTAGACTTTATTTCTTCATTTATGAACTGATTTACCCAGTGATAACCCTCCAGCACCTTGCCTGGAGGTTGCAGCCTAGGGAACTTCTTGTTTTCCTGAATAATGGGAGGAGAGACTTTACTTCCAGACCTTCTAATAGAGTGTGTATTTTTCAATGTTTATAGGTTCTAAATATCATAAGATGACAGAAAATGGAAAGGAATCACCTTTCCCCTTTCAAAAGAGGCAAGTGCTCACAGCGAGTTGATTCATTTGATATCTTCAGAAAATGTTTTTATCCGTGCTTCTTGTGGTGAGAAAGACCCACCATTGACTCATGCATTTGATCACTCAGTCTTCAGCTGGTGGTGCTGTTTGGGAAGGTTATACAACCTTTAGGAGGTGGAGCCTTGTTAGAGAAAGTAAGTCATTGAGGATGGCCTTTGAGTTTTTATAGCCTGGCCCTAAGTCTTGTTTCCTTTCTGCTTTCTGTATGTGGATGAAATGTGATCTACCAACATCCTGACTGCCAGGCGGGTCACCACCCTGCTGCTATGCCTTCTCTCCCAGGATAGACTGTGTCCACTCTGGAACTGTAAGCAAAAATAAACCCTTTCTCCCCTAACTTGTTTTTTGTTAGGGCATTTTCTCACTATAAGAGAAAAGTAACTACCACACCATACCACTCCTCTCCTGTTCTCCTGAGCTTTGTTGGGAATGGACTGGGCACCTCTTTCTGCATTGTTCTTGTTGAAGACATTAGTCAACTCTTATGCTAAGAATAGACTATTTCCAAAGATTCTATCAGCCAAATTATCTTTTCCTTAATTTTCATTGCCACATTATTAGGAGTCTTTGGCTACAGGTGGTTTAGACACTATGTAACAAAGATTAGCCTCAAATTCATGGCAAACCCCATGCCTTCACCTGGTCTTAGTTCCCTTCTGCAGTGGCACCAACTCGACCATGAGCTGAAACCCCTAGAGCCATGAGCTAAAAATAATCCTTTCCCCCTTTTAAGGTGAATATCCTAGGTATTCTGTTGTTGTTTGGAAAGTTGACCAACACAAATCACTTGTATTTCTCTTTCTCTTTTTACAAGTAGTTAGCACTGAGTGTGACTGCCTGTCTGGCTTATTGTGATGCTGGATGCTATTTTAGATAGCTGGCAAAATGATGCTATCAGAAATTCAAGTCTCTGGCCCGAGATCAAAATATCAACAAGTAGCAGTCCTGAGAGGAGATCCCAAGTCTCTGCTTTTGTTACTTTTCTTCTGATCCATTTTGTTGGAGTGGACTCATATTTAAAATATTCATAGTATTCGTTTTGAGATTTTATTTCAAGACTCCTTCCTATCCAGATCTTCTTTTACCAAGCTTTTATCAAGTCTTGATTGCTGGTTTGTTCATAGTAGCACAATACTTGATTTCCTTTTCTCATTTACTCTTTGCTAGATAATGTCAATTCTTGATTGATCCTTGTTTTTGACTGTTTCTATTTGGACTTCATACATCCTTTTCTCTCTAGCTCTGTCTATTCAAGGACTGTTTTGCACTTGTATTTACCTGTGATCACGTCAACAGATTCTATTATCTCTTATCACTTTAAATTTTGCCTTATCATAGTTTTTGACTGCTTTATCCATTCACTTCACTTCTTTATTTTTTCTTTTTTGGTCTATTTTCCTTAGGTCATAAGAAACATAAAGATAACTCCATATGTATTTTCTTTTCATTCCTAGCTCAGCATATTTTTATTTTTCAAGTCTGGGTATGTTAATTCAGTTGTTTAACTTGTGGAATTATTATTTGTCCAAGTTGTATGATTTTAGCATTTGATTTGTCCAGGTTGTATGGTTTTAGAGAAAACTTGCATGTTAAATATTTGGTCACAGTCTCTATTACAGTTATAAAGTAAACTGGTACAAGTTACCTGGAAAGCTTTGTACAAACTAGTTATCATAGCTGAATATATGAGTTCTAGCAAGTTTGTGTAGGTTAATATCTTTCTTTGTGATAGATAATGCATTACCATGCATAGTACAGGTATGCAATACATTTTTTATGGTGAAAAGATGAGTATTTATAATTAGCTATCTGGACTGCTCAGATGACCCCGATTTTGTTGGCAACACCCAAAGCATGTTTGGGTTTTCTTCTTTTTGTGACTGTGGATGCCTTTCAAACGCTGCCTTCTTGGTTTTCAAGGCCTTTGCTTTGGCTTTGGGAGAGGCAGGATCTCCCCTTTTCACTCTCAGAGTCATTTTATCAAAAGTGCAATAAATATTTTTGATGAAACAAATAGTCATCAGCTAAAGGAAGATGTCAGCTTACTATATTCCTGCTGCCTTCAGTCTTGAATGGGAAAAGTAACATTTTTTTTTTTTTTTTTTTTACTTACAAGCAAGTGACTTTTTTTTTTTATTGCCTCTTCCTGAGATTCTTTTGTAAATAGACAGGTAAACTATGTTGTGGGCAGAGAAGTACTACTTGATCCAGAATCCCAGTAACAACAATGGGAAAGGTCTGCTTGATTCACAGTTCTTTGACTTTGCTTTAAAACTTGTTTCCTTTGAGAATGGTGCCCTAACGATCCATGGGACTAAATGGCTGAGGAGAAGATAGCACTCTCCCTCAGTACCTTCGGGACTTGTCTGTCTCTGCAGTGCTTCTCTGTCTTTAAACATATTTGTGTTGCCTTCACTTACATTCCTTCTCCTCGTGTTATAGTCTGAGGGTGATTCATGCTCCTGCGTAACTTCAGGAGATTTCTTCTTCTAGGCTGTGACACTTGGACATGATTCTGGCCAGAAAAGGAACCTCTGACCTTGAATCTATTTCTACATCTGGCATCCATTAGCCTTCTCATCAAGGCCATTTTTAGAGCCAACCCCATCCACTGTCCAGATGTTTCCTTAACTTGTGCTAGCATAAAACATTTACACCTTGCTGTTTAACATACGTATGGAGTAATAACCTTGGGGAATTTCAAATGCCCTGGCCTACAATTCCTGTGAAATTATAGGCAAAAGTCTCCCAGTGATATGGATGCTGAACTGCCCAAGCATCCACCTTCATAGCTACCAAAGGACCCATTTCACACTGGGAGGACTCACATTTTATAGGTCCTGTAATGGGCAACATAAGATGTCACCAAAGGGATGGTATTTTATATGACACCAGGAGGAAAATGGAGTATCAAGAGGGAAAGAGACTTTATCTTAAACAGTGTTCCATTAGGTAGAAAACCTGTGCTAATAAGGATTAGAAAACAAGCCCTGGTTTTCTAAATGTGAAGCATCATCACTTTGTATTTTATTTTCTAATGTGCCAAGAATAAGCACAGGGTTTTTTCTTGAATACTACAGATGCTGGATGGACTTTGCAGGAAATACCGTGCAAAGAAGTTAGTAGATGGGTATACTCTAAAGTCTCTTTGTGTGCTCTCTAAACAAATTCCTCAATGTTTACAGCAGCCACTCTTCTGGAATGTGTTATTACTAATTATGGGGGCTTGATATTTGGAATGTCAGAACAATGACACTGTCTTCAAAACAGGTGAGGCAAAAGGGAAAGATGTGTTCTTTTGGGAATTTTAAGTTGATTTTATGATAACCAGTGAGGAGCGGGACAGTAGCCTAAATCTATGAAACATCTCACATCTCACGTCTCACATCTGAGCAGCCCCTTCTTTGTACCATTACTAAACTTTTGCTCTTGTTTTTGCAGTCTGTGTATTTATAGATTATGCAGTGTTTTAGTCAGAAGCCTCAGACATCACCCAGCCTGACCTTCAGTCCTTTCTGTTTTCAAATGAATAAATGGAGTTCCTAGGGAAGAGACTTATTTACAAGTCCTAATTTAGGGTCCTGCTTTAAACTTATTTATGGGCTCTTGCCCTGGATGAAAATTCAGACTGAACATGGCACATATTTGAGAACATCTGTGCATGTAACATACTGTGTTCTGCTCTTCCAATACATGTTCTGTTTTGAGCCAGAGACCCATTACTTTTTTCCAAATGATTTGGAATTCCTGCCCACATTTTCTTTCCATTAGACAATATTGTCCCTTCCCGAGGGACAGTTACTTAAGGAAAGAGTCAGGGGTAATAGTGTGGATAAGCCAAAGCAGAAAAAGAAGTAGTCTATTGTTTAATCACAGGGATTTTTGGCAGCAGCTGTAGGAAACATAAAGCTTGTATTGGCCTCATGCTATGCCTGGGAGAGCAATGGTGAAAAAGTAAAAGGTTAAAACAAAAGCAAGAAGCAAATACTAGGTAGAGGCACAGGCTCTCTCCTGCCAGGTGAGGGACAGAAAGGAAAGCTTCCTTGTGGAAGGCACCTGCTTCAATCTACTGAGCTTTTGAGAAAGGAGAAGCTAGCACAGAGAGATAGGAAAAACAACAGCACAGAGGACAAGCTCCAGAGCACTAACTGCTCCCTGCACAACCTTAGCTGCAGGCTGTGCTGTTTAGTGGGGTGTAAAATCACAATTAACAGAGCAAGGGTTTTGTAAGTGAGCCGAAGCTGCTTCAAATTACATCCTGCTATTAGCTGCTTTTAGAACAACCACACTGAACAACTTCGTGTTTACTGGACTGTGGTATGTTCATGAAGAAATCATTAATAAAAACAGTTGACTATAGTCACGCTTGCTGTGTTGGTATTTTAGATCTTAACTGTTTGTGAAGTTTACCAGTGTGAAATGAAGGAAGAGGAAGTAGGTTACGTTGAACTGGCAACCACAGCTGGTGGTACTGAAATGCTCTAGGATGGCCTTTCTGGGGTGTGTATGTACGTATGTGCATATAGTTGTGCTTATGCTAAAGTTTACATTTAATTTCTTGAAGGTATTATTGGTTAAAAGTCTTCAACACCCAATGACATATTCCTACTCAGAAAATATATTCAGTCTATAACCGGAAACTTTATGTAGAATATTAAAAATACTAAATGCCACAACTTTCAAAATACTATAGTAGCAGTTTATAAAATAAAATGAACTCATAGAAAATAGGACTTAAAGTGTAAAAAACAAATCCTCTGCCAATTTTCTCTTAAAAAAATAAAAGCCTTAAAATCCTTTTTTAACCCCTGAAGTATTGGAGAATCTATTATTTTTATTTTGATATATGTTAGTGAGGGTTTAGAAGCTCTAAGGGAGGGCACATTTTATAGTTAAAACACTGTTTGGTTGAGTGTAGTAGAACTTAGTTAAGATGATGTAGCTGGCAGCTAATTTTTTACTCCATCACTCAAAGACCACTTGCTTACATATTTCTTAGGATAACTTAGTGTGTAGTGGAGTTGTGGACCTTATATGTGGAAGGGAACTTCTTTTCACCTCCTTTGAAGGCCTGGAGCTATGGATGGCTTTGTTCATATTGTTGTCACTTTGATAGCATAGCTAGGACTGTGATCAAGTTTCTAAGTCCAAAATCCTCTATCTTTGATACTCATGTAGGTCTGTGGGATCAAAGTTTATTAGGCTTGTTTGGAAGAGCTTTTACCTGCTGAGACATCTCAGCCCTTAATTTTCTTTGAACATTGTATCTTTACTAAAAGATGTCACTGTTCTTTGCTACATATTGCAAAATGGGTGCAGAATTGCTATGAGAATCTGAAGTATGAGGAACTTGGACCCTTCTGCCTCAGTCAAGCCAAAGTTGTGTGTTGTTTGCCAATTTTATTATTCAAAGACTTTTTTTCCCAAATGATCTGCTTTATCCAAGAATCCCTAAAAATACCCCTGGATCTCTGTCAGGTATTCTTCTGAGTAGAGATACATCTTTGAAATGAGCTTTCCCGAATCTTGGCGCTAGCAAATGTGAGCTAGGATTCATCCTGGATTAGAAGGTGAGACAGAGGTCTTAAAGGCCATAGCTGGACTCTGATGAGTTATGTGGAAAGTCTCTGATCTTAGTTTTTCAATTCTGAGAATAAATGGTTTGAGCTGAACGATCTCTAAGGAATTCTCAAATCTGTACATTTTTCTCCCATTTTAAGTTTATTACTGACAGATATTTTTGGAGTTCTAGCAGTTACTTGGCTCAGTCATCTCTCTTCTCAAATCTAGCATGATTTCTATTGAAATGATTTAAATAGATATATGCATCTATACTAGTCATATGTATTTTCCATATGTTTGGTTTTGTTTTCCATTCATGGAGATATATTTGTTCCATTTCGGCATTTTTTCCACTGACCCATGCCTTTCTTCTTGCATGGAACACAAGGATAACTACTAGAAAGCCAGATTAAGGAGACAAATACACTGAGGAATTCAATGCTGCTTTGTGTATATGTATGTGTATTATATGTATGTGTGTCTGCTTTTGCGTGTATATGTATGTGGGGTGCATGCCCACTTTTGTGGGGGGGGTGTGGGTGCATATGGAAGTCAGAGGTCGACATCGGGTGTCTTCTTGTATTGCTCTACAACTCATTGCACCTGGAACTTATCTGTTCAAAAAGACTAGATGGCCAGGGGAGCTCTGGTGAAACTCCTGACTCTCCCTCCCCAACACCTAGCTTTTTATGTGACTGTTTGTGATCCAGTTCAGTGAAATACATTGTCTCAAGGCAATAGGGCAAAGAGGGAGAGTGACAGAGGAAGACACGGCAAGTCTGGTTTTGGCTTCTGCATGTGCATACATATCCACTCACAAACTCACATGCATGGACCACACACACACACACACACACACACACACACACACATACACACATACAGGTTAGTGCACTTAAATGCCAGGCATTGGAGTTACTGAGATTGAGAAAGATTTAGTATTTGTTATCAGCAAGATTATTTAATCAGCTAGGTACTAAACCTTCAAATTTACACATAAAAATTTCTATGGTTTTACAAAACTATAAATTTCTTTTAGAAACTCTGAAATATGGATCATATAGCATTGAAGAGTTGGGCATATATTTTTCTGTTTAACAATGATGTAGATAATATTCTGTCCTACATTCTTATTCCAAGGGCCAAATTTCCCAGTCTCTAAGCTGTCGGGAACAGCACTGCAGAGAGGCCTTTATACCATCCTGCAGCAGGAGGCTTAGCAAGACTCTAAGACTTCTCTAAGGCCACAGAGCTAGTGGCAGAGAGCTCTGGTGCAAAGGTGTCTACGGGGACCTGGGGGATCATTTCTATTTATTCTAAACTTTTTATTAGCTGATCATTTTTGTTGTTGTTGTTGCCTGAGTTTCCTTGTTTGAAGGGGCAATGGTGGTCTAAACTGGGGCCCACCTTCTTCAAAGTGGACTAGTACTAATAATGTAAGAGAAGCCTCTTTCTATCCTTAGGTTAATGCTGCATTCCACACAGCAGCATGGCTGAGAATAATTAGATAAAGCATACCTCCTACTGCCCTCAGGTACTTTGGGCACATGTGCCAAGTCAAATAGACTTTATCTTAGTCAACCATTGCCTGCCCCTCTGCTGTGGCCAAATGCCCAGGCAGTTTGCTGTTGTTTAGGCAATGAAGAAACTGATCCATGAGCCAGCACTGGAGGAATTATGAGATAGAAAGGAAATTTCCATAAGGTGAAATACGCAAATGAGAAAGCCTGGCTTTCCTTCGCACCATAAATCGGCCACTTATCACATTGGACCATGATATGGCAAGATATCCAAGCTATCCACATTTGGCTATATCAAGGAGAACTAGATCAGGGTGAGTCCAAAAGCCTGGGCATGAGCAGTAAATCGGTTTCTGCTGGTCATTGTTCTGTGTACTTCCAACATGCATCTTTTGTAAGGGGCATGATCTTCTGTGTGAAAGAGAGTCTATCTCAGCATATGCTTCAGTTCCTATGAATTCCTTAGTTGCATACGTAGCTCTGTATTCATAGGCCTCTGCATCTGAACTCTGACATACAGCCCAGAAATTGGTAGGAATTTGACTCATATCTGAGACAGACGATGGTACTCCATCCACAGCAGGTTCAGCGTTACAGGTATGGGAACAAGAAGTTGGTAACATCCTTGAAACCCTAGGCCAAATTCATGGCATGGGCCTATTGGGGAAACTTTTGCCATTCCTGCCTTTGAGCCTTATATTGTGCCACTATCTCCTCTTGGTGGAGTCTAACTGTGAGAAGTTCTTTATGATTTGCATTGTAGATTAAAGTCAACAAAGACCTTTGTAATTTTTCTTCAGGGCCCTAGCCTTGGGGAAAGACACCAATCTTACATGAAGCTGCTAGAGTAGGCAAGAATTACAAGCACCTGCACCCTGTCAAAGAAGGTTTAAGTACCTCTAGTGAAGCACTGGCATCAGCTTCAGCCACTAGAATCCTCATAGCAAGGAAAGAAGAGGATATGAGCTGTGCTGATGGTCAACATTGCCCAGAACTAGGTGAGGGGATGCCTGTTGTAGTGGATTAGTGGAGAAGAACCAGATTGGAGAGCTAATATTGGCAATTTGCTTTCAGATCTTGAACAAATCTATGTCTCAGTTTTCTCAGCTGTAAAATAAGACTGATAATAGCTACCCCAGAGTATTATTTTTCATCCTAAATTAGCTAATGCTTGTGAATGTGCTTTGTAAATGATGAAAGACCTTTCAGCTGACTATCGTATTATCACTGTCTGATAAATCTCCTTTTTAAAGGAATCATCTACTGCAGTAGTTTGGGTCAAACTTGATGAATTTAGAAGAGGAGATAAACATTCCCCTCTAGCCAATAGACATCCCAATCCTCAGCCTCACTTTGGGCCAACAATCATACTATTCCTTACATCTTTGAAACAATTATTATAAGAAAAATTCCACCAGATGTGTAATGTCATAACTCTCACTCATATTCCTTCCTCCCTCCGTCTCTTCCTTTTTTCCTTTCTCCTGTCTTCTCTCTCTCTCTCTCTCTCTCTGAATAAAGAACATTTTAGGTGCCTAGGGTTAATGGTTACCAGTTTTCCCCTTAGGCACAGGGAAGGAAAGTGCAGGGTTAATGTTTCAGTTTAAATCTCAGAACAGAAAAAGTACATGCAGTTTCAGTAGAGAAGAAATAAAAGATGTGAACTTTTACATAAGTATTCTTCTATAAACAGTGAAGTGTAAAGGACCGTGACCATTTCCTATTTTATTTTATTGTAGCTTCTTTCAGCTGTTCTTTAGAGAATAGTTTTCCTGGATGATTTGGGTGTGTTTTGTGTGACTGGAGAGAGGAAAGCAACCAGCTTTCTAACTTCTTCCCAAAAGTTTTATCCCAAACTTGAAGCAGAGAATTTTATTTGAATTCTTCTGTTACATTCATTTTCTCACTACTGAAACTAAAAACTGTTCAGAGAGGAACTGCTATGTTATGAGCTGTTCTGAATGAAGCATGTCATGTATAGCTGTATAGTTTTCATCTTTAAACAAGGCGTATAACATGACATGTTGAGAGGAAGTTTCACTTTGTAGTCAGACAGACTTGAGTCAGTCATGGCTCTATGATTTATAAAATATTAAATGTTAGACAATCGATTTAACATTTTTGAACTCCAGACTCCAAATCTGTAAAGTGTGATAAAAATACCAATCTCTTATTATATTTTAGATTTCTTAAAATGTTTTAGATGTTTTAAAAAAGTAATACATTCAAGATGGGGCTGGAGAGATGGTTCAGTGGTTAAGAGCTCTGACTGCTCTTGCAGAGAACCCGGGTTCGATTCCCAGCACCCACATGGTGGCTAGGAACCATTCTTAACTCCAGTTCTAGGAGATCCGAAGCCCTCTTCTGACCTCCGTGGCATTGCATGACACAGGTGCACTCACATACATGCAGGCAATACACTCATACACATAAAATAAAAATAATAAAATACTTTTAAAAAAGATGTCTCCCATACAGTAGATACAGCAAAGTTCTCAGTTTCAACTTTCAACATTTATAGCTATGGGCCTGGTAAGAGGTCACGGAAGAAAATTAGACTTCATTTCTCTGTGCCTATCAAATGCTTTCCTTAAAGTGGTTTGCAAAGGTCACAGTTAATTGTAATATATATTTCTTTTGGGGACAGAATTCAGTAAAAATCCTTGGCTCAAAGACATTATTGCTTGAAAACTCCTCAGTGGCTCTCCTTTCTACCTAAACCCATCTAAACACTTCTGTGTGTTTTTCAAGTTCTTTCATTATCGTGTATGCTGTATGGGTTTAGCCCAATTTATTACTATCGTCCACTATTCTTCCTCAGACATTCATTTTCCATTTTACTTACTGCCACGACAGAAAACATTTTCCAGAAAATGTTCCCACTTGCTCTTCCAGAACTTCACTGCTCCGTCTTCACAGAAGAAGTGACCATACAATTTACATATGTACAGTTTCAACTCACCACTTATACCCCAGTAAAGTCACTAAAACCTGGGCTGACTTGTTTTTCAATTCATGACTAGAAGGTAAGAGAAGTGTCAGATGAAGGTGACCTAGTGACACTAAGTTGTATGTGATGTGAGGAGGATCCTATTCCTGTTGCTCCCTCTTTCTAGGAATGCTCACCTTTAGGAGCCAAGCAGCCACCCAGAGAGGCACTTCTCAACTAGCAGTGCTGGGAAGAGGTTCCAGCAGACAGACATCTAGCCGCAATCACCAGAGCTGTTAGGAGATACAGCTCCAGGTGATTCTAGCCTAAGGATCTGAAGTGCGCCAGGTGAAGATTTATGGGAGAATGATGAATGCCTTCCACCAATCCCTGCCCAAATCACAGGTTCACTAGAAAAAGAGTCCTTGTGCTCATCATCTTAACTCCTACGCTTGGGGATGGTCTGAGAACCAGAATTAGGGACTATTACTTTCTGTTCACATGTAAAGTTAAGGATTTTTGGTGTGTGCATACGTGTGTGTATGTGAGCTTGTGTATGGTGTATGTATATTTTAACATGGGTGTGTATATGTGTATGCGTGCGTGCGTGCGTGCGTGTGTGTGTGTGTGTGTGTGTGTGTGTGTGTGTGTGTGTGTGTGTATGGTGGCCAGAAGTTGATATCAGGTGTCTTTCTCAATTGCTAGGTCTCCCACTAAACCTGGAACTCACCTATTTGGCTATTTGGCTAGATGATTGGCCAGTGAGCGCCAAAGATCCTGCCGTCTCCCCTCCTCACCTTCAGCACTGAAGTTACAGATATTTGAGACCATGCCTGGCTTTTATGTGGGTTCTGGACATTTAAACTTTGGCATGCTTGCTTGGCAGGCACTTTACTGACTGAACTCTCTCTCCAGTCCTTGGATAGTTTTTTTTTTTTTTTTTTTTGGTAAAAGTCACATCCTTACATCCATTACATGGATAGAAATACTGAATACATAACACGTGCAATAATAACCGCCTTCAGTAACCACTTAATCCAGCAATTTACCGACAATTTCATACTTGAACTTTTGACATTAGTTATCCTGGGGCCTGTTTCTTGAGATTTTTTATGTAAAGGTCATGGATGGCATTCAGAATCTGCTTAAAAGCCTGAGAAATACACTTAACAGCTTTCCAACATGTCCAGTTGGAGATCACTGATGCAGTTTGCTCTTCTAAGCTTAAAAGAGCAATGGTAGTCTAGAGGCAGGGACTACCTTGCTTTAGGTATGATAGCTAATTAGCAGAGCTGAAACTGGGACTCTACCTTCCTATCCTTCACTGGTTCTTCTTAAACTAAAGCACTTTTTGCTCAGGTAATTTATCATAGAATTTCCTCGTTCTTCAAGTACATTTTTTTCTGTCCCATAACACAGACTTTGTTTTGTCATGAATGAAATGTTTGCATGCTTTCATAGAGTCTAGGTAGAAAGGCCCAGAAAACATTGTGTAAGGTGGAATCACTGCGGCATAAAGATAACTGTTGACACTTTGCTTGACTGTCAGTCATTCATACATACTCGTTTCCTTCCTTCAGTTTTCTGCAAAGGTTGAATTAGACATGGAGTACACAGGCCGATCAGTGCATCTCTAGCTGGCGTGCTCTACAACGTGCCTCATGAGTAACAGATGCAGTGAAAATCATTTCTATCACTCTGGAAAGAAGTTGATAGATAGCAAAGGTGTAGTCCAGATGAAATGAAGTCAGTGAGTTAGAAACCCTTGCAATCAGGGCTGGAGAGATGGCTCAGCAGTTAAGAACACTGAATGTTTTTGCAGAAGACCTGGATTCGAATCCTAGCACCCACATGGCAGCTAACAACTGTCCGTAACTCCAGTTCCAGGGATCCAACAGCCTCTTCTGTCCTCTGTGGGCATTGCATGACACAGGTGCACTTACCTACATGCAGGCAATACACACATACACATAAAAATAATAAATAAAATGCTTAAAAAAAGAGAAACCCTTGCAATCTACCTGTTTCTGCTTTACTGAAGTGTCGACAACTTTTGGACTGATTTTTTAAAATAGTTCAAGGATTCATAGAAATCACCTCAGCCAGCATCTACTGTAATCCGAGCTTTGAATCTCTAATGGGGTTCATGGAATTTACTTATGTACTTCTTTTGAAATTCAGTTGATTTTCGGGGGTGCAAACATTCTTCAAAATTTGATTTTGAATTGGCATAGTGATTATTCTTTGGATTCTGGGTTAAGTATTTTTGTTGTTGTTGTTGATGTTTGAAAATTTCTCTGTTGTTAAAAAGTCTTGCCTTTTAATTGTACTTGGTTGCCACTTTTGAATCATGAGAGTACTGCTGAATGGCATTTTGTGTCTTTATCTTTTGTTTTCCAGTTTCCAGGTTCCAGAGAGCATGAGTTATGCCTGTAATGAATTATTTTGTAGGCAGGTTACATTGCTTGTTCCTCCTCCGACTAGAAGCTGGACTATGGAGTGATGGGCAGATTTTAGTAATTACCGCTCTTATTTCTTCTCAGTTGGAAAAATTTCCCTTTTTACAGTGTTATTGTTCTCATTTATATTTGCTTTGCTCTTTTCATAATTTGCTCGCTTTTCCTTCTGATTTGTAGATTTTCACATTTACATTTTGTTTGCTTAAATTTAATTATCCTTTGGGTATTTTGTTGAGGTTTGTATGTTTTGCCTTTTCTGTAAACTAGAACTTACAATACTTAATATTTTTTATTGTTTGCAGTTGTGTCAGGCATGTCCTAGTAATACAAACAATATTTTCTTTAATCATCACAATATCCTAGTGGGCTAGATGACATCAGTTATCCCCACGTTAGAGATAAGGAAACTGAAAAGGGAAATGAGAGTATGATAAATGGACTAAAGCTGGTAGAAGGGCTTAATCATTTTACTCTTGCACCTTAGGTAGTAAATCTACTATGCTGGTTCTCTGGGTATATGTATGGCTCTGATTTCATGTCACGTTTCCAAAGGTGCCTCCAATTTGTCTTAGGTAAATTATTCTCATGACTAGAATCACCTAGAGGTCTTGTTAAGCTATGAGTTGCTGGGCTCCATCCCCAGGATTTCTAAGAAAGGAGATCTGGGATGGGCTTCAGAAATTTGCACTTCCAATGAGCTTATTTAGATACTACTGGTGTTAGGTGATTCTTCTGGGAATTGTCTTTAGTTCATTTCCTTCATTCAAACTAAACCCTTTCTATTCAATGAATTCCACTTGAATATGACAAGATAATATATAATATCAATCAGTATGGAATTATTTTCCAGATTTTTTTCTCCTAGAAATAGAATTATGTATGATTGGTGATTTTTCTTTCAGTTTTCCAAGATCTACTGTGATGATTAATGCTGAGACTCTTTTTTCAAGTTAAATGATGCCTTTGGCTGAAAAGCTCACATGTCACATGCTTTCAAAGATGTGAAAATATTGACTCATTTACATTTGGGGTCAGCTTCTACAACCAATAATCCATCAAGTCAAGGGAATTATCTGTTCCTGGTGGTTCAGGAAGTACAGGCTATTATGTGGGCTTAGTCACTATCTCATTCATTATGTCCCTTAATTTTAGCAGACATTTATGAGTACTGTGCTGGTTAGGTTTTGTTAACTTTATATAAACTAGAGGCATCTGGGAAGAGGGAACCTCAACTAAGGAAGTTCCTCCATCAGACTGGCTGGACTGTGAGCAAGTCTCTGGAGCATTTCCTTGATTACTAGTTGATACAGGAGATCCCAGTACACTGTGGACAGTGCCATCCCTGGATAGGTGGTCCTAGGCTGTATGAAAAAGTAACTGAGCAAGCAGAGGGAGCAAGCCAATAAGCAGCATTCCTCCATAGTCTCTGCTTCAGTTCCTGATGTCAGGCTCCTACTTTGGCTTCCCTCAAAGATAAACTGTGACAAGAAAGTGTAAGTCAAACCCTTTCCTTCCCAAATTATTTTTGGTCATGGTATCTATCACAGAAACAGAGAAACCAAACCGGGACAAGTACCAGGAATCTGACTTTACTAGGAAGTGATAATTTGCCAACATTTTTATTCTTTGTGTTTTAGACCTTTGATTACTTGTATTGTTGATAGTTTTATCTAAGTTTGGTATTCTTGAGTAACATGGTAGAACTTTGAGTCAATACTAGTTAAATGACTAACTACATGAAATACTTAAGATAGATATGAAAAGACCAGGTAGATGAAGATGGTACTCTGAGTTTCAATATATGGTACAGATTCAGGAAGAACAACATTGCTATAAAAAGAGCCTCATGTACGTCTTTCTGAGGAATGTTGTTGTGGCTCCATTGCATTCCTACAATCTGATAAATGTGGGTTCAGGAACTAATGACATGATTTAAACTGTAGGTTTACTTTGTAACCTAACCCCGAGGAAGTAAACAGTGTCCTAGGCTACTTTTAGTAGTCATGGATCATTTATAAGGCATTTGAGCTGGTAATAGAGATCTTCTATTAAGACTATATTCTTTAGATGAAATGTTCTACATAATTTATTAAATTGCTCAAGATAAAAAGCTTTAATTTAATTTTCATTGTGAGTTTTTTCTTTCATGAAGTTAAACTCTTCATTGCACTCCAGTATACACTGCACAAGGAGACTGAATTCAGACTATTTGGGCTTCGATATTCATGAAGTATGTGATCTTAGGAAACACCTGACTTCCCTCTCAAGTTCTTCATTGATAAAATGGACAGAGAACATCTCCTTCACAGGAATGTTGTGATGTTTAAATAAAGTTAAATAAGATGATGTGTTAAAGAGTAAATATCTAGGGGCGGGAGAGATGTCTCAGTGGTTAGGAACCCTGACTGTTCCTGCAGAGGACCCAGGTTCGAATCCCAGCACCCACATGGCAGCTAACAACTGTCCGTAACTCCGGTTCCAGGGGGTCCGATGGCCTCTTCTGTCCTCCATGGGCATTGCAGGACATGGGTGCACTTACCTACATGCAGGCATCACACTCATTCATAAAAAAAAATAATGAAATCTTAAAAAAAATCTGGCTTTATATTTGATTTTTGTTCTGCCATTACTTGGTTCTCACAATTAACTAAGCTTTTATCTTCAAAACTGACCACTGCCCCAGTCAGACCGTTTGTCTCATGGCTGCATGAAAATGCCAGTCTGTTCATTTTGACTTTTCTTAAAACACGCATACATTTTAGCCAAAATGTATTGACTTGGCATCTCCCCATCTAGATTGATTTCTTGTTCTTTCTTGGAGCAGGATCAGTTGAAGAGAAGGAATGACCTGGATATGGCATCCATGTGAAGTCTCTCATTCACTGACTTCTGAATTCCTAGGTCCCAAATCAGTAATTTCTGAACTCAGTCCATTTCTGTTGTAGGCACAGTGCATCTAAATAAGTAAATATGTGGTTCCTTCCTGCCATTCCCTTCTTGCCTTTTCATTCAACCAGAGTCACTAACTGCATCACTATTCTGTTGCCCATAAAATATTCCCAGCAAAATAAGACCTTTAAATCTTGGAAAAGATCCCATGGCAAATCTGACAAGGGAGCATCTAAGTGGGGAGGGGAGAAGGCACCACAGATTTCATATAGACCTAACTGGGGCATGCTGAAATCATAATGAGAGTATTTATCCTTATTGCCTGCCAGCTTATAGAGTGATAGGTGGGCTGTGTCATTTGCCTTTATATTTTATCCTCTTTTTCCTGTAGCTGTTCTACAGAACTTATTCATTTCTGTGTTATAGCCTGTCCCTGCAGAGGCTGCTTGAACTCTTATTAACTGCTAGCAAAGCTGCCCCTTGGTAAATTTCTGGAGGTCTGTACATCCAAAATGGATGTGTCATAAAGAATATTTTTATTAGTTTCCTCATAGATGTATTTTTTGATGGTGAACAAAGTAAACTGGTAGACTGAAGCTCATATTGAGAAGGCAGGTATTTAATGTGTTTAATAAAAACTGTTACAAATGGAACACATTGTTTTGTGACTGGACTTGTTAATACATTTCACTCATATGGTCATTTTGTGATATGTAAATATTATTATTGCCATTTACAAATGAAGTGTTCTGTACACACAGCAGTTCCATAAATGAAAGCACTTGCACACTATGAGATTTTAGGGTCTTTCAGAGTTTAGTTGTTTAACCTGTTGTGTTATTGAATAAGTTAACAAATTTTAAAAGGCTATCTTTTTCATTCATAAAACCCACTCTTAAATGTTGTGAAGGTTAAGCATGATATTTTGTGCACATGAAATGTAAGCACTGGGATTGGTCTTTAGAAAGCATCAGCTATCATCAATAAAGGCACAGTCAGGGTTTAGACGATGTGTTTTCAATCCTGTGTGTCTTTCATCTCAAGCCCAAGGTGATGCTTTTATGATGAATTGAAATCTTATCTAGCAGGCAAATTTGGCTGTGAAGGATTCATAGCTATTATCATATTTTTTATTCAGTGTATAATGACTTAGTATTTCTCAGAAAATAAATGTATTTTTCTGATAAGCTTATTTGGAAAAGTTCATTCGATATAGGTTCAATTTTAAAGAAACACATTTGAAAATTTTACTTTGCAAAAGAGAACAATATGGGTATGGAAGAGTTGTGAGACAAGTCTGTTCTAAGCAGTTGTTAAAGATATTTCCTTCTCCTTTTATGTGCAAGGCTATATTTTCAGCTTCCTTTACAACTAGATATGGCCATGTGCTTGAGTTCTGCCTGTGGAAGAATGGAAGGCTATGGCTCCGGTAAACCTCCAGTGGGATGAGTCTCATACCCTTTTTTTTATCATTTCCGACTGAACTGAAGACAGTCAGGGAAGCCTTGGAAATTACATGTAGAAAAGGCAAGAGTCATAGATAAAAGTACCTTAGTCTCTTTGAAAAATGCCTAGAGAATTTCTACCTGTCCTTAAAAATACCCGTGTTGGGGGCTGGAGAGATGACTCAGCAGTGAAGAGTGCTGGCTGCTCTTGCAGAGGACCTGGCTTGGGTTCTCAGCACTCACATAGTGGCTAACAGCCATCTGAAACTTCATTTCCATGGGATCTGATGCCTCTTTCTGATTTTTGTGGGTATTGTATGAATGGGTGTACTTACATACATGTAGGCAAAACACACACACACACACACACACACACATATATATAATAAAAATAAGCAAATCAAAAAATTGTGGGAGCTAGAGAGATAACTCAGTGATTAGGAGCACTGGCTGCTCTTGCAGAGGACCTGAGTTGAGTTCCTAGCACTTACCTTGTGGCTAACAACCATCTGTAATTCCAGTTCTGGGGGATTTGATACCTGCTTTTGGCCTCCACAGGTATTGCAACATGTGGTACACTTAGATCCATGTAGGTACAACACTCATACACATTAAAAAAATATTAAGTGGAAATTACTTGAGGAAAGTGTAACTAACTTTCTTTTGTGTTGGACATTATTCCTTTGGGAATTTGTTATATGAAACTAATGTAAAAATATTTCAAGAACTTTGGAAGGTATGCAAATCAGATTGACTTTAACTGACGCACTCTGACTTGTTCATCATTTTTAATGATTAAAGACTTACCAACTGCAGAATCAACCAGCTGGCATGTGACCCCAGGTCACCTAGAATCCTTCACTTGCCTATTTGCCTTCCCTTGAGGTTGTTCACATGCCTTTCATAACAATCAGCCTGTCTCCATCAACCTTCCTTCCTCACCTCAACACTCTTCATACTATCTTAACGTTCTTCAGTTCTGTATTATATTATGAATCATTGAGTACATCTCAGAAAGAATTTGCAGCTTAATTTAGCTCAACACAAAGTTGATTCCTTTCATTGTTGAGTCTTGTTTTGGAAGATGGTGATGTACTAGAATAAATTAATAAACATCTTTATTGATATTTCATCCACTGTTAGCTTACTGGTTACGTGAATTTTAAAAATGACTGAGCTGGGGCTGGAGAGATGGCTCAGCAGTTAAGAACACTGGCTGTTCTTGCAGAAGACCTGGGTTCAAATCCTAGCACCCACATGGCAGCTAACAACTGTCCGTAACTCCAGTCCCAGGGGATCTGACAGCCTCTTCTGACCTCTGCAGGCATTGCATGACACAGGTGCACTTACCTAGATGCAGGCAATACACGCATACACATAAAATACAAATAATAAAAAAAATTAAAAAGTTAAAAAAATGACTGTGCTAATAACTCTAAGTGGGATCTGCCTTTATTTAATTATTTTAATAATCATACCTACTTTGCAGAATCATTGTGAGATGCAGATGAATGCTTAAAAAGTGGGCAATGAAAATGTGCTAATTCAAATAGATTTGAAAGATTCACTGGAAGTCAGATGTGTCTAGTGTTTCTAGCTGATTGCATGCATACCAGTAATTATTGAACAGTTGAGATAAATGACAGATGAACGATATAAAAAATTAGTACTAAATCAATTGGAGGTCATATAAATACATTTTAGAAAGCATGTCAAGTAGTGAGCATTAAAATTTTGTGGTATTTGTAACAACAAATTTGATATACAGAGGATTTACTTAACACTGGGAGTTCAGCGATTTACAGCCAGGTCTTATTTTCTACACGAGAACTGATGCCTGAAGATGAGGCAGGATAACAGCAGGGAGACTGTATCATCATTAACCAAAAGTAGCTCCTCTTTCCCATTGAGCCATTTTCAGATAGTTTCTCTTCAAACCCCCTTTGTCTCTTGTAGATTAAACTTAACTATTACATTAAATGTTTATCCAGTTTCATATGCAAATAAAGACTATCCTTCATGCTCTATTTAATTTCTTCCCTACAACCATTTTATGTATACTTTTGGTTGAATATTTATGCGTTTCATGCAATCTATCTTAATCATATTTTGACCCCCTTCTCTATCTGAACCCCCACAGCCCACCCATAGGATACCATGCATTCTGTTATATATGTTAAGCCCTATTCAGTCAAGTTTGTGTACCCAGACGTCCCTCAGTGTGAGTTCATCCACTGGAGCTGTTTAGTCTAATGTTTTTCCCTTAAAGAAAACCAACTCCCCCTCACCCAGTAGTGATCAGCTGCCAATAGTTCCTTGGCTAAGATTGGGAACTTCTGCCCATTTCTCCAGTTCTTTGCTGGCTTTTGTCTGATGGAGTTTACATGGATATTGTGCATGCTGTCACCATCGCTGTAAGTTCCTATGAGCAAGTTCTCAGAAGCCTGGAAGACTGTTTCCTTATGATCATGCACAACCCTGGCTCTTACAATCTTTCTGCCCCCTTTTTCCGCAATGATCCCTGAGCTCTGGAAAGGTGAGGCTTAATATAGGAGCCCTCCCATCCAGGGACACACACTCTGCCGTCTCTTATTCTCTACACTTTGGCCAGTTGTGGCCTTCTAGGTGCATTGCACTCTGTTGCATGAGGAATCTTTGCTAGTGAGAGTTGAGGGGTGCATTAGTGTTCTGTCCACCCACTGTTTCATTAAGTTCCGTGAGTCTTAGGCATAGAGGTTCACTGATGGGAATGCAAACTCAATTAAAAAAGTGTGGGTCCATTACTCATAGCAATAATAATCCTTTACATATTTAAAAAATATTCACATAATACCTAGTCTGTGAGTACAATATTCACATATTATTCTCTACTAAATATAGTAGAAGGAATTACATTTGACTGTGTGCAAAGGAAGCAATGTGTCTCTATCTGAGCCAGCATTTGTGAAGAAAGAAACTGGAGGAGGAGAGGGAAAGGGAAGGCTATAGAAGTCGAAATGCAAATAAAAATAATAGCTGAAGAAAAAGCTACAGGGAAAATAAAGTGTCATAGGAAGAGCTGTACTCGGCATTCATCCAGACTAGCAGTAAATGGAAAATGTCTGTCTGCATATATGTTTGTGTGTTAAGGACATTTGTGCTGTTCAAGGTCTTGTTCTGGAATGAGGCCTCATGCTGAGAGATTTCCTGTGGGATATTTATGGGAATATGATGTTAGTTTTTTTTCTCTTTACAAGTAAATATTTGGGTTACCTAACCTTAAGATATCTGTGAAGAAATTTTAGCTTATGACTAATTCCATGTAACTGATGAGCAGAAAAAGGAGAGAGAAATATAGTCTAGAAATATAGCCTCCTAGTTTCATTTAACCTGCAGTTTAAAATGGTAGAATTGTTAACAAGTAGCAGAAGTGATGGATAAATGTTACCTCCCACTTGCCTGGCACTTCTCCCAGAAAGGGAGCTCACTTAATAATGAAATGGCTCAAGCCAGAAAGCAGCTGAGTAATGGAGGGATCAGAGGGCTTAGAAATATTCAGACTATATAATTAAGGCTTAAATGATTTTTTAAACCATTTTTTTAAATTCCTGGACAATTAGCAGCTAGAGGAAGAGGCAAAGGCTACTTTACTATCTCAGGCTTGTACATGGCTCTTTACATTCCACCAGCTACTCTGGATTCCCCAGCCTGATGCTTTTTCCATGGCTACTTTACTAAATTAACATTGCTCAGAGAGCTGAATTTTTTTCTATTGCCCTGTAACATCTTTCCTTCATTAGAGATCCCTTTACTTTTCCCAGTCTTTATAAGTCCTGTGTACCTTTTTTGTTTTGTTTTAATATTTTCGAGGTAGGGTATCACTATGCAGCCTAGGCTCTTCTCTAATTTACTATTCTTTTGCCTCACCCTCCTCGGTACCGAGATTACAGGCGCATGCCACCATGCCTGGCCCTAGGCCTTGTACTCCTTGAAATCCCAAATCAGCTCCCATCTTTTCCATGAGGTCTTTTAATATTCTAATTTTATCTGTTCACGTTTACCCAGGATTCTAGATGGCACTCTCAGGAAGAACGTGAAGAGCGTCAATTTGACCATTTCCTGAGTTTAAGCCAAGGCTGTTTCATAGATAGGGACTGGGGTTCTCTAGGGCATGAGCTTCCACATCCTTAGCCATCAGTACCTGTTTTGCAATCACTGCTCCCACGGGGGCATTTCTAATGCTTTTGACCTTAGTTTTACTGCATAGTATTGCCATTTCCAGCTGGGCTTAGACTTTAAAACTGTTTTGAGTCCACCTAACTGATCTAGATCATACCAGTTCCTCTCTTTTGCTAAATTTCGTGCTGGATGTTACTCAACAACTTCTTTTCTGTGAAATGATCACCACCCAGGATGATCCTCTGTCTTCCAATAGCACTTTGTCCTACTCTACAGCTATTGTATTTGTGACCATTGGAAAGCTACTGAGTCTTTTTAAGCCTTACTTTTCCCTTGGGGAAGTTAGCATCGTGTTAATGTCTGCTCCAAAGGATTGCTGTAAAGATGAAATTAGCCCTTGGGATATTGCCTACCATATATTAAATGCCAAAAATATTAGCTGTGATTTTTGTTCTGTTCTTTCTAATACCCTTATTACTGTGCTATATCTGCTGAATCCAAAACTCAAAATTAAAATCTTCTGCTTGAATCACCTCTGAACTTACCATGATCTTTAGAGATTAATGACTGTTTTGTCAGCCAAGTTCATTTTGCCAGCCTGCGCTGCAATCTGTTGCAGACTTTTCCTTTGCTGTAGCATGAATTTGCCTTATACTTGAGTGTGCTTCAGCCCCGTAGTCAGAGAACTTGGTATTTCTCTTTTAATTTGCCCTGGGATTTATTTACTAACGTTTCCTCTTCTGATCACTTGTGGGCTCTTCATAAGCAGATATCTTTTCATTGCTATTCTTGTGCATCCTAGTATCTCACACAAGCCATCAGTGCTCATATTCTGACTAACTGAAAGATTGCCCATGTAGAGTAAACATGCCTTTCTTACAATTTAATCCTTCATAATTCTGCTCCAAAATAGCTGTTAGAAAAAGTGTAATAGTTCTATTTTAGGTTAATTCAGTGTTATAAATTACCAGTGCTGATACCCTGGGGGAATTAAATGAAATTACTTCAAACAAATATGTATTGTCTACCTAATATAAAGTAGCTACTATATTAGACTTTGATGACAACAAATAAAAAACAAACTTTAAAAAATATTTTATGTATTATTTTCATTTTATGTGTATGAGTGTGTTACCCGAATGTGTGCAAGTGCACCCATGTCATGCAATGCCTGTGGAGGTCAGAAGAAGGCATTAAATCCCCTGGAACTGGAGGTACAGATGGTTGTTAGTTAATATGTGAGTGCTGGGAATCCAACCCAGGTCCTTTTTAAGATCAGTCAGTACTCCTAACCACTGAGCCATCTCTCCAGCCCCATAAAAAATAAACTTAATTACAACCTTTGGCTACATAAGATAAGGGATTATGGGTTAAAATCTTAGATGTAGTCATACAACCAGTCATTTAGCCATTCAATTGCTATTTGAGAAGCTATTGATGTTCCTCATGGAGAAATTGAAGAACAATTCTTGAAACATGGTATGAAGTGCTCACATTCTAACACACATGATTCTGCTGTATCTCTTTGCTGTACCCTCAAAAATCCTATGAGATAGTCATGAGAAGCCATATCAAATCATATTTTCAGCTAAAGAAATTAAAAGTCACAGAGTTAAGTGGCTTGTCCAATCACATAATCAATAGCACAGAAGGCAGAGCATCAAATAGTTAGGTTATATCATGTACGGTTTACATTTTGTTGACCAAAATGCATTGAATAGTTTTAGTCTCATAGGGCCCAAACTAGTATTAAACTGTGTCTTTGTAATTCTAGAGAGGCAAGGAAATAATCATAGAGGAAGTGGAATATAAGGTATATGTTGGAAAATGGATAGGATTGTATCAGAATAGGACAATCAAATAAGTAAAATTGAATATGATTTTTGGGAGAAATTCTCAAACTTATCTGAGAAAATTTTGGATAGACCATTTTGCTTAATTGTTGGGAATAAAAATATGGAAATACTAGGTCTAGGTTATGGGAGATCTTGGGAAAAAATCTGATAAGACTTTCATGTTGTTTGGTAACCCTTGCTATTAGTATAACATTATAGACTCTCTAGAGCTAAGGAGGGTGCTGGTGTGACAGAGTACACATGTGTTATATGAAATTATAACAGATTAGTCAGTATGGACCATCACTAGAGTCTGGGAATGCTTAAGAATCAAGTTCTGAGCTCAGAAGTGAGTGAGTGGTACTGGTGCTCTTGGGAACTGGAGAGAAAGAAAACAACTGGTAATCATTTTATGAGAAGAATCAAAGTAATTTGACTCTTTTTATATTTGTCAGTGAATGGGAGGGAAAAAGATCAAAGATGATTCCAGGAGGAAAAAAAAGACAAAATTACAAATAGAAGGGGAAAGTTGCAGGGAGGAGCTAGTTTGGGGAGGTGGCATAATGAACTTAGCTTTAGAATCTGAAGAGTGTTAATTATCAGTATCCAATAGGTAGGTAAATATGGGCTGTGGTTCTACAGAGGATGGTCATGCAGTCAAAGATGTGGAAATAAGAATCATAGCATTTAAGGAGCTGATTCACTTAATTTCTATTGGCAGCTGATCACTGCTGGGTGAGGGAAAGTTGATTTTCTTTAAAGGAGTGACACCAGGTAGGCTGAACAGTTCCCACCTCTTTCCAGTGGATGAACTCACACAGAAGGGCATTTGGGTACACAAATTTGGTTTGATAGCCTTTAACACATATGACAGAACACATGAAATCCTGTGGGCAGGCTATGGGGGGAGGTGCAGGTAGGGGAACAGATTTATATATGATTAAGATGTAGTATATGAAATTCACAAAAATTCAATAAAATATACATTGAAAAAAATTGGAAGGGGATATGAAAGTATATAGCAAGGCCAGTAAAGACATGTACTTCTTTTTTAAATTTAAATTTAAATTTTTTTATTTCATTTGTTATTTTTTAGGTGGGTGAATGCATCCTGTCAAGTGATGCCTGTGGAGGTCAGAAGAGAGTGTTGGATCCCTTGCAACTGGAGTTAGGATGGTTGTTAGCTGCCATGTGGGTGCTGGGAACTGAACCTGGGTCCTCTGCAAGAGAAGTTAGTTCTCTTAACTGCTGAGCTATCTCTCTAGCCCCAGACATGCACTCCTTTTAATCAAGCATTATTTGTTATTGAAACATATCCTGAGGTGATATTACAATATGCAGTATATAAATACATGTATTCATTGTGTGTGAGGGAAAACAACTAGAATATCAATCTTGTAAATGATAAGTGATTATTCAAAAATTTTATATTGAATAAAGTTGTGAAACGTTATGAAAACGAAGCATTTTGACACTATTAACATTATAATTATGAAAATTTTAAAAAGGAGCCAGTTGAGAAAAATGGCTTCGTGTTGACAGGCAGTCAATGTAAGAACGTCTAGGTCTGAGGGAATGTTGAGAACACAGCAGGGTTGGGAGATAGAGTAGGAGTGGAGCGTTCAGAGAAGTGTTTGTCACAGATACAAGTTCATTCAGAGGAAACTGATCCTGTTAGATTGTCTTAACTGAGAGAAGAAAACATTTTGTGAGTATTTGGTTAGTAGAAGACAATGGTCAGAGTTGTCGTCGTCGTCGTCGTCGTCGTCGCCCCCTACCCCCGCCACCAATCAGATAAGCCCTTTATAGCCACGGGAGGCTGTGCGTTTCCTCCGCTTCAGAGTACTGGGACTGAAGGCATGCAGTGATACTAGGCTAGAAGTTACATCGGAGGATTTTCTTCATCTGTATTGTAGAAGACAGAGTGTAAGCTTTAGAGAATAAATTATGAGAAATTTAAAGCAAGGAGTATAGGTTGTCATCCAAAGTAGTTCACTTTAAAGATCAAAAACTGTCAGAGGAAATTGATCAGACCTATATTTATTACTTAATTATTTTGAAAGTAATTTTGAGAGTATGTTGATATATACATGCATATTCTCTGATTAATTTATGAGAAACTGAAGTTTTTTTTTCCCAGGGTCTCCCTAGCCACCTGGAAGCCACTATGTGGACCAGGCTGGCCTCAATCTCGCAAAGATCCACCTGCCTTTGCCTCCCGAGGGCTGGAGAGAAACTAGACTTTTTAAAGTTATTAAGGGTTGGACTGGAGAGATGGGTCAGCAGTTAAGAGCACTGACTACTCTTGCAGAGGATCTGGGTTCGATTCCCCGCACCCACAGGGTAGCTAATACGTGTCTGTAGCGCCAGTTCCAGGGGATCCGATGCCCTCTTCTGACTTTCATGGGTATTGCACGACAGGGGTGTACTTACATCAGGCAATACACTCATACACAAAATAAAAAACAATATTTTAAAGTTATTAAGTGAAGGGATAGGGTGATTGTCAAAAAGTGTTTTTTCCTTATGGAAGTGTACAAAATAAATAAATGGAGTAACAAGTGCAATGCCAACAAAAAGTGAGCTTTTGGCAAACTTGTTGAAAATCATTCAGCTGTGCGAAGAAGGAAGAGTCCACTTGTGCTTTGATCATGAGAGTATGAAGCTTACACATCAGAGGAACACCCCTATTGGACAAGTTGCTGTAAATATAAGTGATGCCAAAGGTGAACCGTAAAATGTTTGTAAGATCTAACCAAAACTTTAGCTAGAGTGCAGAATCAGGAAGAGGTGTTCTGGGAAATCCCCAGGCTGTGAGAAGGAGATTAGTAAATATCAGCTGGTCAAACAGCCCAAAGACTCCAGCATGATTAAAGACTTAAAGTCTTGCTCTAAGAAGATGCCTTTCTCTAATTCTAGAGTCTAAAATTTTCTACAGCACAGATTGCAAGGATGAAACTGGTCTACTTTGAGAAAACTGGGCAAGAGCCAGATCTGCAAAGGCCTTAACTGGCCTCAGGAATATCCTACAGAAGACAGATTAGAACAGAAAAACAACAGAAAGAAGATCAGTTACCACAATAGCCCAAATGAAAGGTAATGGTGACTTGGAACATAATGGTGGAAATACAGAGAATAAGAATATGGTAACCTCAAAGACTATTCTAGAAATAAATTGGATCATAGTAGCTGAAACTAGAGAATTAAATGAGAAGAATTTTAGGATAACTAAAGCTTCTTTCCTTTCCTTGATGAGCAGCTGGAAGACACTTAGATAAGGGGTATGCGAAGAGACATGTAGGTGGGAATCGGTATTTTCAAGTGCACCTTGCAACAAGAGCACATTGAACTGAGGTGTCAGTGAGGCAGCAATAAGGTAGTACCAGTGAACAGTTGGCAAAACTGCTGTAGATATCAGAAGATAAATGAAAATTAGAATGGAGATGGTATCAATGAAAAAGGGTGAACTTGACACTGAAAGTGTGAAGCACATCTAAATATACACTGGACACCAGGAGATAAGAGAAAGTTATGCAGGCAGCTGTGTGAGTGCCTTGATTTTTCCATGGAATGTGATTACAGAGCCTGGATCATCCTTTTGAAGTCTTCATCTATCCAACACTATTTCTTTTCTTTTCTTTTCTTTTTTTTGTCTTTTTGAGACAGGGTCTCCCTGTAGACCCAGCTGTCCTGAAACTTACTATGTAGACCAGGCTGGCCTTGAACTCACAGAGATCCGCCTGCCTCTGCCTCCCAAGTGCTAGGACTACAGGTGTGTGCCACCACGCCCGGCTATCCAACACTATTTCTACCTATCTCTTCCTTAATAGGCATCCTGCTAAAAGCAAAGCATTGTACCATACTGAATACAAAAACATGGTGCATCAAATTATATATTTATCACAACTATTCAATACCTAAGCAATAGTATGCCTTAGAGTCTGTGCAAAAGTATGAAAGTTTCACACATTCATTTATTCCTTCAACATTTACTATATTTATTATATTGCAAGTCTTCTTTTTAAATGTTGGAAATATTAGAGACAAAGTGAGCAAACTACCTTTTACAGTTTATACTGTGGCAGGAAGAATCAGACAAAAAAAGTTAAGAAAGTACTGTATGTGCCATTAGAGAAAAAAACAAAAATGATGGGAAGAGAAAAGGAGCTGATTTAGGTAGCTTGGCCAAGTGTTTGCTTTGCAAAGCCCCTAAAGGAAGTTAATACTCTACAAATCAACTGTCTGGGTCTCTGAGACACACCCCATTTATGAAATTGCTTGCTTGCTCACTGACTGTATAGACAGCTGTCCTCTCAAGAGTCCCTGTCATTTAGAACCCAGTCAGATGTACATTATTTTACTGAGCCAAAGAAGAGTTCAAAGAGGGTTACTTGGAGCATGATATTTAACAGATGATAACTTCCAGCTTCCAAGCCTTCATGCTGGTTTGTTGATGAGCTTTTAATTTCTTCCTCCTGGCTTCTTGAATGAAGTAAGGGAAAAAATCTAAGAGGAATTCCTTTGACCCCTAAAAATCCTAGAAGTCTCTACCCTCCTCTGATACAAATAAAAAACTGAATCAAACTAATGTCTAAACAAGTCTATCCAATGTATGTCCTACTGTGTAAGAGTATCCTATTGCACACTAGGTCATGTATTATTTTTTCTGGAATTTCAATCTAGTAATTTGGATCTTAATATTAGGCTAATGAATTAAATCTAAAATTAAACATAAAATATGTAGATACTTGGATGTGAATACAACACTGTGTTATAAAAAATACATGAGAGGAATTGTTGCCAGTGGGCTAAAGGTGTTAAATGTTCTCCACTAGACATTTGTCTTTCATTATCATCTCCATAAGGTCTCTATTAAAATGTGCTTTTTTTCCTTATCAAGGTGATGATACCTAGAACAGATGTACTTTAAACAAGAAAGTTGAACCAGCACTGGGAAGCATGCTCTAGAAAGAGTAGATTTGATTGGCAAAGTGCAGTGGAAGCCTAACCTGTCACATGGCATTTGAGATCCCTGGGCCCTTTGGAAATGGACCACTACTGGAAGACATAGATGAAGCCAGGAGAAACATAGATTCCTGGAATAGTAAAGTTGGCAGGGATCTCAATGTTCAGTAATTCAAGATCCCTCCTGGTGCACAACTGGAAGATGAAAGTTGGAAGAAATGAAACTAAGTACAATCTTCATAAATTCTCGGCCCCTTCCTCCTCCTCCTCCTTTTTTTTTCTCTCTCTCTCTCTCTCTCTCTCTCTCTCTCTCTCTCTTTTGGTCAACCCCAGGTTTCAGGTATGTTGGGCAAGGGCTCTACCAAGATACATGTCAGAAGCTGTACATAAGGCTGCAATGATGACTAGGTTGCAATCTTTACTCCTAAGAGCTGGTTTCTGGGGGCAGTTTGTCCAGAAAGTCAGTAAAGTGTCTCAAAAACAAAATATCATGGGTATGGACTACCAGAGGCACACACTGTCATTATGAAATACATGTACTGTCCTTTATGGTAGTCCCCATGTGATAGTTCAAAGGTGAGTGAGCTCATTAATTAGAGAGCTGGGGCTTCTTATCTTTATTCAATATACTCTTGCCACATTTTTGTTCTTCCATTTCAAAAAATTACCTGGACCTGGCTGTTCTTAGTACAGTCCTAATAGCCCCAAATGATATACCTATTAATATTATTCACACTATGAAATTTGATTTTGTACCCTCTATAGGTAATTTCTTTAAATGACAACAAAATATCAGATGATATAGAAATTGTGTTCGTTGAATGACTCTCCAGGAAGTAATCATTTCACCATTCTCCTTACAGGGAGAACCCCAGGAGATATAACATCTACTGAGTTTATGTCTATAAAAATAAAAAGGCGTGTGGAATATGGTTTAGATGACAGACATAATGGTGAGGAAAAGAAAGGAAAATGACAACTGTGAGAAAAGATGGAAGAAGCTGGAATTACATAGAAGCTATGGAGGAATGGTATTCTAGTACTTGAAAAATGTTATGCAGAGAATGGTGACTGATCTCATGTGATCTGACAGGAAAATAAGCATAAATAGATTCCTTTCTAATAGCTAACTTCAAAAGAAAATAAAGTGATGCCGACTTGATTATTAAAGAGTAAGAATTGCAGTTGTCATTCACTGAAGGAATTGTTTACTATATGAGTCTAGAAATGTTAAACAAACTCTTTGGATCTCGTTATAGTGATTTAGATTAGGAGATTATACAGTGGCTGGGATTATACAAGGGCAGTCCTTTGTGGAAGGATAATTTTTGGTTTGGGACAGTTGTTAAAGGTGATTATAACATGTCATTAAGCAGAGAACTCTGGGGCATGCTAAGGATATCTGTCTCCAGTTACAGTCTTCACCCTGCTCCCCAGATCTACCCATGTGTATTAACATCAATTACAAAATCAAAATTTATACTGAACTATATATAGTATTTTGTTGGACCCTCCTGGCTGATATATAGTGCAGGAACCCTGTTAAAGACTGTGTGTGTAGATAATAAATTGATTCCAAGTAACATCTGTTTACAATTATAGATCAGTACTACAGGTTTGTTAGTTATAAATGTGGCAAAGTTAAGGAGAAACGCGTTTTTTTTCTAGCTATCCAGCAGGGGAACACTTTGGTCACCCTATTTCATTCACTTTTGAAACTATGGTTTATGAAAGCAGGATCGTTCCTATCCCAGGGACACTTTCTCTCTATAACCCAACTTTCATGAAGACACAAAAATACACACAAATGGATATAGTAGATCCCTCCTACGTACTTGAAAATAAATGAACAGGCTGGTTGTTGGTTTCCTTTACATACCCCACATATATAAAGTTGTTTACTTTCTGGAGGATTGCTTTGTAGGAGTGTCTGGGAAAGACTTAGGAGATAATTTTCCAGGTAAGGAACTAATAGAATTTACTTTTTATTATAGAATGTAAGCCCAAGGGTTCAGAGCTCATATTACCTATAGATTCCAAAAGTGCTGACATAGAGAAAATTTCTAAGCTATAGAATCATTTTCTTGGGAGCTCTTTTGTTTTTTCACAACAACACATTGGAGAACTCAGTAACAAACACCAGCTATGTTGATCCTAGGAAATTTTCCTAAATGAGTACCAAAAGCAGTTGAGTTTGTGTTTCTCAAATTATGAGTATTTGAAATGCTTGGGGAGATTTTTTAAAATTGGAAGTCTGATTTGATGAGTCTGGCATGGGGACTAGCAGGATCCTATCTGGTATCTTGACTATTAATTCTTGGAGCACACTCTGACTCCTAAGTATTAAGATATCTACAAAAGCCAGTTCAGTCTAACACCCAGTGAATCAACACTTATCCTCTACCAAACACTGTTTGAGTATGCTCCTCCAAAGTTGCCTCACCAAACAGCTAGAGTATTATTTATGGAATTTAGTTTACTTTGTGTAGTGGTGTAGTGGTATTAAATAGCACGACCAAGGTTTCCTAACTGATTTTAATTTCCTGAGATGCTGCTTTAAAGTACTTCCATGAAATGAAGGAGATGCCTGAATATTAATTAGCATTTCCAGATAATTCTTATCAGTGGATAGGAAGCACTTTGTATCAGTACCAAACATTAAAGACCTTGGGTTTAACTGGACCTAGATATGAATCCTTATTTTTTCATTTACTGGCTAAAACTTTGGATTTCTTAACTTCTGTCTGTCTAGATTTTCTTACTTGGAAAACTGAATCAGAAAGACTATCTTTAAAGGTTAATTTGAGGAAAAAGTGAAATAATGTATGACACCTAATCATGGTGCCCAACATGTAGCACCAAGTTCCATTGCTACATAAACTATAACCCCAATCTCAAGGCTGCTATCTAGGATGCCATCAATTCTGTGAGCCAGGGGTAGAGGAAAGGCATGATACCCTCAAGGTCATCAGACTTTTGATGTGGTACTTCTCATCAGGCATGACTATAACAGGAAACCAGTGGGAAGCTCATCCTCTTGTAAGCTAGCTTTACATGCCACATAGCATCACTTCTATCATCCTCTCATGAATCAGCCTTATATACTGCATGGCATCATTTCTCCCACATTCTATTGGTGATAGAAAGCTCTTCCAGAGTCAAAGATAGGAGAAAATTACTCCTACTATCAATGGGGCAGTGGGAAAAGTCTCACTCTAGGAGAGTACAATCAGCCACAGTTGACAAAGAATAAGTACTTCTCATCTTCTGATATAAAAACCTTGTCATGGGCTCCTTGGTCTTTTGTAACATGTGACAACAGACTAGGTGGCCTAAAATTGACGTTTATTTCTCATAGTCCTGGAGGTTAGGAAGTTAAAGTCTTAACCTGGCTGATTCTATTACTGGTGATGAGCCTTTTTCTGGGGAGAGAGAGAGAGAGAGAGAGAGAGAGAGAGAGAGAGAGAGAGAACTTAGTTTCTTTCTCTAAGGGCAGTATTTTCATGGACTAATTACCTCTAAGAGGTCTTACTCCAAATCACTTCACAATGAGACTATGCTTCAAAATAAAAGTTTATGGATATGCAAACAATCAGTCCATAGCACTTATCAAATAGCACTACAGAGACAGTTGCCAATCATACCTGACAAAAATTCTATCAGACTTTGGTCTTCTAATTAAATTTCATTTTTCTGCTAATTTCATCTATGCTTAGCTTTTGGTCTATGAATGACTCAAGCAGTTCTTGGCTCACGAGCAGGACAAAGTATCTTCAGAGAAGCGTTAATATTTAGCTCCAAATGTGAGAAGACACTATTTCCTTCATCCAATAGACCTTTCTGGTCATGACAATGCCTCCCCAAATCAAAAGACCATTCTTCCTCCTGAGTCTGAAGACAGCCTCACAGTTCATAGGAAGGGACTGTACCCAAGCTCAGTGATACAAAAAGTAACACCTTTAATTATCCCATTTTAAAATTGACATTACATTGTGGTCTATGGTTCAGAGTCAGTCCCAAGTCACGATTTCCATTCTTTGTGTCCTCATCTTCCTTTCTAGATTCTTTTCTGAACTTGGCTCCCATCACTAACCCTTTATTCTCTATCTTTCTATTATATATTTCATAGATTATCCCCATTATCCAGGAGACTATAAAACAGAGCCCCACAAGTCCTACTTTCTACTCTCTTTGCACATTTCAAATAAGTTGCTTTCCAAACACATAATTAAAATGAGAGTATTAAAGCCCCATTCTAAAGTCAGACCTCAGCATTCCTGTTTCAATTAACTACATTTTCTGTGTACCTGACCTGATAATCTACTGTAAGTTAATGTTATTTTCTCTTGTATTGCTCTTTATAACAGAAGTCACCATTCTCCATCATTCAAGAACCACATCTATGTGTCAGAGAGGCCTCAGCACATGAAATAGGAACAAAGCTGAAACAGACAATTTTGAAGTTAGGATTAAGGCAAGGGAGCACGGACTCAAGTGGATACTCCACAGAAGTAATAAAATAGACCACAAAACCCAGCAGAGAGAGAACCTACACGTTAGGGAACAGCACAAATTAGAGCCAGGGAAAGTAGTCTTTCCTAGGGAAATTAAATAGAGCGTGTAAGGGGAAAACAAGGACAAAGTAACTAAACAGAAGACACGAGAAACACAAGAAAACGATAAATGCATTGATAGAGGAAATTTATAGATGATTTTATCATTTGTCGTTACTGGAGAAACGCCATTTTTAGCAAACTATATCCTATTGCTCAAGGAAATGTAAGTTCTTTGGGAAGACATAGGAAGTCCACTATGGTCTGGTCCTTAGCTAGGGCTCTAACCTTCCCTCTATTCACATATGCTCCCTCCTCTTCTTGCTCTGACTGACTCCTGGCTCCCACTAGTCCTTGAAACGCCTTTTAATTACTGTGTTTCTCTTGGCCTGTTAATGCACTAAGCTATCATTGTGTGTTACAGAGTGCATGTTTTTATTTGTACTTACCTTTCTTCTTCACCAGTTAATACCTTTCCTGAGAGAAGATGCTACTTTTCCTCCTTATTTTCACATGCTTGCTATAATGCCTGACCCATTGTAACACTCACCAGACAGATGTTTACAGTACCAAACATGAATTTCTTCCTGTGAAGCAAGAAACAATAGATACTATGCTGAGACTTACCACCTCTTCCTCTGGCAATAAGGTCATTGATGCAAATCAATGATATAAGCTAAGCAAGTCAGTTATCACATCTAAAGTCTTCTAGAATTCTGGCTCCAGCATGGTGATCCACTATTAGGCCAACTGCCCCTCACATCAACTCCCTTCTTCCTTTCAGCATGCTTCCTCTTGCCCTGTCATTTTTGAGTAGCTGGGTTGACTCTCCCTGTATGCTTACTGTCCTTCATTGGCCATACACATACAGTACATCCCCATCCACATCTGTTCTGCTGGTTGGGATTTTATCATTTAGTTAATGAGCAAGCAATGAAATTGGTGAAGTAACTGCAATTGAGTTCAAGCCTCAAACTGGGAAATGCAGCAGTAGAGACCCATTATTGTTGCTGCAGGGCTTGTGGTAATATTTAGAGTCCAAAGGAACTCAATTCCTTCATTTTCAGGGGACTTTTTAGTGATTTACTATCTTTTAAAGTATAGTTTTTTTTTTTTTAAAAAAACCCACCTTCCAAAATAAGGGTTTTACAGCTGCCACAGTCACTTTATTTATAAATAATCTAACATTTTTTTTATCTACTATGGTTCAACGTTTATAGAGTGAATCCAGATACAGTCACCTAAAATTATTTATATTCATCTTCCCACTATGAGATCATTTCAAAGTAGATTCTTCCTTCAGGTGAACATTGATGGCCTTTTCTAAGGCCCTTTCTAAGAAGGACAATGTAACATGGAACATGGTCTCCTATGCTGGGCTGCCTGCTCAAATTCTAGCTCTACTCTCTCTCACAAAGTGAATTCCTCATCTCTGCCATCTCCAAAGTGATGATGACAATGTTTACTGCATGAAGATATTGGAAGGATTCAGTGAGTTAGTATATCTAATCCAACATTTCTAGAGCACAACTGCCTGGCATATAAAGCATGCCAATAGTACTATTTATTTCTCATATTAGGTCCAGTTGTATTTCTCTAGAAAATACCTTTATGCCACTTATTGGCCAGCACAGAAGTAGTTATGTCCTAATAGTATAGAAACATGGTCCTGAGTGCAATGTTTTATGCTTCTTATTCTGAACACTTTGTTGTGACATGAAAAAAATCCAAGAGTTCTAAAATGTTAACATCACCATTTTTTACTTAACAACAAGATAATGCCTGCATAACATATATTGATGTAATTTAAAAGAAAATGGCAATTTCATATGTACATGTATGAAATGACATACACACATCTCCAATAAAATCTGAGCAAGTTATTTGTAGGTGTTATTACAGAATATCAGATATTATGTAAAAACGCACAAAAAGCTTAATTAGATTTCTTTCCTCACTTTGATCATAGTCAACTGTTTTCTTTCAACAACCCAGCATTTCGAAACAAATGTAAAAATAGTGTAAACAGGTAGCATAGTGGAAAGCTATTTTAAAAGTGTGATGGGCTTTGTGGGAAAAAGATGGCCCAGCAGCCGCTACCTTAAAAACTCACTTTAAAAAATTTGCTTATTTTTGAGCAGGTTTCTGGGGCCAGCATCCTTCCTGGGTATGTTCAGTGGTGCCAACTGTGCCTTGACTCCCCCAGCCTCATTCACCCTCCCAGTTCCCCCATCCCATCTCTTCTAGGGTCTGGGCACTGGTCCAATTCTTGTCTTGGCACTCCAGATCTCTGGACTGACCTCCTGGCCCAGACTCCCCACTGCTTCCTGATCCTTTGCATCCAGACCAACCCAATTCCTCCCTGTAGTCCTGAGGAGCTCTCATGGACTCTTCCTGTCCCCACTTCCCTTTGCATCCCTGGGCGGCCCAGCCCCCCAGCTTCTTAGGGCCAGCATCTTCCCTGGATCCTGGTCCCAGGTTAGCCCAGCCCCCAAATTCCTGAGGCTGGTGTCTTTCCTGGAGGGATCCAGACCTTAGGAGAAAGCCTGAGAGCATCTGATCCTCATCCAACTTAGGCCTCTGTGGGAACTACTGAGCAACAAGATGAAAGCAATTTTGCTCCTCAAACATAAAACAAAAAGAGAGAACTGAAGCCTAGACCAAAAAGCTTTTCATGCCTGACAAGTAAACCTCAAAGGCACATAAAGTTTACAAAAAGAAGCAGACCTAAACTCAACAGAGGAAGGCTTGAACCTCACACAAAAATCAGAAACTACAAAAGAAATCCATATGTCAAAGTCACAGTGAAAAAATAATGACATGAAAAACCCAAATGATATATACCCACCAAGTACCAATAGTCCTGTAGAGGATACAATGAGAACCTCTTAGACATAACACAAGATATGGAATTCAAAAGAAAAATTATGAACATGATAAAGAATTCAGTGAATTAAAGAACACACAAAGAAATCAAAGAACTGAAAGAAGATAGAGATAAACTTCTGAGTGAATTTAGAAGAGTTAGAAATATTGAAGAATACTCAGGCTGAAATGAAGAAGGAAGTGAAACACTCAACAAGTCAATTAGAAATGACAGGAGAAAGCCTCACCAATAGGAGGAATGAAATGGAAAACAGAATATCAAGATTGGAAGATAAAGTGGACAAATTATACCACTCAAGCAAAGATTATGAAAAAATTAAGAAAACACATATTTCTGGAATATGCAGGAATTGGTTGACACCATAAAAAGACCAAACTTATGAATCGTAGGCATACAGGAAGGAGAAGAATCTCAGGATAATGGTATGGACCAGATCTTCAACAAAGTAGCAGAAGAAAATTTCTCAAAAGTAAAGAAAGACATGCCCACACAAATACAAGAAGCTTATAGAACCCAAACAGACAGGACCAGAAAAGAAACTCTCCACAGCACATCACAGTAAAAGCACTAAACGTACAGGACAGAGACTACTGAAAGCTGCAAAAGAAAAACAAGTCACATATAAAGGAAAACCCGTTAGGATTACAGCTGACTTTACAGTGCAAACTATGAAAGCCAAAAGAGCCTGGACCAAAGTATTCCCAGTTCTAAATGAGCATAGATGCCAACCCAGATTATTTCACCAAGCCAAAATGTCTGTTATAGTTGAGAGGGAAAGAACTATCTTCCATGACATAAATAGGCTGAAAGAATTCATGTCCACAAAACCAGCCCTTCAGAGAGTTCTTGAAGCAATACAAAGAGCTGAAGAAAGGAATGACTATACCCAAGGGGTTATGGAAAGAAACTCAATGAAGGTATAACTATGGAAACGTACAGCTACACCAAGAATGTGAACAGAAATAAAAACGACAGGAACAAGTACACATCTTTCATTAATAACTTTAAATATCAATGGACTGAGGTCCCCATTCAAAAGACACAGACTAGTTGAACGGATTGAAAAACAGAACACACCTTTTTGATGTCTGCAAGAAACTCATCTCACTTTCAAGGACAGGCACTGCCTGAAGGTGAAAGGATGGAAAAAAATATATCAAGCGAATGGTACTAAGAAAAAAGGAGGCATTGTAATTTTTCTAATATCTGACAAAATAGACTTTAAGCTAAAACTAATCAGAAGTAATAAAGAGGGCCACTTCATTCTGATCAAAGGAACAATTGACCAAGAAGATACTATAATCATGAACATATATTCACCAAACTCTGGTGCACCCAACTTCATAAAAACAGTACTACAGGACTTTAAGACCCAGATTAATCCCAACACATTTATAGTAGGGGACTTCAAACCCCACTGTCTCTATTAGATAGGTCAACAGGACAGAGTATTAACAGAGAGACATCTGAATTAGACAATACCATACATCAAATGGGCCTAACGGACATCTGCCGAATATTCCACCCAAGCACCAAAGAATATACTTTCTATTCAGTGCCCCATGGAACTTTCTCCAAATTGACCATATATGGGACACAAAACAAGCCTCAACAAATGCAAAAATGCGAACAGAAGAGAACAAATGATTCCAAATGTTGGAGAGGATATGGGGAAAGGGGAATGCTCATCCACTGCTGGTGGGATTAAAAACTTGTTCAGCCTCTATGGAAAGCAGTGTGGAGAACTAAAAATGAACCCACCAATTATCCAGTTACACCACTCCTTGGCATATACCCAAAGAACTCATCCTATTGCAGAGACACTTGTACATCCATGTTTGTTGCTGCTCTTTTCACAATAGCTAGGAGATGGAAGCAACCTAAGTATCCTCAATTGACGAGTGCATAATGAAAATGTGGCTCATTTATACAATGGAGTTTTACTCAGCAGTAAAGAAAGATGAAATCATGAAATTTTCAGGTAAATGGATGGAACTAGAAACTGTTATACTAAGTGAAATAACACAGACTCAGAAAAAAACTCGGCTATGTTCTCCTCCATACATGGATCCTAGAACCAAACCCTGATAAGTGAGTATGTATCCAGACATAACCAGGCATAACTACAGGAACCAGGATAATGAAGAGGAACCAGGGAAGTAAAGGAAAAGAAAGAATCTGAAAGAGAAGAACAGTAGAAAACAGGTGTTAACAAGGAAGATATAAATGAAAATTGTGCTATTTTAAGGGGAGGGGGATGGAAGGTTAAACAAGGAATCTAGGGGATAAAGGGAAAGAAGGAGCTCAAGAGAGTTGGGATCATAGGAGAAGGGTATTATTAAAGGAGAAATTGGAAAAATGGGAGCACTTTAAATGGGGAAACCATGGTGTAGGGTTAGACAATGTGAGAGATAAATAATGCCTAA